>NC_090790.1:19426121-19771121 GCF_040054535.1 Antennarius striatus
ACATAATTGAAAACTGTGATGGCGGAGCGGCCATCTGTGAGTCTGAGTGGTTTGGTGAGTGTTGCCTGTGTGGGTGTGGAGGTCAGGGGTTACGGGGGACCCAGACAGCCTCCCGTAGGGAGTTGTTAACACCTCATAGATGCCAGAGGGGCCGGGGATGGCCCTCAGCAGGGCCAAGGCTCCTAATGGGAAGACGGGGATTATCCCTCCATGAGTCAAACACAAACAGGAACCAGAGACCCAATGGCGTTCCCAATGCTCCATCGCTGCTGGGAAGATGGGAAGTTTGTTTCCTACACAGATGAATTATTCCTTAAATCATTACTCGGTTATTCATGTGATCCACGGGACTTTAATTAAATTCCAGATTTGATTATTATTTCTGTTTGAGTCATTAATCACCACGGCTGGGGAAACTCCTAAACAGCTGGTTCCATTTCGCTTTCGTTTCACGTCGTCGGATTAAAACAAGAAACATTGAAAACAATCACATCATCAGCAAAATGTCGTTTCCGTCCGCTAAAGAAGAAATAGAAGAGATAAATACAATCCTGTGTGGGTTTTTTTTTAACACAACACAGATGATGTATGGCACAAATGAAGCAGTAAATCATTAATGATGAGACCAAAACATCTCTGGAATCGGGATGCTTCCCGTGTCTTTAATGTCTCTTCCAGGTGCATAAAAAATGACAAACACTCGCAGCGAGCGATGAGAAGCGGTGACTGATGCATCAGGCCATACATTTCTAATCCCGGCGTTTTCCTGAACGCCTCTCAGTCAGGCGGCAGACAGATGAGCAGATATTGCATTCCTGTCCAAGAGTGAAATGAAGACATAATTATGCAGCTGGCGGTGATGGAGAGGCGGAGCCTGACGCGTCTGATTAAAGCCGTCAGTGGAAACACGATAATGACCGTGTTGATTAGTGAGATTACTTTCATGCTGCTGCCATTAATCCACGCCTAAACAAAAGTATCCTGTGGGTCAGTGCTGTGTTTGCAGTTTATTCACCGTGTGTGTGTGTGTGTGTGTGTGTGTGTGTGTGTGTGTGTGTGTGTGTGTGTTAAATATTGTCTTTTCTTCCTATATATTTATGTATGGTTTTTTTTATATATTTAGAAATACAAGTTTTTTTTAAAAAAACATTTATTCAGCAATATGAAATGAGTTTTTAATTATTTTTATTTTTATTTTTAGTGATTTTTCGTTGCTGTTTTCTGATTCTTCTGCAGGATCTTATTAATTAACACTTTAATTGATTACTATCTGAACCCCCCGCCCCCCATCCCTCCATCCATCCCCTCCTCAAGTGGTCCCACAATGAAAAAGAGCACGCCGCGGCGTCCATGCATCCATTTAAACACACACAGACACACACACACACACACACACACACACACACACACACACACACACACACACACACACACACACACACACACACACACACACACACACACACACACACACACACACACACACACCAGTCCTGTGTCAGATGGTGCTGAGTAAATCAGGCCTGACAATAACACCTCCCCTGGGTCCCACACATCACAGCTACAATTCAGACCTAATGGAGCAGCAACGGAGGGGAGGTGTGTGTGTGTGTGTGTGTGTGTGTGTGTGTGTGTGTGTGTGTGTGTGTGTGTGTGTGTGTGTGTGTGTGTGTGTGTGTGTGTGTGTGTGTGTGTGTGTGTGTGTGTGTGTGTGTGTGTCCAGGTTAAGAGTTAGTCCAAAGCAACAGTTTAACGGCAGCAGCACCGCTTTCTTCACCGGGAATTGATTTTATTTTCGTGTTGAACTTTAGAAACAGACAAATTATCATTTACTCAAAGTTCAAGAATCTACACAACATCAGATCTTGACGAACACATGTTTTTTGTACATTCTGAATAACTTGTCGTCCTGCTGAGGGTTTGATCAGAATCCCACTGAAAACTATGTCGTCTACATCGTCATGGAAACAGCTTCCAACAGCAACATCTCGCAAAAATGTGATGTGAGCATCAAGGTTAGAAATGTTTAAGAGCCGTTGCTATATATATATATATATATATATATATATATATATATATATATATATATATATATATATATATATATATATATATATATACACACCTTTCAAACCCAGATGTTCCTGTCATATTAAATACATGTGGTTCACACCTCCTCCTCCTCATCATTGGTCTTCATTTGGGGGGAGGCGTTAGGATGGGGGGGTTGGTCATGTCTTTTCTCAAGCTTCCAGCCTCTCTGTCCTGTTTTCCCACCATTTACTTAATTATTGCACAGGTACGTCACGTCTTTGCAGACGACTCCTTTCTCTGCTCTCATACGACCCATCCAACAAATTGCATTTCCAAGTTAATCTCATTCTCATGCTCAGAAAACGCTGGCTTTACACTCAATCTGACAGAGTGAGTTTGGATAATCCCAGCAGTTTGTTCAGAAGAGTTCATTCTGTGGTCAGGAAACTCCCACACCTGTCGTGTGACGGCCGGAATCAAGGTGAGGTGCGATCGTCTAACAAAATAACAGAGGTCAGTGAACTCACCACGAGGCTTCTTCACGTCTAACCCCGAACACAAACGGCCGCATTACCTGACCAGGTAGGATTAACACAGCCTTTCACGCTAAACTCTCACCGCCAAGAAGTCTCCAGGTCGAGTTTCACACCTGTCGCTTTTCTGAGGCCACACCGGCGTCTCACCTGGACGACTGCAGATGGACTTCCTGTCCGGGTGTCCTAATCCGCCTCAGGAAGTCAGAGGAGCTCCAGAAGAACGGTTGGAGGTCACACACAAAGGTGTGAAATCATTCAAATCACCTGTGTTGCTGGGGGGTGGGGGGAGGGGCGGAGCCTGGATTTATTTCTAAGGGGGGTCGAAAACATTCAAGTTTTTCTCATGGTGGCAGATTTTCAATTACACGACACAAGCTAAACCATTATCAATCAGTCAATCAATCAATCAATCAATCAATCAATCAATCAATCAATCAATCAATCAATTAATCAATCAATCAATCAATCTGCAGTTGCTAAATGTATGTCATGTTTTTTACTGATCATACATTTTGTATTCAGTCATAATTAGAGGAAGTAAAAAACATTTCAACATTTTTATTTAGGGATGGATGGATGAATGGATGGATGGATGGATGGATGGATGGATGGATGGATGGATGGATAGACACGCCTCCACTTCCATATATACAGTTTAATCTGCTTAATTGAACCAGGAATGACAAAACAAATGAGAGGGGGGAAGTACGGGTGCAGGGGCCACCTGGCCCCTCCTCCTGGCCCCTCCTCCTGGCCCCTCCTCCTGGCCCCTCCTCCTCTAATGGATGCAGGTTCGATTCCCTCGGGGGCAGGCGATCTCTGAGGTGATGATCCGACATCAGAACCGCTGACGGAGCGATCTGGTTTCAGATCCCTGTGTGTGTGAACACGACTCCGGCCGGGTTTCTACTTCCTGTTTACCAACGACTTCTCCGATAAACAAACAAACAAACAAACAAACAAACAAACAAACAACCAAAAACAACAGCCGAATTGATTTTGGTGACAAATTTATTAAAGTCCTGTCGTTTTATCATCATCATCATCATCACCAGAAGGAATAAATAAGACATAAAACGTTTTGCACATAAACAAATGACCACGTGGGGGGGTGGGGGTGGGGGGCGGGGGGCAGCAGTTCTTCTGGGGTAGTTTCGTAGAACAAATGAATGAGACACTGAGAACACACAGATGCATAGAAAGAACCGTTAAAGACAACACCCCCCCCCACATCCCTACCCGCCCCCGACCCCACCCACCGCCCCGCCCCCCCCTGCTTCAGCATGTACAAGTCTTTACATCGGAGTCCCTGTTCGTGTCCAACAAGGGACTGTATAAAAATAAAGTCTCCACAACGATAAACCAATATATAGATATATATATATATATATCGTTTATATATTTATAGACATTTGGCAACGACCAGACATTGTTAGGTTCTGAACATGGAGATGGGTTCGGCGCCCAAAGGGGCGGGGGGTCTACTCGGAACCAGCTACTTTATAAAGCTCATGGTGGAGTCTCCGAAAACAGCTCCCCAACCGGAGGACAGTCTTCAAGTGCTTCCAATGAAGGAAGTCTTCCTCCCCCCCTCCCTCCAGATTGGAGATACGGCGCAGAACTGTCAATCTCATGAGATCCAGGATCCAGGCAGGCCGGTCCAGTACGCAGTCCCGGCCCAGTTTCTGTCCCAGAAGACTGATGGGGACTGATCAAAACTGCCCCTGGTCAACTTCGTCTAACCAGGAGGCAGGACTGGCGGGAAAGTCTGGGTACCCCCCGCTGCTGCCGGTGGACAGGTCCGAGCTGGGGCCATTGGCCCCGCCCACGGAGACCCTCACGGCGGGGTTGATCCCGGGCCCGCCTCCCTGGGTCACGATGGAGAGGCCGGTTTCAGGGTAGACCAAGCTGGAGATGAGAGGCTGGTGTCGGGGTAGAGGGTGCGACCCCGGGGACTGGGGGAGACCGTAGGGGCTGTTGGATCGGATGTCGTGGAACTGGTCCTGAGAGGGGAGACCGCCGTGCTCCAGGGGGAAGGAGTTGTGGTTGTTGTTGCCCCCCTGGCGGCCTCCCATGCCTGGGGAGGACTCGCTCAGGCTGCTGTAGATGCTGTTGGTGAGTCCGAGCTCTGACATGGGGGGTTCATCTACGGAACAAGGACAAGGAGCTGGTTGTTAGATCAGGGGTGGGCAAACATGTTGACCGATGGTCCACCTGATGTTTATTGATGCTAATGCTAATGACATGAAATAATTACATTTAATTACAGGCAAATGATGTGATGTGTGTTATTCTGATTTATTGTACAGTAACTTATATCACGTGCTTCTAATGGTTTATTAGTAATTTCATGATAAACACGTTCAGGCTTGGACCCTGACTGGACTCCGTTACCATGGAAACCAAACCCAGTGTCGCGTCAACGTTCAAGAATAACGATGCTGGTTGTCTTCGGCCGCTCCAGACGGATGACTTCCAACAGGGTCACCGTCATCCGTCAGGGACGTCGTGATGGCTGCATTCCATTTATCTGCGCCGGGGCTCTGAACCCTACCTGTGAAGGACACCTCGGCGTCGCTGTCCATCCCCTCCTCCTGGATGCTGTCCTTGTCGGATTTGGAACTGCCCCTTGACCTCTTCATGTTGCGGAAGTATTGCCCCCACCTCTGGCGGCCGGCGTCTTTCTTCAGCCGCTTCTCTTTAGCTCTCCTGTTCTGGAACCAAACCTGGAGGGTAAAAAAAGATGAGGTTTGAATCCCTCAGGTTTGTTTGTTTGTTATTATTTATGATTAGAGCCTTAAAAATATCCCACAATGCTTTGGGGCATCACACAGGTCTGGGTTCATCCCTGATTTTGCATGAAGTTTGGAGGACTTGTGGACGTGTGTGTGAGTGTGTGTGTGTGTGTGTGTGTGTGTGTGTGTGTGTGTGTGTGTGTGTGTGTGTAGGGGGGTGTCGTGGGGGTGGAGGGTGTCAGATTTATCACACATTTAATTAAGTTCAGGAGAGCTACAAGTTGTCCTCGCCCTGAGGACCAGACACGGTTTTAATGTATTAAAAAGTTCAACATCCGGAGCTGATCGATCCATAAATTAAAACCTGTGGAAAAATAAATAGGAAGATAAAAAATAAACTGTTTTCAAGTGTTTATGGCCTCACGAATATACGTCCTTTTTTTTTCCATTTCATCTCACAGAATTATCTCAGTTTCTCCATTAACGACTTTCCTCCCAGCTGAACCCTCACCTCCTCTTCCTCACTGAATAATGAGGAGCATTTTTAGTGGCTTCCATCTCTACTTTTGTCCTTGCAAATAAAACAATATATATGACCGAGCAGCCAGTGGGCCTCCCCACGCAGACAATATGCAGCCCTCTTAGCATTGTTAACGAGCTTGCACTTAAACCAAGCTGACTCTCCTGTGGACTTCATCTTCCTCCCGCTGCCATAAATTACCAGTGCCACAACTGGTCCCGACGTTAATGGAAAACCCCTTAATGGGTAACTTGTGATGTACTCGATACCTGCACGACCCGCATGTCCAGACCCGTCTCCGAGGAGAGCTGCTCCCGCACGTGGCGTGCGGGTTTGGGGGAGTTGTTGTAGGCGTTCTTCAGCGTCTCCAGCTGCTTGGCGGTGATGGTGGTCCGGGGCCGTTTGGCGGTGGAGTCCGCCTCTGAAAGCAGATGGGAGAGCAAGGTGATGTGTCAAATAAAACGATTTTCATTTGGTAATATTCAAATTAAATAAAGACTGGACGTTTAACGGTGTTCTCCACCGATTCCATGCGTCATTACGCAGCGCTTCGATGGATTGCTGGCTCTAAAAATGATGCAAAAAAAATGATTTATGGTCATAAAGATAATAATATCAGCTTGGGAATATCTTCAGATGTCCAGTCCCTGCAGGAAAAACTCGTTATTTATGCGAGAACGAGTAAGAAAACTCTCACAAACCCATCGCGTAAAACAGTCCATATAATCTACAACTTTCTAATGAACCATAAATGGATAAATTCCCTTCAGCCTATAAACCGAACTCTGGCATCCTCTCTAACTGCATCCTGTCCAGCACAGCAAAAAAATACAAACCCATCATCCAAATGGATGCTGCCCAAGTAATTGCGCCCTCTCATTAGTAAAATAAACGTGTGTGTTTTTAGAGAAAACTTGTTTTAACTCGCCGCATTAATCAACACTCGGTGTCGGCAGTAAATTCTAACAAACAGATGGGGAGATAAAAACCGGACGGTGCCCGGTCTGCCCCGTCAGGAGCGCAGCTGCTGCTGTTCGGGAAATGAAATGTTTAGAAGCCCAAGTTTCTGAAACGAACAAAATTAAACAGAATGATTCTAATAATTCACGTCCATGCGGAAGAAAATTAACTGCAGCAGTTTAGTAAAAAATATTTCTGTGACGCGATGAATTTAGACACAGCAGTGCTGGATAGAAATCATGAATTCAGTTTTAATTTGATGTCATTTTATTTTTTGTAGATTTCCTCTTTCTCATTTTAAATCATGTCAAATTCAGAATAGAAAAATCGTCTAAACACACGTGAACAAATCAATTTTGTATTAAATCAACTGATTAGAAGCGAGTTCCTCCACCTGGACGTCATTGATCAGATTATATTCTATATCCATAATTAATAATTAATTAACGTGGCCCTCTTTAGACACGTGCTTACAGACACACACACACACACACACACACACACACACACACACACACACACACACACACACACACACACACACACACACACACACACACACACACACACACACACCTCCGTGAGGCTCCTCCACTTAAACGCTTTGGTATCGATCTCGTTGCGCGCAGCGATGCGCCGGGGGGGTGGTGGTCACAGTTTACGGCTGACCCCACGGTCCCGTCAGGAACACCCCAGGCGTCACGTCACACAAAACGTGTCTCTAATTTGTCACATTTTCGGATGCGGTCGTTAGCTGTTGGATAAATCCACCCCCCCCGCCCCCCGGGCCGCACCTCTCTGCTTGGCCGTCTCGTAGTCGGCCTTGCACACCAGCCGGCTGTCCTCCATCAGGTAGTACTCGTCACCCGTGGCCAGCTGCCTCTTGCACACGATGCAGGCAAAGCAGTGCAGGTGATAGACGAAATCCTGCGCCCTCCTCACCACCTGCGTGGGGGGGATTCCCTGCTGGCAGGCGGCGCATTTGGTCCCGAATCTCCTTCGGGGAATCAATGATTTAAAAGTGATTTAAAGGAAAAACTTTGGGGGAAAAAACCCTCAAGGTCTATAATTTAAACCAACATTTTCCGTGCGTAAAACCCCCCAAAATGTGCTCACTTGAAGAAGTCCTCCTTGCAGTACACGCTGTCGCCTCTGCTGAAGCATTTCTCCGCCAGCTGCGCCTGACAGTCGCTGCATTTCAGGCACTTGCTGTGCCAGTGGCGGTCCAGCACTTTCAGGATGAACCGGTCCACGATGTGCTGGTTGCAGCCCGCACAGACCGGGACTTCTGCAGGAGACAAGGTGGAGACGCGTCAGTCCGTTCGGAATCCTCACAGGCGCAGAAGGACGGCCGGACGCGCGGATTGCGCCGGATATGTGCGCATTTAGGGCTTCCATTCGATTATTATCTGATGTATTAATTACACAGAACTTTATAGAACACGTCAGAATTCTCAGTTGAAATAACGTATTTATTAGAATGTTTATACACATGATTCTTTTATTTATTTCATTTAAAAAGATTTAAAATATGGATTTAAACAACAATATATGAAGTAACTTCCAATAAAACTGTATTTAATAAAACAATCCCCTTCCATGTGTTTCTAAGGTTAATTTGCAGAATAAATGTCAGTGATGATTTTTTTTCCTTCATAATGTTTTTAAAATCTAATTTTAGTAAAATAGTAAAGTGTTTAAAACACGACAAACTTTTAATGACTTCTTTAATAGGTAATACATGCAGATCGTTCATCGTTATTTGTGTTTACACATGGCAGTAAACACAAATAAATACGTAAATAAATAAAGCCAAGGTGATGTCAGAGCTCACCTAGTGATATTTATGACGTCATTTTAGAGATGAACTTTCTTTCGTCTGATGATTCATTCCGTCTATAATGTAGCAGGATCTGATCAATACTTGAATTAAATACAGCCTATAGATTTTTATATTGATCATTTTTGGTGGATTATTTGAACAGAGTTAAGAAAATCTGGGGTTTTTTTGTCACTTACTGTCTGAATTATTTTTAATAAATGTATTAAATGAATTAAATTTATTCAACTCCTGAAACATTTACTATAAATAAATAAATAAATGCTGTTTACATAAATATTAAACAAAAAATAGAGAAATTGTGCTGAAGTCGACCGTTCAGAGCAGGAACAGAAAGTTTGACGGAAAGAAAAAAAAATCATTAAAAAAATTATTATTATTATTATTATTATTATTATTATTATTATTGTTATTATTATTGTTGTTGCTGTTTATAACAAATGAACACATTTGCGCACCAACTAAACTCATAGAGGTTTGCTGAAATTTCTACTTCAGATCTAAAATGTGTGGCAGCTGCTTCCTCAGACAAAATAAAATGGATAAAAAATGAAATTTAAATGTGAAATAATAAATGATCAGACCACTTCTTTCTTTCTTTCTGTCTTGTTATAATGCACTAATGTTTATATTGTATTTCCTTTTGTTTATTGGTGTTCAGTGTTTTTGAGTGTTTAGTGTTTTTGAAGTTCCATCTAATGAAAAATTGTTAAATGTTCTAAATGTTTGAATGTGAAGTTTTTTTGCAAAAAATCTTCTGAAGCACTTTAGTGCTTTTCATCAAATGTAAGTAGTAAAATGTTTGAATGTAATTAAAGTGTTTTTGCAAATAAATAAAAATAAGATCTATCTTTCTCTTTTTCTTTTTTAACTAATAAAAGAAAGGCTTGCGTTTCGAACCTCTCGTTCCATCCGTGCGGGGAATCGCATTCCTATTGTTCCGTCGTGGGCGAGTCGTGAAACATTAATGCGTCATTTCTCCGGGGATCAGCCCCACCGGGCCGCACAAGTGCGCCGGGAGCCGCGTGAAGAACAGGTGTATCCAGGTCATCATTAATTCAGCGCCCTCTGTAAAACTAGAGCACTGCGACCTGAAGGCTCCCGGCTCCCGGTGCGGGACCTATAGGGGGGGGGGGGTTAAAACCGGGGACCCCCGCACCACCCAACCGGGGCCTCTCACGTAAATTCACATGATGTAAATCAGGAGAAAGAACCAAGAACGAACGTGCAGTCGTGTATCAGAGAGGCTGACGGTGGTGAAATACAGAAAGGAGAACGGATCAGATGAACCCGTGCGTAAAAGTTGCGTTGCCGACTGGAGGAGAGACGCGTCCTCCATCCCGGCAGCTCGATTCCCCCCACGGGACGTTTGCTCAAATGGAAACACATCTGCAGCCCCCTGCACACAGCTCCCAACCGATCCCAGAGCGTTGCCAAGCCGTTACCTTTCCGCAGCGCCTCGTTGCGCGACAGCAGCGCCAGGAGCATCTGCGCGTTATGCGGTGCGTCTTTGGGTGAGTCGCGCTCAGCATCCATCGCTCATGACGTCTCGGTCCTGGGTCGGGATCCGTTCTCTAAATCGGTCGAACGCGAGCCTCACGTCGAACTCCAGCGTCCGGTGTTGTTTGCTTTTGTGCGTCAGTGTGTTGCAGCCTGTGCAGGATTACGCTGCGCCGTTTCCCCGGCGACGGGGAGATTGATTAACATCACCTACCGAGCACCTTTACCCGGAAGAATAACGGGAGGAAAGGCCAGTGAAGTTTCAGCGCTGGGGGGGATAGCGTTACTCAGAGAAGCGTTACAGTGGTGACCAATCAGAGAACAGGAAAACACACCGGAATATTTCCTTATATCCATTTTTAGCTAGTTTTTTATTTGTTTTCTATCGAAATCAACCGTTTTTACAGCTGTGAATTATTTTATTTCTCTAATCTCACACTCAGCTGATGTCTGCGGAAAGAAATGACGGCATTTTCTGTCATTTAAAAAAAACCAAATAACTGACTTTAATGCCACTGATCGAATTTTGGAATAAGATTGTATCACTGTACTGACCACCGAATGAAATAAACAGGATTGACATGCAAATGCAATTTAAAAAAACAACAAAGAATAGATCAACAGTTTAAAAAAATTCCCTGAATGAAATTAAATCAAAACAGAAAATCCAGAAAATTGCATTTCCTTCTGTTTGTCAATAGATTCCACCCGGGGGTTCGTCACGGCGGACAGGAAGTAATTCAGGAGTCCAGGATTGGGGAAGAATTCCTTCCTTTCATTTTTAGTTACTGGCGATCAGATTTTGTAGAAATAATAATAATAATAATAATAATAATAATAATAATAATAATAATAATAATAATAATAATAATAATAATAATAAAAACACTAAGAAGAGAGTAAAAATGTAAAAGAAACAGCACTTTCATTTTCACTCGTGAAAGAAATAAAAAATGTTTCTTCTTGTGGTTCGATTGTTTTTTTTCTGGCTACTTTTTCAAACACACAAACACACACACAAACACACACACACACACACACACACACACACACACACACACACACACACACACACACACACACACACACACACACACACACACACACACACACACTTTCACCTCGCGTCTTGGGGCTCAGGACAAGTGTTTATTTAGGGGAGAGATTGGCTGTTCAATAATATGTTGATCGGTCCAACACCCCAATGAATTTTATTGACACTGATCTTTGGCACAAAAGAGCGCCGGGGGAAATCACGGCTAGAGCCGCGGCCGCTGATCGATCACGGATCGATATCCCGTTCGGCCGCATTTCAGAAGTGTATGAAGGAGGTTTGGGAGAAAGGCGCGTTTCCTCTTACTTTTCAGCTTCGTCATCATTTTTATGTCATATTGAGGCCGACAGTAATGTGACAACAAAGCGATGAAGTAACCGTCCGGGACGGTCGCAAAGCATGACGGGAGAGAAAATCACGTCATTAGTTTGACGATTTCTGCGTTAATTTAGATTTTTATGGGCTTTTTGTTTTATGGGTACACACACACACACACACACACACACACACACACACACACACACACACACACACACACACACACACACGGTAAACAAACAAAAACCAACAACAACTATCATCCGGGTCTCCGCGGACGCGCCTCAGGTGTGTCCCACCTGTCGCGGCAGCAGCAACGTGACACCTGTTGGCTCTTCCGCGCCGGAGGCACGCGGGCCTGCAGGCTGTCGCGCGGGTCCGGTGGTCCGTCCGAGGCCACGCGCTCCCGTTACAAACCCCGCGCGGCGGTGTGCATAACATCTGCTCGTGCGATTCTCCCAACAATGAACGCTCATTACGCATTCATAACGTCCCACACGCGCAACGCGGAGAGAAGCGCGTCTCCACAGACACGGACCGGAGCCGCGGTGGATGATGGGAGCGGTATTCCGGCCCGGAGGATGTCCCGTCTGTCCGCGCGTAACGCGGCAGGCCGGTGCGTAAAAGCCGTCCGGAAAGACGCGTTCATTTCGCCGGTAGATCACACCACGTTAATGTTAAAGCTTGTTGTTTGTTTTTATTTATTTTCTGCTTTGGAGTCCAGAATCCCTCTGATTTCACGCCTCGTTGTTCCCGAACGCACGAACACGAAGTGAAGTATGGCTCTTACCTTGACCCGAGCTGTAGCGGGAGAAACTCCCGGTGTTCTGGCAGCTTGACCCCGGGTGTTCGAGCAACATGTCGAGGATGTTCCAACGTAAAAAAAAACACAAAAAACAAGCAAACAAAAAACAAAAAAAAAACAACAACAAAAAAAACAAAAAGAAAGAAATGCAGTTCAGAAAAAAAATGGATTATTCAAACCCGCACTTTCCTGCGGATTTGCGCCCTCGGTCCAGAGACGCTCCTCGTTTTCTTCTCGTCACTAAGAAAGAAAACTTTCAAAATTCATCAAGAGTTTCTGGATGCAGCAGGAGAAGAGGCTCAGATGAGATCCGACCATGAGGCTCAGCTGACGGCTTGACTTGTGTGGAGTCTGCGGGGCGGCGCGTCTCTGTCCAAGGTGCTGATGGGGGAGGCGTGTGTGTGTGTGTGCTGCTCCTATATTCACACACACACACACGCACACACACACACACACACACACACACACACACACACACACACACACACACACACACACACACACACACACACACACACACACACACACACACACACCCCTCCCTCTTTTCTCCTTATCTATGTTTACGTTGGGGAGCACGTGTCCGTCCTTTAAGGCGCACAATGGGCCAATCGCTTTGCGCTCGACACATTATTGTGATGCGTTTCTATGGATGCGTGTTTCTTTTGTTTGCCTAAAAATAGCAAGGGTGACTCGAGTGGGTTGGGGGGTGGGGTGGTTCTGCGTGCCGTCAGGTCCACCAGGTGAACGGGAGAAGAGGCGCGCCCTGCTGCGTTTATTTTATTAAAAAGAAAAAAAAAACCCCAAATATTTTAATCTGTGATTTTTTTTAGGAATTAAATTTAGAAATATGTGGGATATTTAAATTATAATGGTTTAAATTAATTCATTTGGGTGTTGCCTCCGATTGGCGGCTCCAGCAGCCAATTAGAATCAGAGTTCATTAGTCCGCTCGGGTTAATTATGACGTGTTCCATTTCAACACATCAACCACCTTTTACCTTCTCTCATCAAACCCCTTTTCATGCGTGGTGACAAAACAATTCTGGGAGGGTGTTTGTTTTTCCCGGACAGGAAGAAAATATATTTGTGTGTTTTTGTGGGCATGTATAATCTGTGGAGGACAGGTCTTTATGCAGATTATGGGACAAGTGTTTTGTAAATCTGGAAGGAGCTGTAACCTAAAGCCAACGCAGCAGCAGAAGAGCTTAGACCCGACCACACAGAGTCTTTACGGGGACATGGAGGGGCCGCTGTCAGAAATGGATTTAAGTGATGCTTTAAAGCTGGATTAATAAACTATTATTTTGACAGAATGTCACTTTTTATGACCAAGTTAATGAATTTAATCTGAGGAATGCCCCAAACCAGATCAGATATCCTCCCTTTCCTCTTGAGGACTCACCGGTTTGAAGAGCAAACCCTAAAACACCAAAGCTTTTATTTGTTTCTCCTCCAGACACTCAAAGCATCATCACAGGAAATTGGTAAAGGGTTCCCACACCTGGGTCCTCCTGGAGGAGAGCAGCTGCGTCCAGTCGGTGATGGTCCTCCATCCAGCCTCGGCCCTTTGCACCTATTACAACCTGATTTTTCACCTTGAATATGAGCTGGTTGAAGCCACTCAAGGGCCCTCCAGATGAAGAGGGCCCCCGGCCCTCGTGGATCACTTCAAAGGACGGGGCTGTGCTTGAAACCTTCTTCAAGGGAGGCACTAACCTGAACACACAAGGTGTGTGAGTGTGTGTGTGAATGTGTGTTGTGCGTTCTTGTGTTCTTTTTGGTGTCATTCTGCTCCAAAACATTTCCCATTGCAGGGGGGTCAAACTCATCTTCACCGAGGGCCACATCAGCATCTCGGCTGTCCTATAAGGGCCAGATGTAACTAATAAATGTACCTAAATGTAATATAAAATAAATAAATCCTTCAATGAAGGATCAAATATCATGGAATAAAGTAAAACAACATCAAACACATTACCTTTGTTCAAAATGATTTTTTTCAATGTTAAAAGTAGCTTAATTACTGCATTGTGGGAAATGTAGTTTTTGGTCAGAGCAAACTTGACTTATTTCATTTTAGACATTCTGAGTTATGCTCTGGCGGGCCACGTAAATTGATGTGGCGGGCCACATTTGGCCGCTGGGCCTTGAGTTTGACACATGTGTCCTAATATATGTTTGTGTGAAAAAAAATAAATAAATAAAATGAAAATGCTCCCCTGTCAGGGGGCCAAAGCCCTCTGATATCTAAAAATAACCACGAAAAATTATTATAGTCAATTTCTACAAAAAATATAATTTCAGACAAATTCTTGCTTATCTAATAATGTCAAATGTAATTAAAGAATTTCTTTAAATGGTGAAATATTCAAAATAAATATTAAAATAATTTTTAAGAGATTATTTATATATATATATATAAATATATATATATACATATATATATACATACACACACTGATATATATATATATATATATATATATATATATATATATATATATATATATATATATATATATATATATATATATATATATATATATATATATATCGTGTGTGTGTGTGTGTGTGACTGCAGGGGGGGGGGTCCTGGTGCACCCATGCCACCCCTCTGACACCATGCTGCCTTTGTGCCCCTGTCATGATCAATCATGTCCTCTAAAGACGGGCCTTGTCCGGGAGGGCGGGGGCCAATCACACGCCTCATTACCCAGGCTTGGTTACTCCTCAGCGGACTCGTCCCGGGACACTTCAGCCTGTTGCCGTCTGGAGGGAACGAGGAAGAGGAGGAAGAGGAGGAAGAGGAGGAAGAGGAGGAAGAGGAGGAAGACGGCCCAACGAGAGCGACCGGAGAAGGACGATGATGCTCGAGGAGTTGCCACGGCAACGAGAGGAGAAATAACTGATGGGGTTTGAGTCAGAAAATAAACACAAACAAACAGGAACTTGACGGAACGGATTTGCGATCATTTCTACCTGAAGCCCCGCCCCCCCTAAGGCTCCTGACCAACCAGCTTCCAGCTTTCTTTGTTTGGAAGCGGCTCCATCTGGTGAGGTTTCACTGACCGGCCGACGGCCCCCCCATAAGCAGCTGGCTAAACTGCCCAACCGCCTTTCTGCTCGGCCCTCAGCGCAACCGACACTTTCTGGTGGCTTTGCCCCCCCCAGCCCCCCCCCCCACACACACACACACAATCACCCCAGGCTAACTGCCCCCCAACCTGCCAGTCCTGAGGTCAGCTGGCCTGAGCCCGGCTGAGGGAGGGGGGTTGACACCATTTAGGCCATTGTCATTCATGGTTGGGGCGGGGGGGGGGGTGTACAGTAATGTATTGATTAGTATTGTTTACTTTGTTTACTTGTGATTGGCCGATGCGTCCCGTTTGATCGCTCACACTCCGACCCTTCACAAGTTGACTCCTGGTTAAGTTGGGGTGGGTCCACTCCTGCCCTGGGGGGGCCGCCACCTCTGTCCAACATCGTCACCCTTTTGAATATTGATATGCTAATGTCAAACAACACCGGAACAAAGCCCGACTGGAGGCAGAACAATTGCCCCTCATCCGCCCCCCGACACTTTTACCACCCAACATGTGTCCCCGGTTTCAGGCTCGCACAATGAAGGCCAACAAACGCCCACCCCTCTCTAAGGAGGACGCTGTTACTCAGTTCCGACACGACGTCTGGGGGCCCGTCGGGTTACGTGGTACTTCAGGGTCTTTGTCCACGGTGGGAAATATCAGCTTTTCAGAGCAAAACGATAAGCCACCCAGAGCCTGGGGGGGTCAGAGGTCAAAGCTTTCAGGCAGGGCTGAGGCTTGACCTGTGTGTCGTTACAGATGTTGGCCTGCTGTGGGGTCTGTCTGGTTAGCAGGGGGGGGGGGGTGTATTCCTGAGGATAGAGTTCAAGTAGGGGAAAAGATGGAGGAGGTTTTAGAATGCAGAGAGGTTTGGATGTTTTTATCGTGTTGCGTCGTGACCACCCTGAAGCCCAGGAGGCTTCCTGTGAGGTGAACATTTTTTTTATTTATTTCCAGCTACATTTAGTCCAGATTTATGTTTTTATCTAAAAAAAATTCAGGGAATAAAAGAAGAAAATACCATTTAAATCCATTCCTGATAAAAGAAAAGTCACATTTTTACCTGATCATCAAACAAATTTTAATATTAGACAAAGATAACCTGAGTAAACGGGATTTTTAATTTCCCTTTGTGGATTAAAACAGTTAACGAAATAGTTATTTTTCATGATTCAATTTGATTCAATTCAAAAACTTTATTTGTCCCCAAAGGGGCAATTGGAGGCACATAGAGCAGCAGGATTGGTGCAAAAGACAGGACTGGTGCACAAAACGGAAATGCAGAGTGCAAAGACTCAATACACAGAAAACCAAACTAAAATACACAATAAACAGAAATAACAAATATATAAAGATATGTACGATGAGATATAAATATATAAAGATATGTACAATGAGATATAAATATATAAAGATATATACAATGAGATATAAATATATAAAGACTGTAGAAACTATTATACTATAAAGATATCCAGAGTGATTTATTGTAAAAAAATATTTTACAGCTGCATTTATTTCTCAAAATTAATTATAATTTAAACAAGTTTTGCGGGCCGGATGACCGAGCCTTATGGGCCGCACATGGCCCTGGGGCCGTGGTTTGCACACGCCCTCTCCAGGACTTCAGATTAATGGGATTATCAGATGAACCGTAAAACAAAATAAGATTTAAAGACATAAATGTTCTTTTAGCCATTTTAAAACCTCCTGCTCTTCCTCCAGAATTCATATCTTACCCCACCTGGGTCCCAACAGGTCGCCCCCCCCCCACACCTTCAGCAGGTAGACAGGAAGTGGAGAGAGACACTGATTAGCGACTGTACAGGCCGACGGTGACCTCAGATGATGGATGTAATCATTCTGCGGCAAAATGAATGTATTTATCACGAGTAATTTATTTGCTGATTAATCACTCTCCACGGCCGAGCATCCCGGACCCCCCCCTGCCCCCCCCCCAGTGAGGATCCAGGGTCGGCTGTTTAAAAGCCAGCATTTATCACCGTGTCGCTATTAGACGCCATTATTGTTGAGCTGGTTGGGATTCAGTAAATAATAAAACAGTTATTGGGGATGCAGCACAAATCACACCTGGGGGGGGCGACGTGTTGGCGTTGGTCTTAGTTTTATAATAATATATTATTCTGATGAATTCAAGTACACCCACGGGTGATGCAGGGTGTGGGTATATTTGACCTTTCTTTGACACTACAGTGGTGTTGGTGGTGTTGGTGGTGGGGGGGTGGGGTGGGGGGGCTTTGAGGGTCACAACACTACAGATAAGAGGCGACCCGGCACACGCCCGCCTGATGGTCCGTAATCCACAGTCTCAGACTCGTGACCCACTTTCTTGGAGGAGTATGATGGAGCAGCGGCCCCTCATCCAGGAGGAGCCTCCAGACGCAGTGTGGAGGGGTGGAGGACCCCCCCCCCCACACACACACACTCTATGAAGACAAAGGACAAGACAGACTCTTATGAAAACTCCCAAAAGCTAAATAAGAGGTTCAGGAGCGCTAATACCTCAACATAAGGCTCTTATCATTCAGCTGATAAATAATTCACAGAATGACCCCCCCCCCCGAACCCCCGCCCCCACCTGACCCGTCCATCACACCTGTTGTGTGATAGAGATACCAGGTTCTGTACTGTTCCAATGTTCCACTGAGGTTCTGTTTTCCCCAAATATTCCAAATCAGAAGATTCTGGATGATGATGATGCTGGATGCTCTGGTGTTGGATGAGGTTGGATGCTCTGGTGTTGGATGCTCTGGTGTAGGATGCTGTGGTGTTGGATGAGGTTGGATGCTCTGGTGTTGGATGCTCTGGTGTAGGATGCTGTGGTGTTGGATGAGGTTGGATGCTCTGCTGCTGGATGCTCTGGTGTAGGATGAGGTTGGATGTTCTGGTGTTGGATGCTCTGGTGTTGGATGCTCTGGTGTTGGATGCTCTGGTGTTGGATGCTCTGGTGTTGGATGCTCTAGTGTAGGATGCTCTAGTGTAGGATGCCCTGACGGTGGCTCTTCTAGTGTTGGATGCTCTGGTGTTGGATGCTCTGGTGTTGGATGCTCTGGTGTTGGATGATCTGGTGCTGGATGCTCTGGTGTTGGATGCTCTGGTGTTGGATGCTCTGGTGTTGGATGCTCTGGTGTTGGATGCTCTGGTGTTGGATGCTTGTTGGATGCTCTGGTGTTGGATGCTCTGGTGTTGGATGCTCTGGTGTTGGATGCTCTGGTGTTGGATGCTTGTTGGATGCTCTGATGTTGGATGCTCTGGTGTCACACAAAGACTCAAAGTCAGGAAACTGTGATATGGAAATATTAATCTTTAATCTGAACCATTTCCTAATTAAATCAGTGAATTAAGCGGAGATCATCCAGGAACATAAAGGAGAAGAAAAGAACAGCCCCCCCATTATGGCGTCTTATCCCCTGACCGACATGGTGGCACGAGCCGCCAGCAAATAGGTCAACAAATGCTGCATCGATGTATTAGATCATATCACAGTAGAGCATGTTATTATTTTATTGGGCACAGACCCCTCCTCTCCCTTTTTTGTTGTTGTTAAAAACACCCCCCCCCCAGCCAACACGCCGCTCTTACTTCTCTCTTTATCTTAATCCCTGGCAGACTTTAAGTGTCTGGCATTGGGGCAAAATCCCAAACTGGAGAGTAGCATGTTTGAGACCTAATCCCCTTACCCACCGACTCAAACTGCCCTCAATTCACCTCGGCTAAGTAGGCCAAGAACAAGGAGCCACAACAAGAGACGCAAGCGGCTTCACCAGGGCTCAGCTTTATCATGCTGCGACACACACACACACACACACACACACACACACACACACACACACACACACACACACACACATGCAGTACAGTGTGGACACACACACACACACACACACCAATAGCCCAGATGCTAACCTGAAATTGTCTCTGGTGTCACGCTGTGCTCTTTGCCCTCTTGCACAATGCTGAGCAACACCACTTTAGCATTAGCCGTTAGCCATTAGCCTCCTCCGCCGTTCTTCAGTAATTGTCTTAATGTGTGACATGAAAGGATGAAGTGTGTGTGTGTGTGTGTGTGTGTGTGTGTGTGTGTGTGTGTGTGTGTGTGTGTGTGTGTGTGAGCTCCCTCTCCCAGGACTTTCTGTAATTGGTTAGGAGTGAATCAGCTGTGAACACAGATCAATAAATGAAATGTAAACGTCAGCGAAGTGGCTCCAGAAGACAAAACTGGAGTTTCTGTACTGTCCCCATGTTGCACTGTAAAAAGTGACATTTTATGCAGATGATGTTCTGTTTTCCAAATCAGAGCGGTGGAAAAATTTGCGAACTATTCCGACGCCGCAAGTCATTCATGTGGTGTTGGATGCTCTGGGGTTGGATGCTCTGGTGTTGGATGCTCAAGAAGCAGCATCTTTAACAGACAGTTAACACACTTTTTTATTCGTTATCAGTGAACAAAAAGGTGTTAAAACCCTCTGTTAATTATAGGAGAACCGACTCTAACTGGTCCATAGACATAAGCCCCGCCCCCTGGCCAGTGTCAGCTGGGACAGAATTTCATCACAGCATCCAGTGAAGAGTCTCCTGATTATTAAACGACTCATTTAAACCGGCTGATAGAACATGACAGAGCATGAAGGAGCATTTTATAGAACGTAATGGAGCCAGACTTCATCTTCATCCTCCTCCTCCTCTTTCTGCCTTCATCTTCTTCTCTTTGCCTTCATGTGACAAAGACAACGTGTTATGAATCAAATATGGTAAAGTAGATGTTTTATTGATTTTTTACGTGTCTGTCCTGTTTCTAAACTTTAAACTAACTTTATTGTTTGAGTGACATCAACAGTTTACCGTCAGCCTGTTGTTTTACTTTATCCTAAATTCACTGAATCGCAATGATTTTCTTATAACAGGTTTTGGAATGAAAACGTATTTATGACAACAGACAAATAGAATAATGTACGAGTTACTGTTCAGTTAAAGGTTTATATGTGTCTTTAGTAAATCCCACGGTTTAAATCAGAGACCACAGATTGAAAGTAATCTTCAGAGCGCCTCAGAGCAGAGGTCAAGTGTTCTTATGCTGGTTTAATCTATATAAACCCAAGCTTTACATATTCAGACGCTGCGTGTTCGACAAGAACCGCCGCAAAATGCTGCTAATTATTGTCTGTGTGGGCGTTTGGAATGAGTGTCTGAAAGCAAGAAGCAAGAGTGTACCCCAACACTAACCCCTCACCACAATCCTAACCCCAATCCTAACCCCAACTCTAAATCTAACCTTAACCCCAGCCCCAACCCCTTATCATAACCCTAACCCCTAACCCAACCCTAACCCCTAACCCCAACCCTAACCCTAACCCAACCCTAACCCCTAACCCTAACTCCAATCCCAACTCTAAATCTAACCTTAACCCCAGCCCCAACCCCTAATCATAACCCTAACCCTAAACCGAACCCCAACCGTAACCCCTAACCCTAACCCCAACCCCAATCCCAACTCTAAATCTAACCCTAAACTAAACCCAATTGTAATTCTAACTCCAACCCTTAATCCTGACCTTTTTCTTTCATAATCTGATGCCTAACAATAGAAACAATACAGACAATAAGACCATAGAGACAATGGAGTTAAAAATAGAGACAATACAGACATTAGAGACAATGGAGTTAAACCATAGAGACAATGGAGTTAAACTGTAGGGACAACAGAGTTAAATAGAGACAAAAGAGGCAACAGAGATGATACAGTAAAAATCAGAGAAAATACAGACAATAGAGACAATAGAGATAACAGAGACAGTAGAACCAATGGAGACAGTAGAGACAGTAGCACTCAGGCGTGAGCGTCTGTGTCTTTGTTGTAGAGAGCACTATCCACTGGCAGTAGTTAGAGCACCCCCCATAAATACAAACATATTGGTTATTGATTGAGTGTATTGGTTATTGATTGAATGTATTGGTTATTGATTTTTCCTCATGTCATGTTGTGGTTCTGACCCGGTTTCCTGACTCCGACAGCTATGCCTTCATGAAACCCGACACTCCATCAGGGATCCAGCTGAGATCAGACAGATTCTCATCGACCTGCTGGACTCATCAGCGACCGTCCAAAGACCAGAACCCGAGGCGGTTCGTCAGGAGTCGAGGGTCCAAACCCACTCATGTCAGCTCAGAAACGTCCCATTACTTCTGGCCTCTTTGTGGTGGATGACAGAAACGTTCACGGACGACTTTAATCTGTTTTCACTGGTGGAGAAAAGAAAAGCTCTACAGGGTCCCGATCCCCTGTGTGTGTGTGTGTGTGTGTGTGTGTGTGTGTGTGTGTGTGTGTGTGTGTGTGTGTGTGTGTGTACCTATAACCTTATCAAACATACATCATGCAGATGGTTTTGTTGTTGCTATAATTTGAGATGGTCAGTTTAAATCAGCTTACCCCAATCTCAAATAGCCTTTTGTGGCTCCTTGTCTCTGATGAGCTGTTCGAGCATCGAACCGATAACACAACCCAACCCAACCCAACCCAACCCAACCCAACACAACACAACACAACACAACACAACACAACACAACACAACACAACACGAGACCCAGCAGACATACGGCCGTTGGATTAAAGCAAAAACACAGCAGAACGTAAAGCAGCACCATGGAGCCCGGACTTCAGAGGGCGTCCTGCCGAGCTTATTATTTCAAGTGTACAAGTGGAATTTCATTATGATAAGTGTTTTGTGCTGAACGACAGCAGAGAACAACACAAATAGGAAAGATTCATCCTCAACCTCTGAGAACATTCATGTATTCATCACTTTTAGATTCCCATAGCAGTCAAGAGTAAAAAAATAAATGTGACATAAACTAAACGCAGACATTCTGTTAGTGTACAATATAAAAATACACCCTAAAGAGACTGTCAATTAATAAAATGATGTTTTTATTCTTTAATAAAAGAATGTGGGATCAGCATAGAAACATGAGAACGTCTGATCATCTCAAGACGTTTTTTTGCACCAGTTAAAAATGGAAAAAATCAGAAATGATTATTTCTAAGCTATTAATTCATTCAATTGATGGTGAATGACAGAGAAATGAATAGAATTATGTAGCTCTCCTCATTTTCTCACATCGAATCTCATCTTTTTTTTTTTTAACATTTATTTTACAAAGAGAATTCCAAAGGAGTCCTAAACAGTTTCATAAAAACAAATATATTGGTAGAAACATGAAACAAACCTGTTCACATAGCAACACACACATGGATTACAAGTGAATTATTATCATGTATGAGTAAATGAATATGTCAGAACTAGTCTGTTTAAATAAATTGGAAAAAAATTTTAATTTAATATTTCAAGGAAATGTGGCGTCAGCCTGAAAATTAAACAAAAAAATTAAAAGTAAAAAGTAAAAGAGGAATCGTCAACCAAGATGATAAATAACAGAAATCACAATGAGATGATCATCAAAAATAAGAGATTGTTTAAGAAACGTTAAAGAAAAATGGTCATTTATTTAAATTACATAAATTGATCCTAAGTATGGAGCCCTGATCACACTTTCATCTCGAATTAACAAACATCTAGCATTTGGATGGGAATTATTTTTGATTCTGGAACCGAGAAAACAACTGGTGCAATTCTTCCCTCTGGTGGTGAGATTTAGTTACTGCAGAGACGCTCACGTTAAATTAACATATTTTAACAAAGCAGGAAAAACATGACAAAAAGTAATCGATGTAATATGAGAGATACGTTTAACATTTAATTTATAATTAAACGGTTTAGATGAAAAGGATGGAAACAAGCATCTATAACAGGTAATCTTGATGAGAATTGAATAAAAACATTTTAATCTGAATATAAGACTAAGGAAAACATAAGCAAATAGAGGACTACAAATTATTTTACTGTTTTAAGACTGCATTTATTTTTGCCATAAATTTTATTTGTTATTTTTATTTAGAGGTTTTTCAGGGTTTGCTTTGCTTCCACATGTACAAAATAAAAAAGCATTCATTCATTTCTTTGGAGGGAAACATTCTGTTTGTCTTTGTTATCAGCTCCTCCTTCTCCATTTTCTGTTTTTAGACTTGAAATTTTATCAGAATTCTCATTAAAAATATTAAAAATGTGTTTTGTGAGGTCAAAGTGACCTTTGACCTTTAACCATCAAGCGGTTATCACTTTATCATCCAGTCCAGGTGGAAGTTGGTCGCATTTTTTTAGATTCCATTAAAGTTTCTTGAGATATTATATCAAGAATATTCTAGTAAAGATGTGCCTTAGAGGAAGAAGAGAATGAAGAGGAGGAGGAGGAGGAGGAGACAAATGTGGACAGACATCTGTTTCTCCTATCCGTCTCTTTTTTAAAAAACGTCACTCTGACTGTACCCTGTCCAACATGGAAGAGCTTTGCATTTTTCTCTTTTGTTGGTTGCATAACTGACCACACGGGGGTGGGCTGGGGGGTTGAGTTGGGTTACAGCTTCCAGACAACACTTGAATGCAGTACCACTGGTTATATTTGAGTTTGAAGTTGGGGTCCAGTGGGCCTGTTAGATCACTTTTCCATTGCTGTTAATCAAATATAATTAAACTACAAACCTGATGAAGCAGCAACTTTTGAGAGTTTGAGTTTACCCTAAGAGGTCCTGGTGAGAAACTCTGGAATTGAACGGCTCTTTAAAACTTCAAATTTTAACTTAAAGATCAAAGTGGAACTTTATGACAATAACTATATTATCACCACCTGGAACTACTTGACATTTCTTCTCTGACATTATGATTAATCTGCCAATGTTATGTGTTTAAAAATAAGAATTACTTTCTTAAAATTAATAAATAATATTTGCATATTATAATATTATTCTCATTCTCACTTTTCCCCTCTCATTATTATTATTATAATATTTTATATTATTATTATTATTAAATTGTGTATTGAAAAATACAAAATGTAATCAAAAGATATTTAGTCCGATAATTCAAATTAATTAAAGAAAATAATAATAATTTGGGAATAAATTGGAAAAAACGTGGTGACACTTCTTTCAGGTGGGCGTGGTCAAACCCGGAAGTAAACCTTCCGTTAAAGCTAAAAGAAAGCTAAAAATCCATTAAAGAAGGTTCTGCAGCATTAGCATGTTAGCATGAATAAAACAATGTATTCGAGTGTTAGCATGCTAACGTGTCACACGTCCACCGCCGTCACGCGCAACGCTCTGACCTCTGACGTCACCGAAGGGCGGAACTGGACGTGTTCACGGTGTATTTGCACCAGACGGCAGCCCACTTCCACAGCGGCTGCCCTTCCCGTGGCGGGTGAGCAAAGACGGCGCGGAGGCGACGGTAGGAAGGTGAGAACAGGGGAGGGAGTGCCGGAGAAGCGGAACGGCTCCAGCCGTGGGGAGGAGAGAGAAGGGTCGCCGCCTCCGGAGGAAACCAGCGAAGTGTCGGCGGGAGGGAGCAAGCTAGCAGCGGCTCCATGGCTCAGTCGGCGGCTCACAGTGTGGAGCCTGACCTGGCGAGCAAGAGGCTGCACTCCAGGTAGGACCCCAGCTGGGGGTGGGCAGGGGCGTGTACAACATCAGGATGGAGGGTCCCCTTCAGCTGACCCGTGGATGGCTCTGGGGGGAGTGGAGGTGAACTGGGGTGACCGGGATGAGCTGCGGGCTAGCGGGGCTCGCTGAGGAGGAGCCGGGCGGGAGGAAGTTGGCCCGCGAGCTCCGCTTGCAGCCCAGGAAGCATTCCTGGCGCGTGTCACCGGACTGCTGCGGCCGGGGAGCCCAGACTGAGAGGAGCCGCGCGAGAGGCGACTGAGAGGAGCCGCGAAAGCTACTGGAGGCGGGGGGCACTGCGGGGAGAGGGGCGCTCCGACGGGCGTATGTCCGGGGTCCGGACGCTCCGGATGGGCTGACGGGAGCAGCGGGTCACCAGGACCACTGTGTGTGTGTGTGTGTGTGTGTGTGTGTGTGTGTGTGTGTGTGTGTGTTCGTACATTGGGCTTACACCCAGATGAATGTCCATCTGTAAAGGTTCTCTCATCATGAATGACTTGATTGACTGAAAGCTATTGATCTCGTATCGACTTTATGTATTTAAACGCATTGATGTATTTTAACAGTTACACTGATTTGTCAGTAGGAGCTGATGCTTTGCTTGTTTTTATAAGATGGTTTGACATCGGTGCTGCGAGTCACATCAGTGTAGTGTCTATGATGTGTTGCTATGGTGATAGAGTCTATAAGTTATCAGTTCACAGAATGTCTTCAAGTGGGCGGCTGGAATGTTATGAACTGTTGAGTTGTGAAATGACATTCATGGCCTGCAAGGTTGCTGTGCTCTGAGGATACACAACACACACACACACACACACACACACACACACACACACACACACACACACACACACACACACACACACACACACACAGTGCTTGTTTGTTATCGTGCTGCCAGGTCTACCCTCCTCCAGTGATTCTACTATTTTACAAACAAAGTCAATACATGACCTTCCTCACAGTGTGTGTGTGTGTGTGTGTGTGTGTGTGTGTGTGTGTGTGTGTTTGTGTGTGTGTGAGAGTAACGTTCAGTTAAGGATATTAATAACAAACGTCCAACTTTGTGTCATGAATCTATTCGGTGAACTTCTTTGCAGACTAAACACTAGATTCATACTAAAAGATGTAGAAACTATGGGTGAGAAGGAGGTGTCATGAAGCCTCGCTTTGAGGAGCAACCACATCCTCCTGCTCCCCACGGACCACATGAGGATTTACTGCGTTCATGTAAACATCTCTAAGACTCAAGTGTCTAAAGCCAAATGGCCAAAAAAGAGGAAAGACAGATTCACAGAGGAAGACGACAGAAGGAGAGAGGAAAGGACAGAAGGAAGGGAGAGAAGAGAGAAGCTCGGGGCTAAATGAAGGAAATGTTTCCTGCATTGGGAGAAAACATTCCTCGAGAGTCTCCCTTTGGTTTCCATGACAACGAACTGAAGAACTGTGTAATTATGGCTGGATTGTTGCTTCGAGCAGCTTTGTTTGTCAGGAGAGAATAAAGGACTGAACCCTGGCGAAGGAGAGCTTCCAGAACACATCACAGACGCTTCATTGATCTATAGATGATGGATAAACAATCAATCAGACGTCTGTGTCTTCCTATCTGGACACTGATGATGATGGTCTTCACCTATTAGATTAGGTGGACTTTATTTGACATGTTTCAGTTCTTCTGAACAGCTGATCCAAGAATAAAATTAACATTTTAACATTAAAAATCGTTTAACATCAACATTTCTTTATTTCTAGTTCTTTTCTCATGCAAACGTCGTCCAAGATAATTGTTCAATATTTGTTCAGGCGTCTTTTGTGCGTCCACCTGCTGTCTCTTTTCACCAGGTGTGTGTTTCACCATCCATGTCATCCCCAGCAGGTGATCCGTGTGAGGGACGCGCGTTGTTTGAGTTGTCGTCCGTGGAAACGGTCAAAGCCGACCTGATTCAAGCGGCATTGCTCCAGCGGGTCAGCAGCAGGCCGCCGCCGCCACCATTCTCTTTACATGGGGGACATCAAACAAACACGTCTGTGTTTGGTGTGTCTGACGGCGGGACGCCGCTGAGCTAAATGTCACCGCCAGAGGATGTGTGTGTCGGGGGCGCTTGTGTATGTGGGTGTGTAGGGGGGGTTACAGGTGAAACCGAGGGGACAGGATTTCTACCAGTGTCTCGTTAAAAGAACAAGCTGGACCTGAAGGGAATGAATACAGGAAGTCCTCAAAATATGAACATCCGACTTACAAACAACTATGCTCCGCTATGTCCGACTGTAATTTCCCTTCCTGCCACAGCCCTCGCTAAGCAGCGTAAAATCAACACCCCATAGGTTCAGACTTGATGTGTCATGTTAATATGAGTAAGCAGATATCAGACTCAGTGAACAGTTTGCTCTGATGTCACTTCCTGTGGTCTTTTGGTCTTTCCTGTTGACGTCATCTGCAAAGTTTCCTCCTTCTTTTCTACACATCTCTGTGAACTTTTGAGCAGGAAACAAACCCACAATGCATTTCTGTTCATGGAGACGTTCACCAACATGGAGACTGAAGACAATTCAGGTTGAAGTTAGAGCAGCAATGTAGACGATAGACTACCTGTCAGAAGACTGACAGGTAGTCTATCGTCCACTGTGGTGGATTAAAGCTGGGCTTAGCCTCTACACCCCCCAGGAGAAAGATTCATTCAGCAGAGGTAGAGATGTTAAAGTTACATTATGGTACTACAGGATTTCATTATTATGGGATGTTTTAATGTCCTGTAATTGTCTCTGGTCAGTCTGAGGGAATAGAACTTTAGCATTTAGATCAGTAATGACCTCAGTAAAGACCTCAAATGTCAGTTTAGGAACAACCTTTAGGTAGAAGTTTTGTTTGTATGTTGAGGACTACCTACAGACCAGAGAGGAGAGACGTCTCTTATGCTTCTCTATGTCATATATATTTGAACAGACGTGTGGCGTCAGGGCGCTGGAGGTCGACGGGCCTTTCAGCTCATCATTAACGTCGGATGTCGATTAGAAACCGATTACCTCTCTAATCTTTAGTAACACGATTGATACCTTTCACTGTTGCTATTAGTGGCGGTTCTGACTTCCTGTTTGCGTTGACTTCCTTCGACCGGAGCGGCTTTATGGGTTACCAGAACCGTAACGATGACTCGGCTCTTTCCCACCAAAGGAACCAGGAGCTGCGGCGTCTACTTTGTCACGCCGTGGTTATTTTAGGACCGTGTTGTCGAAGAACAAGGAGATAACCTTGAACTGATTAAAGGCTCTTACCCACGGTGGAAACCAGCAGGTGTGTGTTACTGTTAGGGCGCCACCTGCTGGCCACCATCGAGAATGCAGTTTTGACATGGCGTTCCTTTAGCCTGCAGAAGCTCCAGTTTTGTTTTAGGTTGCGTTCAGGCGCAGTTTTCACTGTCGGTAACCCCCCGGCAACCAGCCTTCTTTCACTCCCCCGTTGGCCGGTGACCTTGTAAGGCTTCTCCTGTGTCAGCAGATAGTTGGATTAGTCTGAGCCAATCAGATCCCTCTCGGAGAGGAGAGGTGCAGGTCATTGGATTAGGAATTGTCTTCTTCATCCTTCCTGTCCGTCTCACGCAGGGGAAGTTGTCGCGGTTTCAGATACGTCCCTCCCTCGGTCGGGGGTGACTCTCTCCAGAGTAACCTGGATTCCCTGACCTGGTGATTGAACGACGGCAGCAGAGCTTCACCATCCCGCTTCTGAGGACTTAAACTTTCCCTGAGGATTCATCCTGATCAGCAGATGTCATGGATTATTGATTGTTATTAGTGATTATTTTCATCTGACCTTGTATAGCGGTAGCCCCATCATGAGTGTACCTAAAGACCAGCTAGCGGTTCTGTTTGGATGTAGCTCGTGTTGCTAACCCCTTGACCCCATGGCCTCTGACCCTGCCCCTCTGACCGGCGCTCAGAGAGCGATGTGTCGACTCGTCCACCACGGTCCCCGACCTCAAGCCATGCTGGGGCCGCTGCACCTGGAGCTGCAGGTGTATGTGAATAAAACACGAACGAGGCAGAAACGCAGGTACTGCAGGGACACGTTGTGTTGCTATGGAAACCAATCATTGATTCTAGATCAGGTTATGTCTTGTTGAAAAGTTGCTGATAATCTGTAACTCATCGGAGTTGATGGAGGAATGGAAGCTGAGGCGCGAGTGTTTGTCAAATGTTTGTGTTGTTGTGATGAACAAATAGCTGACTCATCACAACACCAGCTGACCAGTGACCCCCATCAGCTCCACAGGGGGGGAGAGGAGTCATCAACGGACACACACTTCGTTTTCCTTTCACATTCCCAGATTAATTGTGTGTCGTTGTCCTGGTTGTTGCCATGGTAACCAGTCAAACTGGTTGGACGACTTGGTTTTTGAGAGCTGTGTTTGTTGTAATGCTGTGTCAGTGTTTAACACTGTGTGTAACACTGTGTGCAACTCCGTGTAACGCCGTGTGTCAGTGTGTAAAGCTGTGTGTGGGTGTGGAACGGCGTGTGTATCGCTGTGTGTAACGCTGTGTGTAACGCTGTGTGTAACGCTGTGTGTAACACTGTGTGTAACGCTGTGTGTAACGCTGTGTGTAACGCTGTGTGTAAAGCTGTGTGTAAAGCAGTGTGTTGGTGTGTAATGCGGTGTGTAACGTCATGTGTAACTGTGTAATGCTGTGTAACACCGTGTGTAACGCTGTGTGTAACTCCGTGTGTAACGCTGTGTGTAACTCCGTGTGTAACGCTGTGTGTAACACCGTGTGTAACGCTGTGTGTAACTCCGTGTGTAACGCTGTGTGTAACACCGTGTGTAACGCTGTGTGTAACGCTGTGTGTAACGCTGTGTGTAACGCTGTGTGTAACGCTGTGTGTAACGCGGTGTAACTGTGTAACGTCGCGTGTAACGCTGTGTGAAGGTGTGTAACTGTGTAATTCCGTGTGTATCGCTGTGTGAGGGTGTGTAACGCTGTGTGTAACCGTGTGTAACGCCGTGTGTCGCTGTGTAATACTGTCTGTAACGCCGTGTGTCGGTGTGTATCGATGTGTAACGCTGTGTGTAACGCCGTGTGTAACTGTATGTAACGACTTGTGTAACGCCATGTGTAACTATATAACGACGTGTGTAACGCTGTGTGTAATGCCGTGTGTCGCTGTGTAATACTGTCTGTAACGATGTGTGTCTGTGTGTAACGCTGTGTAACGCTGTCTGTAACGGTGTGTCTGTGTGTAACGCTGTGTGTCGGTGTCCCGCTGCAGGATGGAGGCCTCCTGTCTGGAGCTGGCCCTGGAAGGGGAGCGCTTGTGTAAAGCCGGGGACTTTAAAGGCGGGACGTCGTTCTTCGAGGCAGCGGTGCAGGTGGGGACAGAGGACCTGAAGACCCTCAGCGCCATCTACAGCCAGCTGGGCAACGCCTACTTCTACCTGAAGGAGTACGGCAAAGCCCTGGAGTACCACAAACACGACCTCACCTTAGCCAGGTGAGCCTCACCTCCCAACAGCTGATGAGGTGTTTGACATCCAGTCAGATGGGAGGGGCTCCATCATCATCATCATCGTCATCATCATCATCATCATCAGTTGGAGAGAAATAGTTATCCATCACTAAAACCAGATGATCTGTTGTCTTTGTTTGATTGTAAACAAGTAAATAGAGACAATCTGCTTTCTATTTATACTCTACTATTTTACTGTGTTTTTATCGTTATAGAATATCTAAATATTGAATAGTTAAATCTTTATTAACTCTAAACGGACTCAGGTGAGCTTCAGAGACTCATTACACTGACAATAGATGGGACAATTAGAACTCATAGAAAAAGCTGTTTCAGTAAAGCAGTGTCTGGATGCTTCATCAGTAATCACCCCCCCCACTGTGAGACAGCTGCTTCTTCAGCAGGGGGTGGTGATCAGAGTCCCAGGAGGGCCACTGGGACCCGGTCCAATCAGTTCTAGTACCTCAGTGGTGTGTGTGTGTTTGTGTGTGTTCCAGAACAATAGGAGACAGGATTGGAGAAGGGAAAGCCAGCGGGAACCTGGGGAACACCCTGAAAGTGTTGGGACGCTTCGACGAAGCCGCGGTGTGCTGCCAGAGACACCTGGACATATCTCAGGAGCAGGGCGACAAGGTACCAACCAGCCTGAAACAGGAAGTAGTCAGAGAAATGTGTGTGTGTGGGCGGCTGCGAATAAAAGTGATCAATCAAACCAATCGTCTCTGCCGTGCGGCGGCAGGTCGGGGAGGCCAGAGCGCTGTACAACGTGGGGAACGTGTTCCACGCCAAGGGCAAGCAGCAGCTGTGGGGATGCACCCGGGAGCCAGGGGACCTGGCCCCCGACGTCAGGGACACGCTGCTGAGGGCCACCGGCTTCTACGAGTACGTAAAACACCCCCGTGGAAGGATTCTGATGTTCGTGCTGCTGATGTGGTCGGTGTTCGTCTCCGCAGGATGAACTTGTGTTTGGTCAAAGAGCTGGGGGACCGCGCCGCTCAGGGGAGAGCCTACGGGAACCTGGGCAACACCCACTACCTGCTGGGAAACTTTGTGGAAGCCATCAAGTTTCACCGGCAGGTGAGGCGTCAAATCATGTGATACATAACAGCGGATTGTTCTGCCTGTTGTAGCTGGTAGACTAGAAGGTACAGTCAGAATAAACAGCCGTTCGTTTCTCTAATTTACGCAAATGAAAGTCCAAATTCAGCCCAACTGATGTATTTACATACAAAACAGTGAGATGCACCAATAAGCAGCCAGCAGGGGGCGACTGACCTCTGGAGGTGGTCTGCTGTAGAGACGAAAACGTCTGATCATATAGGTATCCCCCCTATTTAACTCATTGGGGGTCCACCTTAGGTCGGGCCCTGGTGCCCCCGTCAGGAAAGTACAGCAGAACCTTGAGATGCGGGATGAATCCGTTCTATGACTGACGTTTAACCATTTAAAATAACTGAAATCATTTTAGTCATTTGATCATTTTATTTTCATATAATTTCATTTAATCATTAAATCACTTTATTTAAAAAATAAACTAAAAGCATTTTAATCCACTCCAGCTTTATGTAAAAGCCTGAAAGCCCCTAAATTATAAATTATGAAAAACAACATATTTTTATCAACCAATAGACTTTAGCTGTGTATAATTAATTGTATATAAATTGCATAAACAACGATAAAAAATGACAATAAACACAAAAGTCAGGAGAACACACAAGCTACGTCTTTACTCCACCAACGAGAACGAGATCCGGTCTCACTGATGTCGTATCCATCCACTGAGACGTGGTAAAGAACGAGATTGAAAACGGGATTATATGCTGTGACTTTCTTTTTAAGAGATTATCCATAGCCAAAGAGTTTGGGGACAAAGCAGCGGAGCGGCGGGCCTACAGTAACCTCGGCAACGCCCTGATTTTCCTGGGCCAGTTCAACTCTGCCACAGAGTACTACAGGTGAGAAAAGAATGGAGGCTGACCTCTAGTGGAGGGAAGGTGAACTACCAGCAGTTTCTAGAAGAACTCTCATGCGTGACACCTCCTTTGCTTCCCTGCAGGAAAACATTGCAGCTGTCCCGGCAGCTGAGGGACCAGGTGATGGAGGCTCAGGCCTGTTACAGCCTGGGGAACACCTACACTCTGCTGCAGCAGTACGAGAGGGCCATAGACTACCACCTGAAACACCTGTACATCGCCCAGGACCTCACTGACAGGTAGGGAGAGCACGAGCCGCATTGACACCAACACACGCGTGAGCACACCGGGAGTTCTAATGGTCACGACTCTTTAGGGTGGGGGAGGGCCGCGCCTGCTGGAGTCTGGGAAACGCGTACGTGTCTTTAGGGGACCACAAACAGGCTCTCCGCTACGCCAGGAAGCACCTGGACATCTCAAAGGAAGTAAGAACCCATTCGTCCGAAAAGCACCTGAGGTGGAATCCAGGCTCAGCCTGACTCCTGGGTCTTCCTCACCTTCTCTCTTCTTCCTCAGATCGGAGACAGGAACGGGGAGCTGACGGCCCGGATGAACGTGGAGCAGCTGATGGAGGCTCTGGGGGTCAGTGAGAGCGACCTGTCGCCCTCCAGTTCAGAGTTTGAAATGCAAGGTGACGCTGAAAGTTCTCTTGACCTTTTCCTTGGAGATTTGAGATCATTTGTGAGGTTTTGTGTTTGAACTGATGGGAGCGAAATGAAAGTGTAGCGCGTTTGGGGTTGAGTGATTTTCAGCCCAAGGAATATATTCCTTTTTTTTTAAATGCCCAATTCAAAAAACTTTATTTGTCCCCAAGGGGCAACTGAAAGCACATAAAGCAGGATTGGTGTAAAAGTATAAACGTAAACGGTAAAAATAACCACAAAAAAAAATAATCATGAGTCGTGCTCACGTTCTGATGCGTTTCCTCCCACAGGGGCGAGACCTAAACTCACCACCAGGAACAGCATGGACAGCGTGGAGCTGTGGAAGTTCTCAGACAAGGTGGGTCGTCCGTCCGGGAGGAAACGCGTCTGCAGACGTGATCAACATTCGTCTTCTCATCCTCGAGTTCTTTTTCTTTCCTGCAGAACGACGACAACCAGGACGCGGAGAGGAGGTCCAAGAGTCAGCCGCCGCAGCCGGGCCAGAGGCGAGGCTACCCCGACAGCCAGTCGTCGGACGAGAGGCCGTGGTTGGACTCTCCGGTCGACACTGATGACATCACCGTGCAAGTCCCGCCTCAAGCTCCGGTAAGTCACTGTGGCTTTATTTTTAACTCTGGTTTGACAGTTCTTGTTACCTTCCAGTATCAGATGCGCCGGAAATTTATTGGTGCTTTTCTGTTCTCTATCGCGAGATCGCTCTGACATCGGTAAACTTTAGCCGCACAACTTCTCCGTCTTCCTCTGATTTGCCATTCTGTTCCTGGATCAGTCATCATGACGCTCAATTCCATGATTAGAAGCCAGATTTTCACTGACCTCTCAAGGAAGTTTGCCCTCTAGATTAATCCTGCTGCCAAGACAACAAACAAACAAACAAACACCCAACAGACTCTGGTATTAAGAACCTCATCAAAAGGAAATGTATTTTTATTCCTCTTCGAGGAAACATACCCCAGCCCATAATGGAGCCACCGACATTTAAAACATCCTCCCCTTGTCATTCTAGAAAAGTTCAACCTCTCTTTTGTAGTTGCCTGTAGATACCGGAGAAAAATTTGGTGTGATCTTCCTTTTCCAATCTGGTCGACCTCCATTGAAGGCCAGAGAGACGAATGAAAGACGTTAAAGTGGGAACACGTCCCTTAATTTCCCGTGAGGTTTTTCATCCACGTCGACGGAACGAGCGGCAGAAACCCTCAGCTTGGGTTTACATTTAAATAGATGTCCCCACGGCGCAAAGCATGTTTTTTTGACTATCATTGTGTCACATGATCGTCATGAACAGCTGATCGTCATCAACAGCAGATGATGATCATGCGCTGCGAGGCGGCTCTGTGGTCCCAGGAGGATACGTTTATAGCAACCACAGCCGTAATAGCTTATGTATTTATATTTAATTTTAGCTTTGATTTCTTTTGTCTGCTTTTAAAGTTTGCTTTTTTTCATATTTAACACGTTTGAATACTTTATAGTACTTTTAAACCGACAATACTAGTAATGGCCTTGTTTTTTATTTCACACTTTTCCTCCATCTTTGACTCGCTCATCTTAATTTACTCCTTTTCTTCTCTTCCCTCTTTTCTTTCTTCCTCATCCTCATGTGTTCCGTTCTTTCGTCCCGCCCCTTTGGCCTACTTATCTGATTGGACAATAGAGAGAGGAAGTGAAGCGATGCCCTCTGAGTGCATGAGGCCGGTACGGAGGGGGGGACTGGTACAAGTCTCAAGGGGAGACGACCCGCTAGAGGAAGTTCTTCATATCAGTGGAACTGCGCCTGAGGTGTCCTTAGCTCTGATTGGTTGGTTCCATATGAGGACGGTTGATTCTGATTGGTTGGTTCCAGTAGAGGATGATGGAGCTCTAATTGGTTGGTTCTTTAGACGATGTTGGCGTGTTATGGACTCATAACAGCACCAGCTCCCCCTCTGATGATAATGTGACCCCCCCCACCCACAACTTCCCATAATGAGTTGTTTTCCCACAGTAGGTAAATGGGATCGAACTGGCAGAACAGAGAGAGAGAGAGATGGAGGGAGACAAAGAAAAAAGGAAAGGAGATGGAGTGGTCGGTAGAGATTCAATGAAAATGAAGGGAGAGAGAGAGAGAGAGGTAAAGAGGTGGGCTAAAGCCAGAGGGAGGTGTGTGATAGAGAGAGGGAGGGAGAGAGAGAGAGAGAGAGCTCAGATGTGGGAGTGAGATAGAGGCAGAGAGAGAGAGGGATAGATAGAGGGATAGATAGAGGACAAAGAAGAGGATCTGCTGGTGAGATGTTTCATTTCTGTTTTACAGCCTGAATAACAACATGGTGCAGACAAGACTGGAGGTTATTAATCCTCTTCCTGATTCTGACTCGTGTGACTCTTTCTGGACTCCAGTGAGACTCTTTCTGGACTCAAATCACACCCTGGACTCCAGTCATTCTTTGACTGAATTGTATTGAGACTGTTTCTGGACTATAGGAACTCTGTCTGGACTCTGGTGACTCTTTCTGGACTTGAGCGACTCTTTATGTATTCTAGTGAGACTCTTTCTGGTCTCTAGTGACTCTCTTTCCGGACTCTGGTGATTCTCTTTCTAGATTTGAGTGACTTTCTGGACTGTAGTGACTCTCTTTCTGACTACCAGTTACTCTCCTTCTGGACACCTGTGACTCTCTGTTTGGACACCAGTGACCCTCTTTCTGGACTCTGGTGAGACACTTTTTGGACTCCAGTAAGATTTCTTCTGGGCCCTAGTGACTCTTTCTGGACTCTAGTGACTCTTTCCGGACTCTTTTGACTCTCTTTCTGGGTTCTAGTGAGACTCTGGACTCTACTGACTCTCTTTCTGGACTCTAGTGAGATTCTTTCTAGACTCTAGTTACGCTCTGTCCGGACGGACTCTTGTGACTCTTTGGATTCTATTGAGACTCTTTGGACTCGAGTGAATCTCTTTCTGGACACTAGTGAAACTCTTTCTGGACTCTAGTGACTCTCTTTCTGGATTCTAGCGACTTTCTTTCTAGACTCTAGTGACTCTTTTTGGGTTCTAGTGAGTCTCTGGACTCTCGTGACTCTCTTTCTAGACTCTAGTGACTCTGTCTGGTTTCTAGTGAGACTCTCTGTATTCTAGTGGATCTCTTCCTGGACCCTAGTGACTCTCTTTCTGGACTCTAGTGATTCAGTGGATGTGCAGATGTGAAGCCTCTATCAGGGCCATGCTTCTGCTGATTTTCTCGGTACCTTCAGTATCTGGGTCAAGGTAACCTCAGCAGGAGGACGCTCCTCCTCTGTAATCGGATTATATTTGGCGTCCACTAGCAGGTCATCTGAAGGCGCGTTGTGTTTCTGAACGTAATCCGTTACTCAGTTGAGCTGCTGAGCTGATGTCTCTGTTCCTGTGCTGACCCTCCAGAAGCTGGGCCGGGACCCGTCCGATGAAGACTGCTTCTTCGACCTCCTCAGTAAGTTCCAGAGCAGCCGCATGGACGACCAGCGCTGCCACCTCGACGAGCAGCAGAATGGAGACGGAGAAGGAGCCGCCAATGCCGTGTCGTCCCTGAATGCCATGATTGGTCAGTTGAGAAGGGCGTTCCTGCCTTCATCGATTCTTTGTCCATCTTTAAAGGACCCTGAGCGATTGGTTTTACCTCCTCCTTCTCCAGACCCTGCTATCACCACATCACCCCAGACCGAGGAGCTGTTCGACCTCATCGCCAGCTCTCAGAGCCGCCGTCTGGACGACCAGCGGGTGAACGTGGGGAACCTCCCAGGCTTGAGGATCACCCACAACAATCTGGGACACCTGGTGGGTGAGGGCGATCACCAGGAGCCCAGCGACGACTTCTTCAACATGCTCATCAAGTGCCAGGTTAGGCTTCGCCCCACCCTCCAGGACAGGGTCTCCCCAGTCCGCGTCGATCTGAAGGGTTGGGGTTTGATGGGTTGTAATGTTTGCCTCTTTAGTCCTCCAGGATCGATGACCAGCGATGCTCCCCGCCCGAAGCCGGCCCCCACGCCCCAACAGTGCCTGACGAAGACTTCTTCAGTCTCATCCAGAGGGTGCAGGCCAAACGCATGGATGAGCAGCGCGTCCAGCTGCCTACAGAGGACGAGGATGAGGACGACCCCCAGTCCCCGGACCCGGAGCCCCCAGGTGGAGGGGGGTCCAGCTAGGACTGCTGGATGATCTCACGTCAACGAAAGTACCAAGTGAAAGAAGCGTGAGCCGGCGTTTGAAGACAGCAACCGAAGGGTGGAGTAACTAGATGTTGAACAGCAAGATGTGCAATAGGTGGTCCTGTGGGTGTGTGACCCCCCCTCCCCGCCTCCCCCCATCTCATGTATGTAAATACAGCAGGAAGACGAACCGTGTCCTCAAGCTAATGCCTTAATCAGCATCTCCAGACTCTGGATTGTATTTCTTGGTGTTTGTAACACGCATCTGAAACGAAACAGCCGGGACAGATTGGCACTGAAACCCGAACCGGTTTTATAACCACACGCGTGATGGCGGCGTACGCCTGGCGCCACCCCCACCGCCGTCAAAGTCTCGAACAAGTGTTAGAACCGTCCAGTATTAGCTGCCCTAGCGATTTGCGGCAGCGGCGGCATCTTCCCACAGTCATAAACACGCTTTCCTTACCGTATGCAGAAACGGGGCAAACGCCCCAATCGGACGCTCGTTTTACTGATTGAAAAATTCAAGTTGTAAAAATGTAAAAGATATAAAAATTAAAGCTCCAATTAAGGTTCCAGCTTGGCTTTTTAACGTAACGCGCTAGGCAACTTTCTAAACATCTGAAAAAAGACGCTGGCGGCGGTCGTTGGTATTTCTAAACAGCCAACGGGAAAGATGGCCGTGTCTTTCTTCAGGAACAGTATGGAAGCCAGTGTTGTAGGTTGGTGTGCTGCCACCTAGTGGTCAAAACAGAGTATTACCTCAGGAAGCAAGCGAGGTCACCTCTGCTCCTGAGCGCAGGACGACGTTCTAACAGTAATGACACATCTTTGGTTTCAGGACGTTTCTTTTTCCCCCCACTTAAACAACAATTTCCAGATTTCTTTTGTCCTTGATTGCTTCGTCATTGTAGCAGGGTAAAAAAGAGCCGCCATCCTGTTTTGCTTTGGGTCGTTTTGTTGCTTTGAAGCTTGTTTTTCAACGTTTAACGGTACTTACTGTACAGAAGGTATTTGATCTCCGGTCTTTCTCTTTATTCAGAAGTCGTGCATACCTCATTTTGTACCTCTGAGCTCGTTGGAACCCTGATGGATCCGGAAGGTCATGGCGGTTCCGTTTGGGTTCATCTGGCTTTGATGAAAAAAAAACAAACAACCACATTGGGAGCTAAATTTAACGAAACATCCCAATTTTTTTGTGAATTAACATTTTTTGTTGAAGTATTTGGTACGCTTCTACTTGACTGCCATAATTTGTACATATAAATAGATTTTGTATTTATGTTCCATTTGAGGACATGAAGTCCCCCCCCCCACCTCCTCCCATGCTTTTAATAAAAAGTTTCAGTTGTTTCTCCCGACTGAATTGTTTTTTTTTTGCACACATTTCTTTTTTATTCCTTTTTAAACCTTCATAACTAGAAAAAAATAGAAACCTGCAGCTCAAAGGATTGGATTCCAACTCTAATCTTTATTGACGTCAAATTTTAATCTGACAAAACCTGTTTGTTTACTTCCAGATCAGATTTAGAACAAACAAACCAGAGCGGCCGTCTCCAGAACAAACCGTTTAAAGTGCATTCTGCCCCCCCCCCCCCTGTCACCCCCAGCCCCTCCACCGGCCTCTAATTTCACCCCTGCCTCCTCTCAGTCGCCTTCTCTCTCCTTCCCTCCCACCCTCCCTTTCCTTGTCCGCTCTTCCTCATTTTTACCCAGAATGCACTGCAGACTGAGCAGGCTCAGCTGAGCTATAAAAAGGCGTAGCATGGGGGGGGGAGGGCCGCCGTGCAGCAGGAACTGTGCAGACACACACACACACGGGGATCCAGGGACGCAAGCCCTTCGCTGGGATCTAGAACCGCCAGAGAGAGAGAGGTCAGTCCAGAGGCTGGTGGTGGTGGTGGTGGTGGGGGGGTTATCTGTCAGCTGGGGGGGGGGGAGATCTGTCAGACGGTTTCAGGGGAGGAATGTGAGCAGGGTGTGATGGGATGTGAACTGTCACTGGTTCCAGGTGGGTGAATGTGAGGGAGGGGGTCTGTTCTGTGGCGTTCAGGCGAGCCGCTCCAAATTTCCTGCTGCATCTTTTGATTCTATCTGTCGTGTCGTCCAGTTCTGACACCCCCACCTCAACCACCCCCCCCTCACCCATCCATTAAAGCCCATTATCACAGCTCCGGATCAGCTGAGTGCTATCGATCCATTAAAACGCTCCACAGGAGAAAACGTGTGACGTCGGAGGGTCCCCGAGTCGCCTTAAAGGGACAGGACGCCCGTTTCCCTGGTAACCATAGAGAATGCACTACTATAGCTCGTGTTTTGGGTGGGTGGGTGGGTCATGCTATGCCCTAACAGCTGCAGACCCCCGGTCTTTATTTAGCAGGACTGCCTATTATAAAATAAGGCGTTGGGGGCGGGGCATGCATTGGGGGGTGGGCGTGGTCACGTGGCCACGGTCCTCTAGAATGGAATGTTCAGATGTGTGTCTGCGGTTCACAGGTGGGAAACAAACTAATCCCCCCGTACAGCTTTGATCTGATCTCTCGGTTCCATCCTGGGGGAGAGGTGGCGGGGGGGGGGGGCACGAACGCGGCGTCGAACTCACAAACGCACGGCGCCATAATAGGCCAGAGACGGGGTCCCAAACCGGCTCCGCTGACTCAGCCCCTGAGTGACATTTACCATGACAGAGGGTCAACGTCTGGCGACAGGGGGGGGCCGGACACCTGAGAAGCAAGGGGCCCCCCGGGGCCCCCCCTGATGACCAGAGAACGAGCTGCGTGTGCGTTCGCAGCTCGTTGTTCGGCGGTGGAGAACGTGTCGCCCTGAAGCTCCGCTGACATTCCTTCAAGATTGTTTATCTTCTGACAACAGAGTGTGAATAGGAGACGTGAGCCAATGAGCAAACAGAGCCGAGGTCACATGATCAGGCTCATGTAAACATCACTAAGAACTGTAGGAGCTCCACAGAGTCAGGCTGTTGTTTGCCTTTCCTTTTGTTTGTTTGTTTGTTTGTTTGTTATCTTGTTGTTGTTTATTTTTAGTCAGCTGATTTCTCAGGTTACCTGAAACCCTCGTGAGCGCGCGCGTGCGCGCAGTGTGACCACGTGACCCACCGGACGACACACGGAATAAAACCGGGATATAAATAGAATCCGGAGCGTCTACGGGTAGCAGGAAGGGGCATTCTTATCGGTTTGGGCATTTTTTTTTGCCTTTAAAGGAAATAAAGAAGTTTTATGACAGCGGACGGGGCGAAGGGGGCGTGGTCGCCCCCCCCTCCCATAAGATGCCATTCTGTCCCCCTGATAAAACAGGAAGTGTTAAATTCACGCATTCAAACTAAATAAACGTCGTTAAAATTATTTAAACAAACTAAAAATTAAAAAAAAAAAAAAAAGCAGTTTTGTCTTGACTCACGTTTAAACACGAGTCACGTGACAGACGAGCGGAGACTTGACCTTTCCCGTTCGGGCGTGACGTCACCGCCCACCCCACTTCACGCATTCACTTCCTGTTTTGAAGACTTCCGTTTCTGTCGATGCGTGAAGTTGGAAGAATTATTTAAATGTAGTTTTATTCTAGTTTATTTTATGAGTCTTTAGTGGCGGGAAAACAACAGGAAGTTGATGTCCGAGGCTGTTTTTTTTTTTTTTTCTCTCCGTGAAGATCCACAGTCATCTCACGCTGGACGGCGCCGTCGTGAAAAAGTGCAAGGCCAGTGAATTTTTTGCCATGCACGAAAAAACCCCAACTTTTGGACAGAGTAACACCAGAGGGAGGAGCACAATGATGCCCTGTGACTGCAGACGGTGTGAACAGACGGTGTCCACCATGTGGTACAACCTGAGCAAAGGTGATGCAGTGGAACCTGAGAGTGAAGTTTGGATTTGCTCCTCTGCTGGTGAATAACACCATCGTTTCTTTGAAGCTGGACACTGGGGCCAAAGTCAACCTAACAAGCTGGAGTCATGCCAAATAAAAAAATGTCAAAGTGAGACCCAAGATGTCAACACAAAAGGTGACTGAAGAAGATAATGGACAGAGAAGAGACCAAAGGAACATGCAGGTGGACGATGAAGCACAAGAACCGCCTTCATCGGTTACGACGTTCACTGTCGTACCCGATGGACACGAGACATTATTGTGGGGACAAAGCCTGTGTGGATTTGGGCTTGATTAAAAGACAGACTGAAGGCAGAACTAGACCGCATGGAGAGCCTGGCAGTCATTAAGAGGGTAGAAGAGCCCACAGACAGGGTAAATTCCATTGTCTGTGTCAAATCAAAGAAAAATGACTGTAAGAGTGATTATACTATTAATATTATTTTCAATTATTTCAGTTATTTTCAGCTCTGAAAAGCACAGTTGTGTATATGCAGGTGATACTGTTTATTTATACACCTATTGTTATTATAGTTCTTTTATGACAAGCTGTGTTGTATATTTTGTGTCCCTGAAGAGGGAAGATGTACTGACATCAGTAACTGTCGTAAAGTGAGGTGGGATGATTTACGGCTGCTGTAACGTACGTACATACGAGAGAGCTCACAGTAAAAGAACTGAACCTGATAACAAAAGTCTCACAACATGTTATCTATGTCATAAATAGTGTCTCCATCCTGTTCAGTCTACTAGTAGATGTGATATTTTACTATCATGAAGGTGAAGTATCACATCACAGGTTCTTCGATCATTTCCTACAAACCTGACCTCATCGAAACGTTCTTCGCCTGGCAGGAAGTTAACGTCCAACGGGAAGTTAACGTCCAACAGGAAGTTAACGTCCAACGGGAAGTTAACGTCCAACAGGAAGTTAACCTCAAAGACCTTTTTCTCTGTAGATCCCAGAGAGGTTCTTTGGTTCTCATCTATGTCATCAATAGTGTCTCCATCCTGTTCATTCAGTCTACTGGTAGACGTTACTTCACCTTCATGATAGTAAAATATCAGCTGTGTTTTTTCTGTTTATCACATCACAGGTTCTTCACAAAAAAAAAAATAGGATCATTTCCTACAAACTTGACCTCATCCGAACGTTCTTCGCCTGGCGGCAGCAGTTTCGCCTCCCTCTACAAATTACTATTTTGTTCATGAAAGCAGTAAAAGGTCAGTCGTTTCTGGCCCAGGGCTCCATAACCCTCTCCTTCTATAGTCCACACAACGCGGAGGGGACACGGCCCCCCCCGGGCCTCGTTACTGCGAGACACAGTTTTGATCCAGAACCTGCAGCGCTGGGTTGGGACTTGAATGTGACACCGGGGGCTCAAATGGTTACGGGCTAACCCACCACGCTACCGATTCCTTCACGCTCACACCTTTTCTCCGGGCGTATTTGTCTTCGTCGTTCAGGAAACGGCCAGAAAAATGAAGGGAGGGGTGGGATTTGAACCCGTAACCTCAGGTCTGAGTTCCTCCTCTCATCTCTCTGAGCTAAACCTTCAGCTGCTGGATCTGGTTTGGAACTTGTATTTATGGGTTCACAGGTGGAGGAACTGACCAAAATGTTTGTGTAACCAGGTTTAGAACCAACTCCCACTACAATGACCCCCCAGGTGTGTCCTCACACCCTCCTTCACACCTATTCTCATTTTAACTTGAACTATGCGCATGTTTTTGGAGCCACCAGACACGTGGAGAACATGCAAACTCCTCACAGAGAGGCCCTCAGTGGGGTTTGAACCCCAGACCTCCTGGCTGTGAGGCCACAGCGTTACCGCTGCGCCGCCGTGCTGCTCTGGTGAGAGGACGAGGACGACTACCAGAACAGTTCACGCTTCACACAAAACCTTCTTTTTACTAGTCTACAAATAAAACGCTGGTCTACAAATAAAAATACCAAATTCTATCATTATGTTTTTATTGCTACTATCTATCAGAAACATGTATAAATAACTGTAGTGTGGTAGTTTCTTATATTTATGTTGTTTTCTTTGTACAACTCTGGGGGTATCTGGTTGAATCCTTCAATCCTTTGATTCGAGGGTTCAAAGGATTCAATCCTTTCATTCCAATATTCACTGTAATTAATTTATTTCTTCTTTTCTCTCTTCTGCTGAAGGAAAATCTAAAGAACCACAATGGCAGGTAAATGAGATATTTACGTCAGAGTGATGGATGTTGTTTGGTGACGTGTAAAATTCTATATATATATATTTCTATTTCTATTCTGAATGAAATGGATTGAAACGAAAAGCTGACATGTCTTGTTGTAGCCTCCACCGCCCCCTGGTGGACATTGTGAGAACACACGCCACACTTCATGTTCTCCTAACTAGACTGAAGAATAGATTTCATTGAACCTTTTATAAAACTAAGAATACAACATATGATAATAGAAGCATCACGTGATGCCATAAATATAATCCCCATTACCATAAATAGAATTAAAATCCAGGTTTGTCTTTTTATTATAGATTTACACCACAGTTTTGTTTCTAGTTCCCGGTGAATGGTTACACTCAGGTAATTTAAAGTCGTAGGTGACACAAGTTGCTATGGCAACAGTGTTTGAGTAACTGCTCAAACCTTCACTGGAGCTCAGCCACAACAGATTTGCAGACGACTGACTGCAATTTAAAATGGGGAATATTTGTACGACGGATTCAACTGAACTCCGGTCTTCCACTTTAACCCGTAAGGCACTGGATTAGGATTATTTAAAAAACATTTATCAGCAAATCCAAACCTTTTATTTACTGGATTAACTGGATTATCGGAGGCCAGCTTTGCCTCGTGTGTTTGAACTAAACCTCTTTTCTTCGTTCTCATTTCAGACAAAATTAAAGATTCCAAGATCATCTTTGTCGTGGGTGAGTCCACCTCAGATTCAGACCGTTTTTTTAATTTTCTCCTCTTCCTCCTCCTCCTCCTCCTCATGCGTTTTGGCGTTTGTTCCCAGGTGGGCCCGGTTCTGGAAAGGGAACCCAGTGTGAGAAGGTGGTAGCGAAGTACGGCTACACCCACCTGTCCTCTGGGGATCTGCTCCGCGCTGAGGTGGCGTCCGGGTCCGACAGGGGCAAACAGCTCCAGGCCATCATGCAGAAGGGAGAACTCGTTCCCCTGGTAAGAGAACCGCAGTCCGTTTAAAGGCAAACAAGTAGACCCAGGAGACACGAGTTTAATCTGTTCTGTGACTGAACTCGTAATTCAAACATTTAATCATTTAATGTAACTAAAATCATTTTATCCACTCCAGTCTCCAGTCTTGTAAAAAAGCCCCTAACCGCTAAAATAAACATTGTTATCAACCAATAGACATTCAGACTTTACCTGTGTGTAATTAATTATATACAAGTTACGTAAACAATGATAAAGAATGAAAAGAAACGCAAAAGTCACGAGAAGACACCAGCTACGTCTTTACTCCACCAACGAGAACGAGATCCGGTCTCACTGATGTCGTATCCATCCGCCAACTAGTGGTGGTGTCCTGAAGCACAACTTGTATCTCAAATAACTTGTATCTCGAGGCTCTACTGTATGCAAACGCCACTCATCAGGAAGTTTAAATGCGTTTAAATGCTAGCGGGGAATGAGTTCTGATAATATATAAGAGCAGTAAAGAGTTTTAGTGCGGCTCTGTCTGTAATCTCACGCTGCAGCCCAGCAGTAAATGATCCAAATGTTCTGTTTGTACTGACGGGTCTGGAGGAGGTGCTGAACTCATTGATTCTCTCATCGATTTTAATGGAGGATAAAACACAAAACCGTCACTAAAACAAATGAAGCGCTGAATCATTGTAAAGGTCAAACACAATGTGTTTCAGGACACCGTATTAGACATGATTAAGGACGCCATGATCGCCAAGGCTGACGTGTCCAAGGGCTTCCTTATCGATGGCTACCCCCGTGAGGTGAAGCAGGGCGAGGAGTTTGAAAAGAAGGTAAGCCTCTGTCCCGACGCGCCGCCCCCATCGTTCCCATCATTCCCTTCTGCGTAAATGTACCCAAAACCGGCTTCTCATTGGATCCAGATCGGCAAACCCTGCCTGCTGCTGTACGTCGACGCCAAATCCGAGACGATGGTCCAGAGGCTCCTGAAGCGTGGCGAGACCAGCGGCCGCTCCGACGACAACGAGGAGACCATCAAGAAGCGCCTGGACCTGTACTACAAAGCCACCGAGCCGGTCATCCAGTTCTACGAGGGCCGAGGCATCGTCAGGAAGGTGAGCGCTCCGGATAGCTGCGCACGCCCAGCAGACGTTCGTATCTCACATACCTCATCGTATCTCGCCGTCTCTCCTCACAGGTCGACTCCGAGCTGCCGGTGGACGAGGTCTTCAGCCAGGTGTCCAAGGCCATCGATGCTTTGTAGTGGAAGAATACCAGGAGAAGAGTCCGGTCCAGTTCCTGTTGTGTTTCAATGATCAGTTTCACCAGAACGACAATAAAACATCCCGTTAACATTTGTTAAGAACATACCACCATAAGCTCACGACTGACGTGTGTGTGTGTGTGTGTGTGTGTGTGTGTGTCTGTGTGTGTCTGTGTGTGTGTGTGAGACGGCCGCCAGGCCAGGTTCTGGATGTTTCTTAGGAGTGTCAGCTCCAAACCTTTAAGGTGTTACACAGGGCAAACTGCACTTTACACAGCGGCTGTTCCCTCGGTGGCACTGTCGTGTACAGTCCACACGTCACGCGGGAAGCAGAGACTCCTCCCTTTATGATGACATCATCAAACGCCACCAGAGATCAGCCATTGGACAAACACCCGTCATATTCACGGCACATGACGTGTTCTCGTTTACTCATCAGGATGCAGACGTGTAACGTGTACGAGTGGAGGATTAAAGCAGAAAGAAAAACGCCTGTTGTGAAAACTGTGTGTGAATGTTTGTGAACAGAACCCAATAGAACCCAACAGAACACAACAGAACCCAACTGAACACAACAGACCCCAACATAATCCAACAGTACCCAACAGAACACAACATAATCCAACAGTACCCAACAGAACCCAATAGAATCCAACAAAATCCAACAGAACCCAACAGAACCCAGTAGAACCCAAAGACTAAAGGCAGAGGGCTTCAAAGTTCAAAGAGAAGGAGACAGAGCCAGAGGGGGCAGACACAACAGGATACAAGACACACACACACACACACACACACACACACACACACACACACACACACACACACACACACACACACACACACACACACACACACACACACACACACACACACACACACACACACACACACACACACACACACACACACACACACACACACACACACAGGTATCCGGACTACCCTCCAAGGAGAGCTGTGATCTCTGGTCTGTGATCTCTGGTCAGTGATGATGGGGGGGTTGGGGGCGTTGGGGTGCAGGATGTGGCCATCGGAAAGTCCGTCGAGAAGAGACGTCTGCGCTCACATTCACAAAGATTCCAAGGATGCTGCTTGAATGTGTGGAATGCCGGTCGCACCTCATGGAGGTGGAAAACAAAGGGAAGGACGGAGGTGGAGGTGATGAGGGGGGGGCAAAGGGGATGATGAGGGTCACGTACCGCCAAGAGGAAGAGGAAGAAGAGGGGGGGGACGAAGCTACACGTCTGGAATCTATCACTGAAAAACAAGATTTTACATCCTTTCTGATCCGCTCCATGAGCACCGAAATGAGTCAATAAATCATTTCCAAACAGGAGCGGAATAAAAAACAAACTGTTTTAAACTGGCAGCAAAATATCTGAAACATTGTGAACTGAAGGTTAGCAAAAAAAACAAACGGCTGCTGCACCGTTTCCAAAGGCCACATCGATAGCAGTTAACGTTTAAACGGCAGACGTGATTCAACATCTTAATCCAGAACTAAAAGAATAAAAGATTAGGTTAGGTTAGGTTTAGTTAGCTAATCCTAGTTTAACCAAAACACTAATTAACCCAAATCCTAACCAAAACTGACTGTAACTAACATTAAATCATCTCAACCCTAACCCCTAACTAACCTAACCCTAAATAATCCTAAACCTAATTAGCCTTAACCCTGACTACCCTTAAGATTAACTAACTCTAAACAAAGCTAATTTACAGTAACACTAACCCTAACCCTAACTAACCTGAGCTAACCTTTAACCCTAACTAACCCCAGCCTTCACTAACCGTAACCCAAACCTGTGCATGAACAACATCGTCTGCAAAAAGCTGAGATTAAATCCTTTGGTCTCCAAGCCGGACTCCTGCAGGATCCTGGCTGTGCCTTGAAATTCCGTCCATGAACAGCATCAACCAATCACATCGTTGAGATTCAATGTGGTTTGTTTGTCTGTCCTCTGACACCTGAATAGTAAACACACAGATAACACTGATCAACATACTAAAAACACCCCAGTAACACCCTAAAAATTCCCTGGTAACACCCTAAAGACACCCTGGTAGCACCCTAAAAACATCCTGGTAGCACCCATAAAAACATCCTGGTAGCACCCTAAAAACACCCTGGTATCACCCTAAAAACACCCTGGTATCACCCTAAAAGCACCCTGGTATTACCCTAAAAACATCCCGGTAACACCCTAAAAACATCCTGGTAACACCCTAAAAACATCGGGGTAACACCCTAAAAAAACACCCCGGTAACAGCCCAAAAACTCTTTTGTAACACACTAAAAATACCCCGGTAACACCCTAAAAACATCCTGGTAACACCCTACAAACTCTACAGTGTCACCCTAAAAACACCCTGGTAACACCCTAAATACACCCTGGGGTAACGAAGGGTGTCAAAGAGGGGTTGTTGAAATGCAAGTTTCACCAAGCCTCTGTTTACTAATGAGTGTCAGTAGCATGACACACATCACCTGGGTTAACCTGCTGAGTCGTTAGGGTTAGAGGGAGTTTCGAAAAGTCCTGATTACAAATACGCGAAAGGTGATGTCGCAGACCCCCGCCTCCCTGTTCAGAGATGGCTTCTCCCCTTTGACATGGCTTCTTTCACTCCTCTCTCAAACCACCTGTCTTCCCTGTCCAGGATCTAAACATTGGTATCCTGAAGGAGTGTTGGTCTTCCTTGAGGTGAAGGAACACGCTGAGTCTTGTCCTGCTGAGTTGACTCTTCTGTGTTGTTTAGTGGTTGTGTAGTTTCCCCTGTGTAGACATCTGAGCAGTCCTCGCTGCATTTAATGACCCTGTCAGGACATGAACGCTGGAAGGCCAGACCTCCCCCCTCGCAGCACCATAAGGAAATGAGAACGCTGCTGCGTGAACTCCATTCCCTGTCTCTGGCAGTCGGGCACCACAGACACCCGGTGGCACCGTGTGGGATCCATCGTCGAGCTATGATGAAAGACGACGGCCCATTGTTTCCTGTTATTGAAACATAACTCATGGGAGGTGGAGGGGTTGAGGCGGACTTCATTTAACAGGGAAGCCATTGAAGGAGAGTGCAGCTTTAAAAGTGTCCTGTGGTCGGCTCTGGATGTGATGGACGGCCTTCCGTGACACACGCCTCTAAATCCCAGAGTCATGTAAAGTGAACAGTCTGGTGTCGTCATGGCAACTGCAGGTCAAAACAGGTTCACCAGGTCAAAGAGCACAACATCACCTCAGAGACTACAAATAATAGGGAAATAGAAGAGGGGAAAGGGAAGAAGGTGAACGCTGCATTGTGTGACATCACCACTAGGTGTCACTAAACACCACACGCTGGCCTCCTGCTGACTCCCTGCAGAGAAAACATCGGCAGATTTCTCTTTTGCTAGGATGTTGTGTGCCAGACTTTCTGCTGATACAACCCGTGATCTCCACACACGTTGAGCCAAAACACACACACACACACACACACACACACACACACACACACACAGATTGACAGGGCTGCATTTTGTGAAATTGTGTGTATCGCAGCAGTTTTGTAATTGCTCAAATGCTTCTGTTGCATTGTTCGAGTGGAGTTTCTGCGTGTGATTTTTCCTCCTGCGCTGCCAGGACAGCGATGGTTTGACAGAATGATGACTCCTCAATGTTCGCTGCATACATTTATTGTTTCCTGCTCTTGCAGGAGGTAAAGTTTGCTTAGACTCTGTGATCAGGACAAACTTCTACGACCGTTTCTTAAAAAACTTCCTTCAAGAATTCTCCACGAGCAAACAGTGGCTAGGAAAAACGTCCTTTAACAGGCAGAAACCTCAAGCAGACCCCGACTCGTGGAACACAGGTAAAGGTTAAGAGTGGGTCGATTGGTCGGTGAATAAGTCGAGTCAGTCAAACGATTCAATTGGGTATCATCAGCATAGCTATGACAGTTGACAAAGTGTTTCCTTAGCAAATTACCTCAAGGGAGCGGGTATAAGATAAACAGAATTGGTCCAAGAAGCCAGACTTGAGGAACAAAGTTTATAATCAGCAGCGAACGGCTCTGAATCGGATGAGTCGAGTGTTCAGATTCAAACAGAATTTAAAGTTCTAGTTTTGACACCTAAAGTAAAAAGAAGGCCTGATTTAAATCTAACTTATGAAGACGCACAAAGTAAAATGAAAGTTTGACTTACCTGTTGAGTTCTTTGTTCCCTCGTAGTCCAAGGTGTTGAAATTGGTGGAAATTCAGGTGAGTTGGTTCCAGGGTTGTGCTGTAGGGCATCCTGGAACCGGTCCACAGGTAATTTCTGTTCCCAATGCTATGACAAGTTAGAACCTCTACTACGAAGAGGTACTCAGCTGCGTATTTGCTCGGTGAACAAATAAAGTTTTATAATATTGCTGCCTGCAACTCAGCAGGTTGGTCATCCATACTGCCCCCCTGCCCGGGAACCAGAGAGACGACCAACTGACTACTGCGGAAACGAAAATCAAGAACCCTCAAAGGAAGGTCAAAAGGACACAAGCAGAGATGGAGAAGAAACCCATATCTATCTGAGAAGACACCTCAGAAGCAAACATCTGAAAAAGTCACCCCAGAAGTGTGATCACACAGCTATGGGGCCAGAACGACCACAACAACCAAGACCCCCCAGAAGAACCTCCTACCAGCCCAACTGGTGGTACACCACGGGCTCAACGAACAAACCACGTCTTCTAGAAGTGCGAGTTGTTACCAAGGTTATGATTTTCAGCGAGAAGAGAGAGAAACAGGACATTTATCTTTACCTCTCGAAGGGAACCGTCTATTTGCATATCAATTAACAGAGAATGGTCCCTCTTGACTGATTAAAAGCAGTAAATAATTTGCACAGAAACAGACTCGACAGTATGAATAATGCATCCATTTCCTCTGTAAGAGTTTAAAGCAGACTTTATGGGACTGACCTTTAAGGGTACATCGTGTAGATAGTTGGCAAAAATGTAGTATATATAATCTGTTTTCAGAAGACATAAATACTGTAAAACAGGAATCACATGGTTTCATCACCTCTTACATCCTCACAGCGTGATGCTTTTGTCTAGACAGAGACATGCCGCCACCGCTGAGCCTCGCTTCTAATTTGGACAAAAATTGCCCTACAGCCAAAAAAACATTGTAAACCATCATCGACATGCCGGTAGAACTGTTGCCAGGAAACCTGGAGTTGCTAACAGGCCACTTATGACCTTTCTGCTCCTCCAGTCTTTCTTTTTATGAATTTTTTTTTGAACCATGTTTGTTAAAACTTCCCTGAGCTTCAAAGGCATTCCCAAATATCGGATATCGTTGTAATGTGGTGTTCGGGCGGGGTGGAGGACCTTAGGTTAGGGTTTTCTGATTGGACGGCAGCCCAGAAGGGACAAACCACAAAATGGGAAGGGCATTCAGTTGTTTGGAGTCTGCCAGCCCCCCACTAGATGGCACCAAACCGTCCACGCAGGGCCTCTAACTGAAACCATTTCCATATTAGTTCCATAATTGCGCCGGAATTGCCTCCCCAAGGCGTCGAAAAACTGGTTTCTACATTAAACTCATTGAGCTCGCTGTTCTCGTCAAGTTTATCTTTTAATTTGCAGCATAACAAAGAGCGAAGTGTGTTCCATTGTGTTGTGCAGCAGATGCATCACGCTGCGCAGGTGGAAAGGTAATAAGGGTTGGGAGAACATGCATCTGCTATTTCCTTCTCCTCAGTGGGGATATTTTAGAATATCATTGCAATTACGAGGTTCACACATCACCTCCCAACACAGACAACAACACAGAATAATGACCGTATTACAGGACGCATTACATTTTAAGAGATAGTAATGATGCACATTCTAGGAAGACAGAACCAGAGGCGGTTTTTCCTTCAAGTCTCCTGCCCACCTTCACGTTACCAAGTGTGTGTTTGTTCCTCAAGAAAAATCCAGCTCCGTGACAGCAGAGGATGTGACAATTATAGGTGGGCAATCTCGAAAACAGTTTGGTGCCAAATACCAAATTAAAGTGACTCATGAAGTTTCCTTTGTGGCTCCATCGCAGTTATTTTATCCACCATTTGTTTAAAAAAAATCTGAATCCGGTCCAAACCGGAGGATGTCTTCACGCTGTGGGCGAATTTAAACTTTATTATAGGAGATTTGTTTTTTTCTAACCGCATCGCATCAGATAATAACGTCATTATTTTATCTTTATTATTATCCGGTGGGACAACATGCTGTTAATGTGAATTTATGAAGGCAGGATGATATATTCCAAGGAGAGAGTTTATTATAAATGTAAAAAAAAAGTAGGAAAAATGGTAGGGAAACATCTCTCTTTGTTTTTAAAAGCTTTTATTATTATTTTTTTTAAGGCACAAAATTCCAGAAAATGACATCCATCGTGTTCCTGGATTCCATTTCCTTCCAATGACGCGTCTATTTTTTCGCTCCTGATGTTGATCAGAGGAGATTTCTGAAGGGGGTTATCGAATGAGGGCAGGCCTCCACAGTGGGGGGAGGTGGGTGAGAGGAAGAGGGGAGGAAATGGGGGTGGTGGTGGTGGTACAAAAGTAAATCAGCACCTCCCAGCAGCGGACAAAGTTAGGAAACTCCTGCTGAAGTCACATCTCTGAACGCAACCCTGGCTGGATTATAACGCGCCGTTGACCCCAGAGTGCAGCGCCTCGTAGGTAAGTCCACCTCATGACGCGTTCACGGGACGCTAAAACACGCTCCCCAGTCTGGACCGGATCTGTTGCGCGTCGTTAATTCTGCTCTGAGCTCGCCTGTCCGACAGAGAGGCGTTCAGGGGAATGCCGTGATTCTGAGTGTTTTCCTGTGCTGCTGAATAAACTCTTGACGCAGCCTCTCTCCCCCCCACCCGCATGAAGCATGAAACAAGAGCCGGCTCCCCCTCTTATCTGATCCCGGCATTGTGCTCGGATTTAGAGACGTGGATGTTGGAGGCTTCCTGGATCTGTGGTCCAGATGTGGGCGACCAGCAGATGACCTCTGGGCTGGGGGGGTGCCGTCTGACTGGTTCTTACTCATGTTGATGAACGGTGTTGTGTATTTTAGTCTGGTGTCGAAGCCCCCTCTGATGAGCCCAGAGCCCAGGTCACATGACCTGATGCATGGCTGATGGGCTGTAGGCGGCTGTTACACAACAATAGCCTGGGGTGGCGTTCAGGTGGGGCGTCCTCATCCGCCATCCCGTCTCCTGACTCCCTCCCTCTGTGTTCCTGACCTTGTGACCCTTCAGCCTGGGACCGCCAGCTTCACTGCCGTCACCGTCATTGTTGCTCTTCCTCCAGACGAGGACACTTCAAGGCCCGACCCCCTACCTCCCCAGACCAGAGATCCAGACCCAGATTCAGACTCCCAGCCTGGCTCTGCAGAGATGGATGGTCACATGATGCGCCTTGCCCTGCTGCTGTGCATCGCTGCTGCAGCCTCCGGTGAGTCTGACTGTCTACCTAGCTGTCTATGTATCTATCTATGAGTCTATCTATGAGTCTATCTATGAGTCTATCTATGAGTCTATCTATGAGTCTATCTATGAGTCTATCTATGAGTCTATCTATGAGTCTATCTGTCTATGAGTATCTATGAGTCTATCTATGAGTCTATCTATGAGTCTATCTATGAGTCTATCTATGAGTCTATCTATGAGTCTATCTATGAGTCTATCTGTCTATGAGTATCTATGAGTCTATCTATGAGTCTATCTATCTATGAGTCTATGAGTCCATCTATGAGTCTATCTATGAGTCTATCTATCTATGAGTATCTATGAGTCTATCTATGAGTCTATCTATCTATGAGTCTATGAGTCCATCTATGAGTCTATCTATGAGTCTATCTATGAGTCTATCTATCTATCTATCTATCTATCTATCTATCTATCTATCTATCTATCTATCTATCTATCTATCTATCTATCTATCTATCTATCTATCTATCTATCTATCTATCTATCTATCAATGATGGTCTGGTTACCTCTCCATCGGTCAGACTAGTTAGTGCTGACTAGTAGTTTATTGTCCGGGGGGGGTTGGGTTGAGTCCAAACACTTGTTGCTCTGAATGGTATTCGACCCATCAATGGTTCTGTGTTGTTCTCGCTGAAGAATAAGATTTTATTGCTCAAGAAACAAGAACAACATGCGTGGAGTTCATTGATTCGATGTGGACCCCCCCAACACACACACACACACGCACACCGTTACACTCCTGTGCCCATATCAGATTCAAACCTGTAATCCATGCGAGGTGTCGGAGGGAGCTGAAGCCCTCCGGCGATAATCCGGCCTCACACTCGTGGCGCCGCTCGGCTCGGATGCCTGGGGGTGTTTGGTTCGCGCTTCCCCGTAGCAGCCTCATGTTTTTCAATCGATGAGACAATGCTACCAAACGTAGCTCAGCTATTATCACTGGAATGTTTAATAGCAAGCTAAGAAACTTCTGATCCGCTTTCAGGACCCCCCCCCCCCAAGTTTGTATTTTCGACTGATGAGACGTCAGCGCTTCTAGAACCGTCTGCAGTTAGCTAACGGTCGTCTTGCCGCGTCCCCCGATGTACAAAAACGCCGCTTCTTCTTCTACTTTTTTTGTCTTTCTTGGGGGGGGGGGGTGTCTGGAAGGAGCTGGCCTTAATAGCCCATGTGACTCCGATCTGGCAATGTGGTCGTCTTGAAAAGAAGAGCCGAGGATTTTATTCCTCCGGTTATTTTTGCGTCTCCCGTGACCGTCCGCCGTCGGCTGTCTTCTTCTTCTTCTTCTTCTCCTCCGTTGGGCGTGTCCCGTTAGCCATCCTTTCTTCTGTCTCCTCCAACTGTCCTCATGTCTTCATCACTTCGTCCATCCACCGTCTCTTTGGTCTTCCTCTTCCCTGGTAGCTCCATCTTCATCACCCTCAACATCTTCATTCCTGCTTTAGCTTAGCGCTGCTTTATCCCTTCGTGGTCGCGTCACTGATCAAACGAAGGACAAACCTGTGTGAGGTGGACATTGTATTAATCCTCTTGTGCATAGAATAGAATATTAACCCCTCTGTGGTCGCTCTGCTGGTTTAACACCCTCCCCACCGGCGGCTTGAGGCCGCAGGCGCAGACAGAGCGCGCAAGTAAAGCCGTGAAAAGGTAAATCAAGCGCTCCCTGGGGGGCTCCCGTGGCAGCGGCGTCTGGCTGCAGGTCTTGTGCTTTACTTGAGCTCAGCTGGAGCTTTATTGGAACTTTTATTTGTTGCCGTCTGTCCGCTCCTTGATAATTCCCTCTGAGACGTTCGGAAGCATGATCGGAATACGTCACGGAGTAAAACAGCCGGAGTCCACAGGTCCTCGTCTCATATCTTTGCCGATCCCCCTTCATTTCCTGGAACTGGAAATTTGATCCCCCCCCCCACCCCTCCTCCAGCCCCCCCTGGCCTATGTCAGACATTTATTACATTTTTGACTGATGCGGTGTGAAGACTGGGGGCACTAAACCTCCACCACAGTTATTTAACGGTCTCCACCGCATCGGACTCTTCGTGTCAGGAATCAACGCTCGGCTGGATGGAACCATCACATCCATAAAAGTAAATCGAACCCATCCTGAAAGGTGTGTCTCTTTCTTCCTGAAAGGCCCCTCCCCACCCCCCCAGCGTGTCACCCTGAAACGTGACAAGGGGGCAGAACATCCTGGCTTCCACCTCACCCAGTCAGGTGGAATGGTTTCCAGTTTAGCTGTAATCCCTGGACTGGTTTTGGTCAGGCTCCAGTGACAACCTGGTTCCAGCACAAAGCCCCCCCACCCCCCCGAGGGTAATTGTGTTCAAATGTTTGCCTGAGGGTCTTACGTGGGGCGGCCGTGTTGTTCTGCTGGTGCCAGGATCACACAGGCGGTGGCGTTTCAGCACTAATGAACTTTTTGGTTTTTTGATTGTGTGAGTCCTTTTGATGAAGGGGTCCAGGATTTCCTGGGATTCTAACCCGGTCCTAACCCGGTTCTAACCCGGTTCTAGCTCGATTCCAACCCGGTTCTAACTTGGTTCCAACCCGGTTCTAACTTGGTTCTAATCCCATTCTGACATAGTTCTAATCCGGTTCCAAACCGGTTGTAGTCTGGTTAGAACCCAGTTCTAACCTGGTTCTAACCAGGTTCTAACCTGGTTCAAACCTGGTTCTAACCCGGTTCTGACCCGGTTTGTGGTGGATTTCTTCTCTGCCAGCCGACACGCCGTTAATGTGTTTAATTCCGTGATGGATGCGACGCCATCAGCGACGGATAAGCGACGATGAACCGGGCGCTTCGCTCCGGCTTTGATCGGATCACTGCTGCCGCTTATGTTCCAATATCCTGGCGACGCCTTCAGAAAGAACCTTTGGTTTGTTTATTGTTAAAACATTCCCATAATGCAACAGGACAGCTGCTCTGTCACATTTTGTCTGACACAAGAAGCTGCCGTGTGTGTGTCTGTGTATGTGTGTGTGTTAATGTGTGTGCGTGTGCTGTGTTGTCACAGCTTCTAGTTGACATGGCAATGGTAACCACGGCAACAGTCCGGAACCAGTGTCTATTCAGGCACCCAATCGTTTAAACGGTTCTGGAACCAGGTGACCCAACTGATGACATCATCGGGGTCATTTCGTCACCGCTCTACGTAACCGGATCAGTCGTCATGACAATAAATTCCACGGTTAGAAGCCTGATTTTCACTTGATGGACTCCACTAGAACATCGGAATCGATGTCTATAGAACTTTTAATAGACAGATGAGGTGGATCAATACTTCTATCGATCCGGAGGGAAATTTGGCGAGTTTCAAGCGAAAGAAAGAGCGTCAACTGGTTGAAACCAGCAAATAAAGAAAGAGTCCATCAGGTTGCGGTTCCCAGACTCTTTCCCGGAGCAGTTCCCCCCCCCCACCGCCCCGACACAATGACTGCTACCTCTGAAGCTAACAGCTGGACACATTATCAATTATCTCTGCGTCTGGCTGCAGTCTTTGTGTTTAGTGATTTTATCCGCTGTGTACCCGGCATTTCCTGCCGGGGAAGTCGTGTTGAATATGCCCCCCGCTGCAGCCACTTTCCCACTGGGACGCCGACACGACGTTAAATACCAGAATCACATTTTGTGCCACCCCCCTCCCCCTCCCTGCCCCTCTAGACTCTCCCTCCACGGGCTGAAGGAAAAGCACAAAAGTGATTAGTGAGCGACTCAGGAATTGTGGATGGGGAGGGGGGCGTCGTTTGAAAATTAATCCTGAAGAGGGAACGGGCGTTTTTGAGCATTTTTTGTATTATTTCACATCATTTTAATTGTTTTTTTTAATCTAATTTAATTATTTATTTTAATATTTATTTTATTTACTTTATTCTAACTTATTTCAAGTTATTTCATTGGATTTTTACTTGATATTTTTTATTTTCTATTTTATGTTCATGGGTTTTCTGGCGCGTCTGTTGTGTTTTTATTTATCGACTGGAGACCTTGTGTTTATTTAAATTGTGCTGTATAAATAAAGCGCACTGGATTGGATTGGACTGGAATGAGAGCCAGACAGACAGACAAACGGCGATAACGGATTTTGTAAAGACGGATGGATGGAGACAGACTGAACTCGGTATGACTGTCAAAGAACTGATAAGTAGTTCAGAGGATGTGAGAAAAGAGAAGTAAATATGGAGATAGGAACAGCGACGAGATAGAGATGAGATACAGCCGCCACCCCCACCCCACCGGTTATGTCACATGTCTAAGAAAGTGAAATAAACGAAAGAATCCGAAACAACTAGAAACTATTTCTGAGGTTTCCCCGAAAGGAAGAGGAAGAAACAGGAAGGGATGACAAAGCTTTCTCTGAATAAGCTCAGGGCCAAAAAAAAAAAAAGAAGGAAAAAAAAAAAAAGCCCCCCCCTCGTGTTAAATATGGCGTCCCGAGTCAAAACAGTCCACTTCCCCTGTTTTACTGGAGCAGCGCTCCGGTCAGACTGGGTGGCAGGGAGACGCGACCGCTTGTCGGTGCCTCGGACCGATTTCGATCTCCTCCGTTGCGACGCCCCTCCCAAACAACAATCCACTCCGACTGCGCCGCTTTTCCTCTGTTTGAATCCACAAGTGCTGCGCTTAGGGGGGGCCGCTAATGTTCCCGTCGGAGGGGTGTGGAGGGGTGGGGGTGGGGGTTTCCCACATGTCTCGACTGGCACACACCTGACCCGACGATCAGGTGCGACCATAAAAGCGTTGGCAAATCCGCGGCGCCTCTAATCGTGATTGCGCGTCGCGCTCATTAGCAAGATAAACGCTACGTCAGCGCGGCGACCGCCTCTACGCAGATAACACCCGACTTTATCTTTGAGTCTGTCCGCTCTAGACCTCTAGACCCCGGGCATCGGCTCGGATTCACGCAACCTCCATCCTGCTCGAGGTGTTCAGGACAGGTCCTGGGGCCTCTGAGCTCTTTCAAAACAAGAGCATGGCTTCCGTGTTCCTGAATGATGAGTGGATGGGCGTAATGAGGGGGGTGTTATTCAGAGCACACACCGTCGTCTTCATCTGTGTCCGAGTCCTCATGGACAAAATGTTCTGTTAAACGTTGTAAGATACTTCGCGTCACGTTTTTCCACGAAACGGGAGGTTCTTCTTTCACCACCGACAAATCCCCTGGTGGCAAACGCTGATGTTTGCGTGTCCAGTTTAACGTTGAGATGCATGTTAGTGTTTCTCCGATGCATTAAAGGAGCTGTGATGCGGGAGTCAGAAGTCCCCTGGTCTATATTTTTCCCCTTTTTGGCGGTTACTTGTAGTGTATAGAGATGTTTACCATCCCTGGTGTTTCGTCTCATACTTTGTGTTGTACTACCTGTGTTGTACTACCTGTGTTGTCCTGCCTGTGTTGTACTACCTGTTGTACTACCTGTGTTGTACTGTCTGTGTTGTCCTGCCTGTGTTGTACTGCCTGTTGTACTACCTGTGTTGTACTGCCTGTTGTACTGCCTTTTGTACTGCCTGTTTACCGTGGGTCAGAGAGGACTACAGTTTCATCTGTGCCCTATGTCGTGCATCTATGGTACACTTGAATAAAGCTGACTTTGACTTTGAATCGTTCTCTCGGATCAGGTCAGAACTTGGACTTGGCTCGCTTTTGCATGCGATTTAAAAACTTACAACGCCCTCATTAGCATTCCGCCCTCGTTGTTGAAACATTCATACTTTTTGGCAAAAAAAAAAAAAAAAAGCAGCGAAGAAAAAAACCTGCTAATTTCTGTTGCTTCTACAGGAAGCATATGTTGAGCAGAGGTACATTAATCTTGAATGATTGGGAGCATCTACTGTGCAACGACGCGCTTCAATCTGTTGTGGTGCGCTCGCAGTGAGCATTAAACGCGGTAATTATTCTGCCAATTAACACGCAGATGATTAATTGTGTTTACCTCGTGCTCTGTTGGTGCACAGGGGTAAAAATCTAAACCACCAAAGTAAACCCAACCGACGCCCAGAAACCCACGGCGTCTGGGAGTACCTGGGAGCGGGCCGTGAACGCCGGCGTGAAAATGATGGTGCATATTTTTCACGCCTACAGTTAAATCCATCTCCGGAATGGAACGGCTAATTGCTAGCAGCAGACGTAGCGCCGAGTGGCTGGATGGATGGAGGAAGGGAGGGATGGACGTTCCCTATACGCCGCCGTCGGGCTCGCCGTTCCGCTGACTTCCGCCAGCAATGAGACGGCGGGCGAATGGCTCCCAGAGGTGTAAACAGAGCATGTGTGAAGACAGGCTGTCTCCAGACCCCCCCCCCCACCCCTGACCCCGCCATTAACCGTCTAGTTCCTCCCCAGGCCTGAGCACACAGTCTTAGACCGTTAGACGAAGAAGACAAATTTCCTTTTGATGGAATTTCAGGACTTGCGAGGTGAGATGGTCAGGAAGTGTGTGTGTGTGTGTGTGTGTGTGTGTGTGTGTGTGTGTGTGTGTGTGTGTGTGTGTGTGTGTGTGTGTGTGTGCCGTATGGAGTGTGTAACATGTGGTATGAGGGGTGAGAGGCCAGGGGACAGTGGGGGCCCCTGCAGAGCACCGATAAGAGCTTGTTTACCTTCCTGTGGATGGTCAGGCCTCAATCTGCAGCCGCGGAAACGCCGGACAATAGGTGTGTGTGTGTGTGTGTGTGTGTGTGTGTGTGTGTGTGTGTGTGTGTGTGTGTGTGTGTGTGGAGGCCAGACAGACGCGAGCCAGCCTTGAAGCTCCCCTCTCCCTCGCCGACCACCTCTGATAGGACGGCTGGCTCCGCCCTCCCCTTCTCCCATCACGCCGTCCGATCCCGGACACAAACGGTTTCCTGAGGAGGGAGACGGTCCAGACGCCGTCAGCCCCCCCCCCCATCTTACCCCCCCCCCATAACTCTTTTTCTTTCCTTTCTATCGCTCTTTGCTTTCAAGTTGTGTCAGTCGTTCGCTTTCATTTGAACTTTTGGCGAGTAGCTGACGCTCTTTTCCGCGGTGATTTCCAGGGAGGGCGTGAAATGAAGCCCGGCTGCTTGCTGGCTGGGGGGTCGTGGGGGTGGGGTGGGGGGGGAGACAGATCCGTTTACTGGCAGCGGGACCCGAATTCCCTGGAAACCAAATCAATGTTTAGTCAAGGTGTAATAGAAATTTAAAATTCACCAACTCACCCTGGCGGTTTGTGTGACGCTCCAACTTCATTTTTATTTCTGCTGAATAAAGAGGCTGACGCTCACAAATATATAAATATATGAATATATAAAGATATGAATATACACATATAGAAAACAGCATGGACAGCAGCTCTGGCCATCGGATTCAGACTGTCAGGAACAGCCCCCCGACTCTCATTTCTATTATCGTATCTTATCGTGTCGAATCTTATGGTGTTGTATCGTATTGTATCGTTTCTTATCGTGTTGTATCGTATTGTATCGTATCGTGTCATGTCGCGACGTATGTTATTGTCTCGTGTCGTATCGTAAGTAACTCGGTGCCATCATGTCTCTGTAATCTGTCGTAAACCTGCAGAATCTTTTAGGACCCCGGATAAAACTCGTCGTTCGTAGTTTTAACGATGACTCTCAGCATCAGCGGTCGGTTTAGTAATTGGTGTGTGTCCGCCGTCACCATGGTTACCAGACTACCTCTGTAATCAGGGTTTGTTCAACCTGTTAAATCTTATTATCTAAATCTGAAAGTGCATTACCCTTCGCCCAGTTGGGATTTGGGATTGGGATTATCAGCTGTAATCGAGCACATGGCTAACAGGTGTTAGCGCCGTCCTGCTCATTAACACCAAATTGGCCATGATCAATTTTGTCTCAATCGATTAAGCGTCCGGTGACTTTGCTATATCATGTGTAATTCGTTTTCCCCGTTAAGTCTTGAACATCGGCCATGTGCGAACGCGCATTTTACCCATAAGCCTGAGCGTGCTTCCAGAATGAACGTATATACGGAGGGCCCTCCCTCATGCCCCATAATGCCTTCTGTTCACGGCGCTCCTCATACATAACATCTAAATGGAAATCGCTGCATCCATAAACATGTCTTCTTATGGGATGGAAAAATCCCAGGCCTGATGTTAGCAGATAAAGACGACCCGGGAATGGAACGCTCCTTCTATACCTCATTTACAAGAAAACTGCTTAGCGAGGCCGTCGGCATTTCCGGGGTTGAGAGGGCAAAATGAATGTTCTTCATATCCTATAGTGACTTGTAAAAAGGACACACACACACACACACACACACACACACACACACACACACACACACACACACACACACACACACACACACATAAAGTGAAACCCGTGGGTGTGATTGATTCCCAGACCTCTGGGGTGACGGCGATGGGCCGTTGACTCTGTCACAGCACAACAAGAGAGAAATAACTTTATGGGACGTGGATATTGAGCAACAGACATTAAGAGAGGGTCGGAATAACAGGAAGTCAACCTTGACCTCCGCGGCGTGGGAGGAGGACGAGGAGGAAGAAGGATGGATGGATGTCTCTTGATACGCAAGAAATGCTGGAGCACAAAGTTGGAACATTTGTCCAGGAATCCTCTGCCCCCAATCCTAATCCCAAAAACCCACCCCCCACCACCCATTTGTCCCGTTTTAACAGAGAGTCTGGGAGGAAATAATTCAGATTGTAAACAAACAGAATAAAGAAAAGACGATTTAACGCCTCGTTTTTTCGCCGTTTTTTTTAATTTTTTTTTTTACCTCGACTTTTCCCACTTCGCTCTCCGTCCATTCAACCCGCGAGCGATGACACAGCCTCCGCCGGGGCCTTTTGATTAATGCCTCTTCTAAATAAGGCACATCCTGTTGACCTTCCAAATTCTGCCATTTCCTATTAACCCTTTCCTCCCCATTTCCTCTTTCTCTCTCTTTTCCAGCCCGTCTCCTTTTCCGGGGGAACGCGACGGGAGGCGGCGAAGCGGTGTGTCACGCAGCATTTGCTCGCTAAATGAGCGGTTTCTGTTCCGATATCGCACCGTTGATGTCTCAGCACCTGGCGCTTTTGGAGGGTTGTTGAGGCGTGCATTGTGGGAACTGGTAGGGGGGAGGGGGGGGGTAGATCGCTTCTGCTCATCGTGCTTCTGATCGATCATTGAAGAGTAAATCCAATTTTCCCAAACGGCGTTAGAATATAAGACCCGGCTTAACCGGTCATGCTTTGTCCTTTCAGCCTCGCCCCAGACGTGCGAACCGAAGGAGGGTCACGACGGGAGGATCTACCTGAGCGAGATGCTGATTGGCTGCTGGACGAGCTTCACAAGTGAGGACAAAGGAGAGGTCCACATCCTGAACCTGAACTTTGACCCCCTGGTAAGCTTTTTAGGATTATTTAATACGAATGGACGCCAACACATATCCTCCAGATATATTGATGCACATTATTTTGATAGGATTCCCTTAAAGAAACGCCGTCATGGAAAACACACTACATATTAAATTGTGGCCGCGTACCATTTAGCTGCTTTGTCACGTCTGACTGGGACGCCTCACTGAGTTATTATAATTACTGTCAGCAAACCTGTGATTTTTAAGTCAAAACGTTTGCTGTTGGAAACCTGGGCGGTCCGCCTGACTCCAATGACTAATGGCGAGCAGCTGCTGATTGGCCGGTGAGAAGGTCACATGACGAGCCGACTCAGGACAAAGCAGGAGAAGAACGGCGCCTTTCGCAATGACCTCATGAGAGATTAGCGCGCAGAAAGCAGATTCATCAGACAAACAAACCAGAAGAGGCAAACAGGAAAGAGACGGCTGACTTACAGGAAGTCCACCGAGATTTACAAAATAAAAGTCGACAGGTGGTGAAGAGTTCCAGATAGGTGGAGATAGTCGGTAATCTCTGTCGTCTCTCTGCTTCAGACTAGATTAGGATTTACATACCAGGAAGTCAAGGTTCATTGGTGCTGCGTTCAAGGCACACTGGGAATTTTGAAAGTTACGCTTCGAGAAAGTTTGAAATAAGAGGACGATCCGTTTGCGTGGAGTTTAAACAGAATCCGCCAGCTTGTTTAAAATTCCTCCCTCAGCCAAACGGACTCAGATAGCGCGCAGGTTTTGTTTTCACAGCAGAAGTTTACGCTTTATGAAATGACACCTGAATGTAATCCCGGAGAACTTTTTAATCTATATGTTGTTATTGCCGCGCTCACACTCCATTTTTCACTGTCCGACACTGTCGGTCAGCTCACATTAGTCATTTCTTTATCAGCGCGCTGTTTCTTTGCTTCCTTTGTTCTCATACTTACTTGTTTGAGTAACTGCTGTTTATTTTCTCCTTTTATTTCTCCCTCTGTTGGTCGTTTCTTCTATTTTGGCAGCGACAAAACCAGACGCGCCGTGTCGTGTCGCTATGACGCCGTCGCTGCCTGCGTCCATCAGCTTTCTAAAAGCCGTTGGAGCCTCCAGGGAAACTTTAACCAGTCGCCTAATTTGACTTGTGCACGAGCCTTTTCTCCTCATTTACTTTTTGAAATCTGGATGTGGAACTTTATTTCTGACGTATAAAGATGCAGGAGACGTATTTCCTTGATTCTTTTTGCTGTGCATTCAGGTCCTCCGTCTTTCCCAGGGTAGAACTTATTGGCAAACATATTGCTTAACTCTTTGGCACATCTTTGTTCTCATTAAATAGATAGCGGCGTTCCAGCATATTTAATGTACTGGAAATTAGAAGAGCAGGCAGTGATTGATGACTCAACAGCTTTCAGGCATATTGGGAATGACTGGGAATTTATTATCATATATTACCAGAAGAGAAAACCCAGTAGCTCTGTTATGTTGGAGGATATGAAAAAAAACCCTTTTCCCCATGTAAACAACACTAAACTCACCCTCTAAAACTCATCATGTCATAATAACAAAACAATAAGGCAATGAATTTGCCCTTTTTGAGACGTAATAAACCAATGATGTATTAAAAGTCCATTCATCCATCCATCTTCTCAACCTGCTTCATCCGCTGTGGCGAGTCAGGCCGTGGTGGAGCCTATCCCAGCAGACTGGGGGCGTGAGGCAGGGTAAACTCTGGGCGCGACGCCAGTGCACCATCGGTCAATTTGGAACTGGCCAATTAACCTGAAGGGCATGTTTTTTGGGGGCGGGAAAAAGCTGGAGAACCTGGAGAGAACCCACGAAGACACCGGGAGAACACGCAAACTCCGCACAGAGACAGGGTTGAACACCCATTATTTGATCTTTTGTCTCCTTAAGTAACCAGGAATGTAACAACCAAACCCTAACCCCTAACCTCTACCCCTAATCCTAACTTTAATCCTAACCCTAACCCCATTGGTGCAGAAAGTATGGGAGCGCAGCTCAGAGAGAAGCCAGGAGGTCACACGATGTCTTCCCCTGCAGGACTACCAGGGGTCGTTGGGACAAATGAAACAGGAAAGTAGTGGTAACATCTCCCAACGTCAGGAGACCCTTCGCCTGCCGCCGTCGTCTCTTCAGAATGGATTTTCTCTTCTCTCCTAAACAAAAAGGCAAACATATTCATCTTTCGCTTCAAAAGTACCAGTCAGATGGGATGTTTGCTCTCTCCTCCCCCACGTCCTTTATTCTTTAAATTTCCTTATCACCTCCTTCCTCATCCCTTTTGTTACTGGTGGTGATTTACAACCTGCCAGAGACGGTCGACTCTCGCAGTTTGAGTTATAAGGGGGAGCATCGTTGGGGCCGCCACAGGCCAGGAGCGTTCATATAAAGGAGGAGCTGCCCATTGATGTCACGCTCCGGCTCGGGTCGTCAGGGTCCTGGCTCGCGACCAACAATACACCAGCGGAGCCAATTCCAGTTAAAGGGAGAGAGAGCCAAAAAAGAATAAGTGGAAACTGCATCAGCAAAGGCCGCCCCGCCACCCCCCCCCCCCAGTCGAAAAAAAATGCTCTCGAGAAAAAAAAAATAAAAAGAAGTCTGAAAAGGAAAAACAATGGTATCTTGAAAGCGCAGGAACAAAAGTAGCAAAAGGTGAGTGATCAGGGTCAGCGACAGGCACGGGTTCAGAACGCCTGAATGAAAAGGATGAAGGTACAACAGAGACAATGACGCTCATTAGAAAAGAGTATTTAAGGAAAAGTTATCTCCACGCTGAAGGGAACGCCATTCATTACCAGCGTCTGCAGCACAATTCAGGTAAAAATCAAAGTGTTTTCTGAACAGAAGTGCTGCCGGAATTCAAAGTGCGAGCCGAGGCCGGTGGTGGAATAAGTCAGTCCCTCTCATGTTCCTTCTCCCCGGCCACCAGGCTCTAACCTTTATCTTTAATACCTTCTGAGGATGGAAGCTGTTAAAAAACAGAGAAATAATGAGCAGATGATCCTCGCCTTCCAGGAGCCGCTGTGATCACGTGACGCGTCTTCTTTGCGTCTCCGTCCGTCACACACTTTTGTGTGTGTGTGTGTGTGTGTGTGTGTGTGTGTGTGATGGACACATTGCTTATGTGTTTCTTTTGCTCAAAGGCAAAAATTACCGACGGCTCTCTTTAGACCTAATTTGTTTCTGCAGCGGTCTGAAAGAGTTCCATCGCACAGGAACGAACTCATCGGAATTCTCTTGGATGAAACTCCGGCAGCATCGGGTGGCGGAATGAATGTATTATTAGGGATCCGCGCTGTTTTCCCAGCATGCATCACAACCTCCTGAAAACAATCCACCTTCAATAGAAGCCGAATAAAATATTTGGTGTGAGAAGACATCGCAGATGGATGAAAGTGGAAATTTATCTTTATGAATGTTAACTTTCCACTAAAGCAGATATTCCAGGCATCCCCCCCCCCCCCCGAACTGGTCGTTTCTAATACACCAAAACCATAAAACTGAGCCAATTTCACATCCCTGATTCCTTCCCTTCTGCAAACCCAATTATCTTGGGACTATTACAGAAATGAAAGTAATTTAAACCAGGATTTATTGGAGTTAAGTTGGTCTCAGGGAAAAAAAAATAAGACGTATTATTCGCTAGTGAAAAGGTTTACTCGCCACCACTTATGCTCATAAATCCAGCGGTACCAGCTTGACTACACACCCCAGCAGAATGGTAATTAAGGCGTATTCAACGCTCCGCTGTAGGGGTGATTAGCAAATCAAATCTCCATTGTACAGCCCCCCACGAGGAAATATGCGTGCAATTATGTTAAAGAGGCGATCCGGAATCTAAATATCTCCGGGGTCGGACATGTCCAGAAAGAGATCCTGAACTGATGTTGGACGGCGGCCTGTGATGGTGTCTGACTCCTCCCCCCTTCTGTTGATCCCGCCCCCCACACTCAGCCGCTGCTTCCTCTATAGAGATGCACGTGTTGACATTTCATAGCTGCAAAGACAAGGATGGTTGTAAATCCCCCGCCGGTTTCTGCAGTCGAGCAGAAAATAGTCAGAGTTGTGTAAAATTAAACCGCAGTTAGAAGTCATTTTGAATCCGGTGCAGCAAGACAGCTGTCTGTCTCTCTCTCTGTCTCTCTCTCTTTCTCGACGGTAGATCTGGAAGTTTGTAAATTGCAGAATAATTGGCTCCTATTTTTACCAGAAGAAAATGCTCTCCTGTTGGAGGAATTGAAGGAGGTGAAAGAGGAATAATCCTGATTCCAGTTTTTTCTATGCAGATGACACCAAACGTTCAAGCAGATTTTTCTCATCTCAACCTCCTTCAATAAAACATGAGCTCTCATATTATATTATAAATATTATAGTATAATTTGTATAATTATACAGTATATATATATAATAATAATATTATAAATATTAACACCTCCCATTCTGTACCATCATGCTTTGCTTTCAGGACGTCAAGATGTTCACGCTGGAGATGAGCGACGCCACGCGCATGAACCTCATCCTCACATCGGCGGTCCGGGCCTACGGCGTCGCCAACCTCAACCCCGACGTCCACGTCTATGTGAGTGGCTGTTTGTTTGTCAACAGTCATCAACAGTCAGGCTGTTTGTTTGTCAACAGTCATCAACAGTCAGGCTGTTTGTTTGTCAACAATAAGGCTGTTTGCCAACAATCAGACTGTACTCACGACTACGTGTCTGGTTGTTTGTTCCCAGTATTTATTGTTGTACTGTTTATTTGTTTATTTATTTATTCCTTGTAGAGTTGTAGTATTCAGTAGTTGTAGAATTTAATTGTCGTAGTATTCAAAAGTTGTAGTTTTTATTTCTTGTAATATTCATTAGTTTTAGTATTTATTAGTTGTAGTTTTTATTAGTTCTAGTATGTATTGGTTGTAGTATTGACTAGTTTTAGTGTGTATTTCTTGTAGTATTCACTAGTTTTAGTGTGTATTTCTTGTAGTATGTACTAGTTGTGGTGTATATTTCCTGTAGTTTGTACTAGTTGTGGTGTGCATTTCTTGTAGTATGTACTAGTTTTAGTGTGTATTTCTTATAGTTTGTACTAGTTGTTGTGTGTATTTGTTGTAGTTTATACTAGCTGTGGTGTGTATTTCTTGTAGTTTATACTAGTTGTGGTGTGTATTCCTTGTAGTTTGTACTAGTTGTGGTGTGTATTCCTTGTAGTTTTTACTAGTTGCGTGTATTTCTTGTAGTTTTTACTAGTTGCGTGTATTTCTTGTGGTTTGTCCTAGTTGTGGTGTGTATTTCTTGTAGTTTGTACTAGTCGTGTGTATTCCTTGTAGTTTGTACTAGTTGTGGTGTGTATTTCTTGTAGTTTGTACTAGTTGTGTGTATTCCTTGTAGTTTGTACTAGTTGTGTGTATTCCTTGTAGTTTGCACTAGTTGTGTGTATTCCTTGTAGTTTGTACTAGTTGTGTGTATTCCTTGTAGTTTGTACTAGTTGTGTGTATTCCTTGTAGTTTGTACTGTGTTAGCGGTGGTGTCGTGCTGCCTTCAGGGCCATCTGTCCGTCTGAGCGCTGGTGCAGCTGAAGCTCTCAGGCCTCGTTAGCAGACGATGAACTGTTGTTTGGCTCCGTCCAGATTCCCCGGTGGCATCAGGCCGTTTCCTCCTCGTGCTTTTATTATCCACGCCATAAAGTCAGGGGGAGACGTTGTGGAGTGGCCGGCGACGACGGGGGGGCAGCGGTGGTGCTGGGGGGCATCAGCTGGAGCGAGTTAATGTTCCAATGAAACAAGAGATTGTGCCTTTTTACACGCTGCCCTCTGATAATGTGTGTGAATTAAATCTAGTGAGGCAACTAAACGCCGTTGTTCATCCGCTTGAGCGTCCAGACGGTAAAACAGGAAACGCGTCGGGCAGCTGATCCCCTTCCAAGGAGGTTCTGTTTGTGTGTCAGCTTTTTAAAAAAATGTTCCTTAATTATTTAAAATGATTGATAATCACAAGCGACTTCCTTCTGTATCAAACCTGCTTTTCTCCACGCCAACAGGAAGTCGCTAGTGTCCGTTTATATCAGCCGAAGTGGAATCTGAGGCTTTTTCCTTGACAGGAAGAATCACAGCCGACGATTTATCAGCTTTATTGCGTTCCACATTCCGTTATCATCGGACTGTCGCCCCGGATTGTCGTCTTGGGAACGCTTGAGATGTGACAAACGGCGAGTCTCCTAAATTCAGATTGCCTCTGACAAGAAGCGATAGCTGGCTGTCGACCCTCCTCACTTGGACCCGTGACGAACTGGGTCATAAGAGCAAAACTGTTTATGTCAGAGTTTTCCTATCGCACTTGAATGCATCACTTTTCCTGGTCTCATGTTTAAAGAAATAAACTCCAGTATTTACTGTGTTCAGAGGATTTAACAGGATAATAACGCTGACAGCTGTCAAAGCGCGTCCTGTATGGTCGTCCTGCCCCTAGGAGCCTGGACATCGTTGCCCGTGACGACAGGATGTTTTTGTGGGATGGAGGGAGTCGCTGGGGGATAACAGTGTTTGACTGCAGATTGCAGGGGAAGAGACACAGCATCTGTTCTGTGTCGGAGAAGCAACGTCACCGACGCCACAGCTTGGCACCGGATCGCCGTCGCTCTGGCCTCCAAAAGCTGCTGTCAGCAGGATTGCTGATCGCTGCTGTTCTTCTCAGTGTTACACAACAGCGTGTCCGTCTATACAATGGGAAATATGCAACAAATCATTCTGAAGTATTGATTGGTGGACACCGCTGAGGAACCTCCCCTCTGGTCTGGTTTCTGTTTTGTGTCTTTTTGACAAAAGGAATTTAGGAATTCAAGCTTTTAAAAGTCTTCTAAGTCTCTACCGTGGAGTTTAAGATGCAGAAGCAGAACCCGAAAATACGAGTTTAATCCGACTGAGATTATAAATCAAGCAACATTTAACCATTTAAAATAACTAAAATCATTTTAATCCATTCCAGCCATATAAAAGAAAAACATCAAACCCGCTAAATTATTATTGTTTTTATTTTTAAAATATTTTTTTATCAACCAATAAACACGCAGACTTTACCTGTGTATAATTAATTATATATAAGTTACATAAACTCATGAAGAATGAAAAGAAACGAAAAGTCAGGAGAACACACGAGCTACGTCTTTACTCCACCAACGAGAACGAGATCTGGTCTCACTGATGTTGTATCCATCCGCCAAGTAGAGGTGGTTTTCTGAATATCGTATCTCAGATTTTCGCTCATATATCGAACAAAAATATTGACGAAATGACGACTCGTATCTCAAATAACTTGCTCTAAAAAGCTGTATTAAATCCATGTTCATGCGTTCATAAGATGTTCTTTTCTTTTTTAGCATGTGGTGGATGGAGGGATATTTTGTAGCTCATTTTAACATTCTGGTGAGGCGACATCCTTGCATTTCTGTAGCTGAAGAAAAAGCAAAAGGTCGTTTTTGCGGCGGCGGCTCCGGCAGTAATACCGACGGAAAATAAGGGGATCGTCTGTTTCCTGTGAAGGTGAAGGATCTCAGCCATGCATAACTCAGACAGAACATCCTTCCCAAGGCAGACCATCAGCAGAACCCCCCCCAGACAGAGGTCTGATTCCCTCCCAACCTTCAGTTCATTGACCCTTTGCTGTCAGACTGCAGAATATCAAACTGCTTCCACTTTATCGGACTTAAATTCCGCTCTAATCTACTAGAACGACTCTTCCGTCTTCATCCTTGTGTTCCCATCACGTCTGGGTTGGGTTTGGCTTTTTGTCACTATTTTTTTTAGAACCGTCGGGTTCACGTTCGGGTTCATCTTTCCTGTGTGACATAAGGACATGCAGGAGAGTCAGGAAGGGGACAGACATGTTTTAAAAAATAAGGTTTCAATGGATCATTCTGACAAAATTTGTCAAAACATTTAACATTTATTTATGTATATGAGCTTCAATTTGTGTAATTTTTGTTCAATTCAAATTTTTTCCAAGCTAATTGCAGATGCATTCATTTGATAGTTATTTTTTTCTCCAGGAAAACCCGACGCATACAAACTTATGATGCAGAAATCTCAAAATCCCGAAAGGCCGAGTGAATCAAATATGACACACTTGGCTTTAAAGGGTTAAACAAGTATTGCTTGATTGATTGAAATCTGGATGAGTTTAATGATCCAGTCCACATCCCCGCCTGCCTGTTGGGTCAGAATCCAGGAAGTATCCCACAATCTAAAGCTAAAAATATCAGCTATTAAAGATGGAGTCATTAAACTGGTCCTGGTCCTGGTCCTGGTACTGGTATCGTATCAGTTGTGTATTTTCCACACCGCTGAAGGAGATGTGGACCAACCAGCATTGATTTAATAATTCAAATTAAACCAGGCTTTAAATGTGTCGCCATCCTGAAACCCGACCGTCTCAGATCCCACATCTTCTCCTGCCTTCTTATTCATGCAAACTCCATTAATGTAAACTCCATTATTTCCCAGAGGCCCAGACGAGGAAGCTGTGATGTCTAGTCGATGGATGTATGTATATATTTATACCTCGTATGGAGCCAGTTTCCAGCCGACTGTGTGACGCACAAAGCTAAAAAAGGTCCCATTTCCTGGCCCCACTCAGGAAGCAAAGGAAAGACCATGGCTCCAACCGGGTTGTGCAACTGGGCTCGTGGACACTTAACCATAATAAACATTTCAGTTTAACGGGACCCCGGTCAGAGAATGGAGGGAGAGCTGGGTGGAGTCCTGGGTGGGTGGGGGGGGGTGTCCAACATGTCCGATAGGAGGTGAACGTGAGTAACGATGCTGCAGAGGGACCGCGGACAGACTCCATCGTCCTCCACTTGGATTTAATTAAAGTAATTGACATCACTTGACCTTTGCTTTGCAGGTAAACAAGAACGCCACCATTGTTCTGCCGGGTAATCAGCGCCGCAACAACATCCACGAGGTCGACTTTCCCAGTCAAGATGAGGAGCTGGTCGAGTGGGCGCAACAGACGTTTGGGGGGGTGACGTCATTCACCACAATCAGAAATCTGAAAACAATCTCATCGACGGGAACAAACGGTGAGAACTTCTCATCCTGGTTGATGTTTGATTGACTGTTTTTTTTTTCTCCCTGTAACGACGATGGGACCCAGGAGGAAAGCAGGAGGTGGTGTTTACCCTTTAGGGCGATAAATATGAACGCTAATAAGATCGCATGATACATCATCGCAGGATTCCATGGGTAAAAAAATGTGACGTTTTGATTTGGAGAAAATGAGATAGGCCAACATCCGAATCCCAGGAACCAGGATGAAAGCCTCAGAACTGCTTCTCAACTATAAAAAACACTTGTGATGAAATGCTAAAGCAAAGCAGCTCCTGTTTGGTTAGTTAGCTAGCGAGTTAGGTTGAACTAGACTAACTAGACCCCATCTAGTCCCCCATTTTCTTCCTTTTCCACGCAACCAGTCAAACCGGATGACCGCCCAAAAGAGTGTGGGTCCTGTCCGGAGTTTCTCCCTCAATGAGGGAGTTTTTCCCCGCCGCTATTGCTTATGCTTGCTCTGGAGGGTTCAGTTGGGTTTCTCTGCCTGTTAAAGCGCTTTGAAATGTCTGTTGGCATGATTAAGCGCTATATAAATAAAACTTGATTGATTGAGCTCCAACAAACAGTCATAGATAATAAAGACACGAAGGAAAAGGAAGTCACATCCTATCAAAGTAAATGTCCGACTAAAGATTCTGAACAGAAAAATATTTTCGCCTGCGGCTTCAGAAAGCGTATTTGAGCTTCTGGGGTGAAACTGTTGACCTTGAGGTTTTTTGCACAAACCCCCGTCTTTACTTTTTTATTCCAGATTAAGTGGCATTACAGCTATTAAAGCTGTTTTTGGGCATTTTTTTTTCTTACATCCGCTGTTTCCACTGACTCATCGTCCACAAAAGGCGTTCAGACTCCTCAAGCAGGGGAGAAATTTCCACGGCTGTTTTGTTCCATCCCTTGGCCCATCATGGGGTGCGAGGTGAACTTGCGTGGGCCCTGTTGTAGGCGTTTAAAGTCTGCTCGGTACGATGGCTGCGCAGAGAGACGCTGCCAAGTGGAAGGTTCTCTGAAGAGAACGAGCATGTGATTCAGGCCGGTAGAACGCCTGAGTGCGATTTGAATTTCAGGTCATGCTATCATCACTTAGCGGGGGGAGAGGAAGAGAAGTTTAACTCTCGTTGCCCGGCTACCAGTCAGTTAAGACATCTAGAAGTAGTTTGAGGTTAGTCTGGACCCCGGAGGGTTTGGAGGACTTACGAAGCTGCTGATCAGGATGAATTCAACCCGGAATGATGAACACTCGCTGTGGGTAGAGCGTCTGAAACCTAGCCTTTAGCGCTAACCAATGTGGGCGTCCCTGCGGTCTTCGTGTTACTCACATTTGGGTGTTGGTGGCGAGGCTAGAAGATACCGAGGGGAGACGTGATCACCCTGAAAACACCTGCTGGTTCCAGGATGGGTCTGGTCTCCTGGACCCGGGTCACGAATCTTGACCAGAGTAAAACTCAGTGATTAGAAGCCTTGTTTGTATTTGTATGATATTTGTGTCTTATTGTGTAAGAATCGACCTTTTTGCGTTCCTTCAGGAACCAAACCTGGATCTCCAAACTGCCTGCTAGAAAACGAAGATGCTGTAGAGAAACGTTTCATCAACATAAATACCGCAACCTTGGAGTCGTCATTCAAGTCCTGCTCTCCGCCCCAAACGGCCCGCGGCGACGAACCCGAACTTCACATCATCAACATCCCAGAAGACGCTGGCGTCTGGTAAACCCCTAGGAGACTCCCCTAGGAGGTTTGTCTATCTTCGCTTGAGACGTTCCTGTAACTTAAATCTTCGTTTTGCAGCAACGTGTCTCTTCGTGTGGATATAAAGAAGGCCGGTGTATTCCTCCGAGGCCCTCGGGGGACAACCTGGACCTTCGTCAACCCTCTGGACACCCAGTTTATTGTAAGCACACCCACACACAATCCAATAGAAGTCGCCTACTAGCCTACGACTACCTGGCTCACAGGGCAGACTGTTGGTTGGGACGGTTCCGCACATACACGAAGTGTTTTAACAGATTTTGTGAACTTCTCTCTCTCTGCAGTCTAACAATGACATCCTGCTGCCGGCCATGGCCCACAGAATCCCACCTTTACTGATATTTAACAACGACAGTGCAGAAAGTGTACAAATGGAGGCGTTAAGACATTTTAAAGCCAGCGCCTTCAGCAGCTACACCGAACTGATTCCAAAGGAATCGACTATTTTATTGGTCCTCGGAAAAAAAGAAAGCCCGGAAGGTGAGATGAAGCAAAAAAAAAAAAGTTTTTTTTTTTCTATAAAAAGAGCAGCCAGGAAGATGCAATGCATAAAAATTAGATCCCACCCTCATCTTCATCTTCGTCTCCATCATCTCCACGCATTCATTATGCCGTTTCAGCTTGAATGCGATGTTCTTTGAGTCGCTGCCGAAACTAAGCGTTGAAGGTTTCTTCACGAGGGCGAACAGACTTCAGATTGAACGTCTGAATAGTCGAGCGCGCCGTGTGTGTTTTAAGAGTCATTCCAGTTCATGCATACGATCTGATTTTAATTCATCCACTTGTCTCTCAGGCACAGAAATGTTCCCCGAACCAGTGGTTCCCATTACCACTAAAGCCCCTCCTCAGATGCCACTGCTGATGCAGCTGTTCGGCTCTCCGGACTACCGTGTTCCGCTCGACCCGAAAGCCAAGGTGCAGATCGACAAGAGAATTTATGCAGAGGTCAGAAATCCTTCACTCTTTTCTCAGAGTATCTCCCAGCTGCTGATGTCCAACATTTAAAGTCATCTACTCTGTCTCCTGCAGATTTCAGGACATACTTTGGGGAATATCGTCCTGACCATCAAGGTGATCCAATGCTTCATGCGCTCCAAGGGTTCCTGCCCCGTGGTGAAAGAGCTGCCCTTCATCCCACAGCCCTGCTCTGTGGATTCCTGCCCAGACAGCGCCCGGCTCAGCTTCTCCTTGGACTCCCTCCAGGAGCTGACGGCCACCACGTGGGACCTGGAATGCTCCGTCAGCTTCTGTCATAACGAGGTAGGAACTCCAACCGATCTCCCCAATGAATGATCCACGTAACGATTAATAGAAAGACCTTTTTTTTTTGAGTGTGTTTCTCATCATCCCGCTAGAAATGTGGAGATGGGGGGACAGTGAACAGGAACCTGGAAGTAACCCAGCCGTGTCTGCAGCCACCCAGTGAGTTCAGTTTAAACTCCAAATGCAAACCAGTTGAACTTTTAACCCTGGCAACATCTACAGCCGTCAGTTCCGTTTTTCAATTGGGAGGGCTGGGGGGCAGTCTGGCAGAGCTACGGAACAGAGAAAGTTTGCCTATGTCAGAGCTTTCCCGCAAGCAAACACAACGTCGCTCTGAGAAAAGCGTCTTGCGATCAGTCGAGAGCAGAAAGCAAAACCGATAAATGTCCGGATTAACAGAGAAAGTCCACCAACGGAGATCAATTGGTACAAAGCGCTGGCAGTGAATGAGTTAAAACCCTGTGATTCTTCTGTGGTGGGTTTGTTTCTACGCAGACGATGTCATTCTGTTCCGATCTGTTAGACGAACTCGCCTACTTAGAAGCAGTTAAACAGAGAGATTTACGACAGGAATAAATGTGTGATATATTTCAGGTTTCTTGACTTTATGATGAATTCCTATTAATTTTCTCTTCATTGTCGAAAAAACACACAAAATGATTGCTGAAAGGTCCAATCTCTAAGATGACCCCCGCTCATTCAGCTGAGCAGAAATCGTTCTTGACGGTGTCGTTTCATGTGCGTTACCTTGAATATAACGGTTCTGTATTTAATTATCCAACACCTCGCTGAACTTTGGGAGGCTTTCACATTGCAGCACATTTTTATTTTCTTCTTTGCCCTCAGGACATAATTGCTAGTCTGGTACTCAGCCAGTGATTTGCTGCTCGCTGCTATAATTTTCATTCCTATTGTTGTTTTCCAGTGCATAACAAGTTGTGCACCGGCGGTCGTCATAGGAGTGAACTCAGGATATGAAGTGAAGCCAGTAAGGGTTTGTGGGGCAGCGCCTCGTCCTTTAGGAAGGTCTGCAGGCTGACCTTGTGGCCACAATCAGAAATAATGGCCCTCAGGGGAGGGGGGCTGAGTCCTTTGTGTTTCCAAGAGGGTCTGACTGTATGCTGTCCAAACGCAGCCGCAGGACCCGCTTCTATTGTAAGACCGTCAAACACAATCGAGGAAAGATGTCTTTCTTCAAAGACCGAATCGTCTCCAGTGAGACGATTCATCTGCGAGGGGAAAAAAAATAATGATTCAATTTGTGACTGAAAAGACAGGAGGAAGCGCTTGTTGATTAAACGGGGATCACCTGCAGCTCGTCAGACTTCTTTAGAGGAGCTGATAACAGGCTTGTTTATTCAGGAAGCTTCCGCTATCCTCGAATGCCTTTTAAAAGGAGAAGACAAAGGTCGGTATGCCGGCGCTGCCTCATGCCAGAGGAGCGCGGAAGCCGACTGGACTACTCATCCCCACTTCCTGTCTCCTGTTTGTCCTCCTCTCTGCTGTTCTTTTTTGGATTCCTGTAATCTCTCTGGACATGGAGACTTGACAGGAACAGGGCTTCACGTAGACTCATAGGGTTGCCCGTCAGACAGGCGGACGTTACAACAACCGAACCGGCAGACCCCAGTCTAGCCTCGGACCTAACCGGCTAGGCTAAGTGCTCAAATCCTGTTTGGTAGTTTTCATCCAGGGGCCTCAGGGGTAGAGGTGGGGAGGGTCCTGCTGTTCATATCTTCCTCCCCACCTGCCCTGGAGCTTCTACTTCCTGCTCCTGTTTACTCAGCTTTGCTGTCAAAGCCTCACTTGTACAAACGAACACATGTGATTACAGGGAAAGCCTCAGAAAAAGCCCGTTTGAGTCGCTGTGATGTTTTTCACCCGGTCAGGGGTAAGGAATTTTTTCCTTGTTGAAAGACCAACAAACAGAGAATGCTGCCTGGGATGCAGTCACCCCAACGGCCACAAGATGTCACTGCGTCAGTGCTCTGGGTCGAAGCTGTTTCTGTGCAAAGTGTTCAGTCTAGGCTCATTTTTAATGCGTCTTCACGGAGGTACATCAGAAGCAGGCTTTGTGCCGACTGGTGATTGGTTATTGATCTGATTTCATCCATCTGGAGGCTACTGAAGGAGAGATGAGTGAATGAATCCGATGCTCCATCATTCAGAACGGATAGATCCAGCTGTAACACGAGGATAGATCTAGAAGCAGGTGAGAGGGTGAGGGTCTCCACAGGTAGCAGGAGGAGGTGAGGGATAGTCTCAGGCTCACGTCGGTTCATATTAAAGATTCAACATGATTACAACTTCCTCAACTGCTCTCAACCTAAGAAAAATAAAGAACATAAATCCTTGTTTTGTGGAACCACCAGCGTACATCCATCCCCTCGTTCGGGAGTTAGCTTGTGCAGTCAGATATTGGAAGGGTTTAAGCAGACGCCCCTGTGAAGTTGGAAATGTCATTGATTTATTGTGCAGCCTTCTTGAAATGGCGCCTGTCTCAAGGTAATCCCTTCCTGACTCTGCCAGACCACAATCAGTGGAGCAAAGCTTTGGGATGGCCTTGCGAGGCGAGTCCAGTATATCTGTGCCACAGGCCTGGATGTCAAAGGCTTGACTGAGCTTTACTGCTCGCCGGCACTCTTTCTCTTCCAGAGCTGGACTGAGGCAAAATGATTTTTTATTGCCGCTGGCTCAGGGTTTTATGTTTTCTATTAAGTTTGTTAGCATTAACACAAGTTGTGCAGAGCCAGCCAGAACACAATGTGCCGAAGAAGATCACCGACACCAAACACGACTGCAAATTAAAACTTGCATGATTAATTAGAGCGCAGGAAATAATCGAGTGCACAGATTTCAAATTTCAGTTTGGCTGAGGTTGAACCCGACTAAAGTAATTATTCTGATTCTTTGTCAGTGAAGAAGAGTATTAAAATATTTACTGTATTTTATAGTCCAAAGTGGAATCACATCATCATCATCATCAGTCTAACTTTATCTAGTCAAATAGTCATGTAATGGCTTCTTAACTGTTAAAAGACAGACTGAGAGATAGATAGACTCATAGGTAGGGAGACAGACTCATAGACTCATAGATAGACTCATGGATAGATACACTCGTAGATAGGTAGACTCATAGATGGATAGACTCGTAGATGAATAGGTAGACTAATAGATAGACTCTTAGATAGACTCATAGATAGACTCAAAGATAGAAAGACATATAGATAGACTGATAGACTGATGGATAGATAGACTCATAGATAGACTCATAGATAGATAGATACATACATACGTACAGTACATACATAATTCATCCTGGGAGGAACTTGCGTAAAAGCAGGATTTTCTTAAAGAATCCCGAGCGTGTCAGGAATCTGTTAGAACTGCTTTAACCTTCGCTGCTGGATCCACATCTCGACATCAGCCAATCAGAGCATAGCTGAAATGTTAGCCGTTATCCCAGTGGAACACGTCTGTGAAAACTGTAATCCACCATAATATCTCACCTCTACTGCACTGACAGCTTGCAGCCCGTCGCTGAGACGACCACCTACCGAGTATCAGGAACATTTCACATCTCCGCAAATGTGTTTTTCATCCTGTGTGTGTTGGAATACCAAGCAGTCCCCAACTTGTGTTTGTTTCACTTGTTGTTGTTTGCATGACGCTTGCTGACATTGTTTTCTTTTGTCATATGTTCCAGCCCCTCCCTGCTTTGATTTCGGCCTCCCCGGCGTTCTGGGCATTGCTTTCGGAGGCTTCCTGATTGGAGTAGTACTTATTGGAGCACTGTGGTTTATCAAAATTAAAACGGGTAAATGTTTGACCAGCGATGCAGAGTTTCTGGTTGAGTCTAGGGATCTAAAGTCTAACTGGATCGCTCTGCTTGGTTCAGGCTACCCAACTGGACTGGACATTAGCTCGACGGCGGCGAGTCTTCCTGGTAAAGTATTTTCTTTCCTTTTATCGTTTCTGGTCGCTTCTTCCCTCTATCTTACCATCTCCTCTCTCTGTCGCTTGTTTTTCTTCAGGATGTCCCTGCTCGGGATCAAAACGACAACCCGTTTCCACCAACCCGTCCCCTTCTGAGAACAGCAGCGCCAACGCTAGCATTGGAAGCACCCAGAGCACGCCGACCAGCAGCATGGCATGAGGTCACGGTCTCGTCCACCCCCAACCAGCCAATCCCACTTCAAAGTCATGTATACGGGTTTTCAGCTTTTTTTTTAAAAAAGAAAAAGAAAAAGAAAAGATGCTTAAAAAGCCCCCTCCTACCCCCAAAAAATTGTCATTGAAAAGCACAACTCACATCCTGGACACACCACGATGTGATCTGGGGAGGGCAGCGGGTGACTGATAACCCCAAGTCTGATCGGTGGCTTGTGCCGTTCACCTCTGCAGTCTCTCTGTAATGTCAGGCTCCCAGACAGGAAGTTAAAGAGGGCAAAAGAAAAAAAAATTGGCTCCCAGCAACAGGAAAAACAAACCACATCCCCAAAGAGCTAACAGGAAATTCACCACATTCCAGTCAGTGAACTGTGCTGGTGTGACGGCAGCACAATCAGACTTAGATAGGAGACAAACCGGTGGAACCGAAGCTGCTTTAAATCAGCAGAAAGTTATCAGCAGGGACTCCTAACGACCGGGATCCCAACGCGGTTAATGAAAGGCTCACCTTAAGGGATTTTTGTCTCCGTTGGAGTTCGAGGTCCATGATTAACGGCTACCTCCTGTTATCACCAAAGTCTGCAGCTCAACTCTAAACTTAACCCACATTTCTCTGGTGAATTCATCTTTTTTCCCCCTGACTTTAGTTTTATTTTTGTGATTCTGTGTTTCTCACAGTCTCAAACGGAAAACTGTCCGTTGACTCTTTCATGCTCGCATCAGAGTCACAAAAATATACATGATTCAAAGTCAAAGGTCAAAGTCGGCTTTATTGTCAAATGTGCCATATATGCACGACATACAGCAGAGATGAAATTGCAGTCCTCTCAGACCCACGGCCAACAGGCTGTACAACAAGGGCAGTACAACAAGGGCAGTACAACAAGGGCAGTACAACAAGGGCAGTACAACAAGGGCAGTACAACATAGGCAGTACAACATAGGCAGTACAACAGGCAGTACAACAAGGGCAGTACAACACAGGCAGTACAACAAGGGCAGTACAACTCAGGCAGTACAACATAGGCAGTACAACACAAAGTATAAGTATATCCCCCAATTCTGAAATATTTCTGGCCCAACGATTTCCGATACATTCCGCCCCGTTAATAAAAAACGCTCTGACATTGGTGGGATCTCAGAAATGTGACGCACAGAGAATAATGGGCCCCTGATGAGGCGTTAGCGTCCCATTAGCTTCCAGACTCAAAAATGTGGGCCCTGCTCTTAACAGCGACGCCAACAGGGTGGAGTTTCCCCAAAATAGTCCATCCGGAGGCGGAATTCCAGCACTTTTCCTTTTTCATCGCACAATATCTGATAGGAGTCTGTAGTCTGATCCACTGTATGGATCATGTCTGATAACTTATAACTGTCATCCTCATCATCATCATCATCATCCTGTCGACCTCCATGCAGCTATTTCTGGTGAGCTCCATTTAGCTTTCGGCTCACATTCAGTGTCAGACACTGATGACATCATCATGGATAGGATTGATCCCCGATGCAGAGAATTGACCAACGTAATTTCTCCAACTGTTGTTGGAGGAAGTAAATCTGGTCAGATTAAAGACAGATTTAAGGTGGAACTCCTCCGCTGCAGGTCGATCCGTATCCAGCCCGGTCTCGTCCCGTTTAATCCCTGATTGCTTTCTTGTGTATTCTCTGGTAAAACCTGAAATCGGTTATGCTTGAACTTCATAATGGCCTCTTTACGAATTCAAACCTGTCACAAGCCCCCCCCCCACCAAAAAAAAAAAAGAAAAAAACTTTTAGGCTGCATCAGCCGCTGCTACGCTAACGCTAGCCAGACGCTGCACAGATGTGTGACGGGTTCTTCCAGGCGGGACTACATCTGTAAGGCGACGGTTGATCCGTAAATTCAGTGTACAAATGTAAATGTGTTTTGTATTGTTATTACCTCTTCTCCATCATGTGATGTAAGTCATCAATACGTAACCGCGGCGCTCCCTGTAGCTTCGGCACGCGATCAGAACTGTGACGCGACACCTGGACGCGCTCCGATTTCCCTCTATCCACGCGCCGACTGTATCCGCACGTCGTCCGATTTGAACCGGCTGACCTTTTGACCTCACTTTGTAGCTTCTCACTCTGCGCATGCATGCGTTCTTCTCTGTGCATTCTGATTGGTGTTTGTAGAGTCAGAGGGTGGAGGGCCAGTACAAATTGCCTTTTGAGTATTTGTGCAATATGATGAGGAATATTTGTATTTAATGTCTATATGTAGTTGTTTTTTTTTATTTTTACAATGTCGTTTTTGTAAGTGTTGTATTATGTCCCCACTTTCCTTTCCTAATCGACGCACTCATGCGATGCATTTTTGTATAATAAGGCGTTTTTAATTTTGCTTCATTCGTCGCGTGACATCACATGTCAAAAAGGGGAGCGTTTGATTTGTTGCTTTCACCCGGTTGACATTTACTCAGAGATCCGTCCTGTTGGTCAAAAAAAACAAAACAAAACCCCATCGTTACTCCTGCTCCTTCTGATAACCTGACACCCCCCCCCCACACACACACACCCACCAAACAAACGACGCCTCCCGGTTAAATACTCACCGCTGACAAATTTGTCAATTGCAGGAAACATTAAAAGAGATAATGCAGCCGTTAGTGAGAATGTTTTTATATTTTATATATATATATATATAACTAAATCCTTTCTGAAGGCGGTGACATTAGACGTGAGTGTTTTCTTCCAAATGTCAGGTGTTCTGTTCAGAGCAGCCGGTGAGAAGCAGAATCTGTCTGAGCCCCGGCAGCAAAATCAGACAGGCTGTCAGTTAATTCGCTTGTTAACACCTCACACCCCTTCTTTACCGCCGACACCGGCTTTCCTGTCCACGCTAAGCAAACACGTGTGTGTGTGTGTGTGTGTGCATACACAGAGTACATACTGTGTGTGTGTGCACGCCTCCAAGCTCATAGTTGGAGCACATTCTTCCTTCGGTCTACTAAAAATGTCCAAATTCAGAATCTTTACCCTCCTATAAAAATAATCTAAAGCTATCCAGAATGTCTGTTCCATAACCTGTGCTGAGTCAGCAGCTTATCATCATTTGGGTCTATTTGTGGACCCTGTGCTCAAACGATATGTAAGTTTTGTTGTATGTTTTGTTAGAAATGACCTTAATAAAATTAATATGACAGGTGTGGCGTCTCTGCTTTGTCTTTATTAAATACTCAGTGTTCAAAATGAACTGACAGAAGAACAGGATGGTTTAGATCACATGCGTCAAACTCAAGGCCCCGGGGGCCAAATGTGGCCCTCAGCATCATTTTATGTGGCCCGCAAAAGCATAAAAGGTCAGAGTGTCTGAAAGAATTGTGTTTTGACCAGAAATATTTCCCACAATGCAGTAGTTCAGCCCATTTTAACTCTGGCAAAAACATCTTGAACAAAGTTAACGTCCTAACTTGTGTCTGATGTTGTTTTTCTTTATTGATTGATAGTTTGATCCTTGATTGATGGACTTCTGTGGGTTTAATAACCTGACAAATTAAAAAGGATTTATGTTAGAACAGAGAAACAAACAAACATGTTTTTTTCTGTCTAACTAATATTTGTAACTAGAATAAGTAATAAATTTAGAGTTATTTAACATTAAGGAGTAGTTACATTTAGTTACATTACATTTAGTTACTTTTAGTTACATTTATTAGTTACATCTGGGCTGATGTGGCCCTCAGTGAAGATGCGTTTGACAGCCTTGGTTAAGAACAAAAGTAATAACATCCATGGGTGACATGAAGTGCGTTGCGTTCAGGTACACGTGGTGATTGGATTGACAGTCTGCGCGGAAGTAAGGCGGTAAAAAGAGGACGCTGTGTTTAAATTATTAGCTGGAAATGAGTGAACCGTCACTATTTTTTCCTGGACAGGTAACAAATGTATGAATGCAGTAAACTCTTCATGTCCTCTAATTATTTTCTCATCTGATTCAGCTCATCTTCTGACTGACCTGAATCACAATGAGCCTAAAAAAGAAGCCCTGTGGTGCTATAATGATGTTATGAGTCACATATAACCTTTATTGTTTGGCCCAGTGATGGAAATAATAGTGTTTTCATCCATCTGTGGCCTTTTTCCTGAGGTTTCGAGTCTTAAACTCAATCATGTTTTCAGGGCTGGAGCCAAAGCACACAGCACATGTTTATGGAGCGACGCGACCGAGGACCCACTCGACCTCAGACGGGGTACACTGTGTGTCGTTCGCGGCTTTGTGTGTCCTTCCTTTGCTCTTTCAGGTTGTTAACATTTCAAGACGAATCTGCCCTAATGTGTTTTCTTATTTAGAATAACGACCCCCCCCCCTCCCCCAAGGGGTCAAACCGGTACCCGCCGCTGCTGCTGCGTTCTGGAAAGATGGAGGCGTGAGGACGTTCCTGTTGTGCGTGTTGTCGTACAGTGTGTGTTTAATATGTGAGTGATGTAAGAGACAGACATCAGGAGTGCGCGGCGATAAAGGCATTTCTTCTGGTTTTGCACTTTGAATGTTAAAGATGTGCGTCTGGAGGGAAGAGGGAGGGAAGCGCCGCATCGCTGTTGCTAAGGAATCGCTTCCCAATCACATATATCATCGCCGGTTGCTAGGCTCTCAAGGGCAGGGGAGTCACACATAAGTGGGAGACATTAGACAGGCAATTAGAAAAAAGTACTTATTGTTCAGTCACCTAAATGAGTTTAATATGTAATGTACTGCAGATAAATGTTAACCTGATAATTAGCTGATGATAAAAATGTTAATTGAGGAATAAGGGATAGGAAGTCGGCAAAGGGGCACGTTTGTGTGGAGATAGATTAGCCGGGGTTCTCTCAGGTTTTTATCTCCTTTATGGCTGAGAGTCACTCTTTACAGACTGGTTTACCCTCAACAGATGGGAGGAAGGGGTGGGATTCAAACCCAGGCACAGCACTGGGTGAGAAGTTTTTGTCCTTATATTTTATTCAGGCAAATCGAAAATTGAGGAAACACGAGAAGACTTAAGAACTCAAGGAACGTAGAGACAAGAGTTGGAGCGCAAACCAAACTGCCCCCCGAGAGGCAAAAAAGGAACGCGGCTTATAAAGCCTCAGGCTAATCAGCCTGATCAAGTCCGGGTGTGGAGCCCAGGCTCCGCCCACAAGTTTGATTATGATTTCAATCATTTGAGAAGAACCTGAAACCAGGACTTCAACAGAAATAATCATCAAATGTTTCCCTCTTCATTTCAGACTAATCAATAGCATCCTATCGTCATTAATTTTATTTTTATTTTTTTAAATTACGTTATCATCTGAACTCGTATTAATTAACCAAATACTACCAATAATCAGCTGATGACTTTAGCTGATTTACAGGCATAAATCATGAACCAGTTGGTCTTGGTAAAACCTGACACGGATCTAAGAATAACTACACAGTAACGTGTAGAGTTTGATTTTAATTTTTAATCTAATTTAATTTAAATTAAATTACATTAAATTTTTAATTAAAGTTTTAATTTAATTTAAATTTAATTTGATTTTCAATTTAATTTAATTTAATATAATTACATTTAAATTAAATTAAAGTGTAAAGTTTGATTTGAAATAAGGACCTGATGACTGATTTCATTGATTTAAATATTGTTTTACAAAAAGAAGCAAGAAGAAGAAAAAACACAGGCAATAAATAGAAAACAAGAAATAAAGTGAAAGTGAAATAACAAGTGGGAGTGAGTGGGAGGAATATGTGTCATATTATCTGAGTTTAACGAGGAGGTCATGTCACCCCCCACCCTGACCCCCCAGCGCTGCAGAAGGCTTCTACAAACTGGACCAACCGGGTCCGGTGATGAGGGAGGAGATCCAGTCCCATTAGAGCTCCAGATGTCCTGACCAGGCGAGCCCTCCATTCCACTTCATTACTGTCACACATGCAGTACCCAGCTCCGCCAGCAGATGGTGCTGTGTTCCCTGATTTCTCTGGAGGTCAGACTAGATCTTGAGGAGCAGAAGAAGAAGAAGAAGAAGAAATAAATGGGATGAGAAATGAATGAAGGGATGAAGAAAAGAGAAACAAAGCTCGGATTTATTTCGCACAGGTTTCAGACTCGATCTTAGAAACACATTCCTGACATCCTGTGAAGCAGACATGAAATTAACATGACCCCCCCCCCCATATTTTCACACCCCCAGGTGTGGCCTACACTTTGCCCCCTCCCTCCCTCTTTTCGTCTTGTTCTTACTTGTTTCTTCTTGCTGGTTGTCTTGATCGGTGAAGGATTCCTTCCCAGAAGTCCGGCTCACGTGGTTCCGTGTCTCTCTTCAGTCACGTGGGCTGAAGTCGTGGCTGCCAGGCGGTGAAGGACTTCTGCCGGTTCTGACCCGCTTCATCTGACAGCCAGAAGGCAGGAGGGGCAGGAGGGGCAGGAGGGTGGATTTCTGGGAAACGGCTCAAACAGACAAACCAACCAGAAGTCTGGTGAAGGTCAAAGTCAGACTCTTCTGGTCCAACTCAAGTCCAACCCTCGTTCGGTCCAACACAAGTCGGACTGCTGCTGAAGATGGAATAAAGAGGATATTCTACAAGAGCAGTGCTTTCTCTTTAAGAACCGACGCAGGGAGGTGAACACTCCCCAGTGATCAGACTGATGTGTAATTGGTCAGAACTGAACCTTGAACAGGTATTGGGTTTTGTTCTCTTCTTGCTGTCACAACATATTACCGTTTGTTTCTGTCTCCTTTAACTAATCCTGGTCTCGTTCCATTCCGTTACCGGGTACCGGGTCGGATCAGGTAACGTTTCTTCTTCATGTCCAACTCAGAATTCCGTCTTCTTCCCACTCATTTTCCCAAAGGTGACCCTTCAGAACACTTTGCGTTTACGTCAACAAATACTTCCTGGACTTGAGTTTCCTTTCATGACTTTTATTAAACCAAGATATTATTTTCCTTTTCAGCTGAATAAGATAAATAATTAGCGCCTTATCTCGCCTTTCCTGTTCTCCTCCTGTGATGGGGAAACAGTCTTTGTCAGATAGAGTTGAAATGTGAGTGATGTTTTCCATCTGTGGAGGCAGCGTATCCCCCACGGTGGCAGATATGGAAATAAGTGGAAAGGAAAACACAAATATAAATTAGTGTAAGCAGTAAGTGTAGCTCTAGATAAACCCCTGACTGGCTGTGAAGACGAGTAGCTCCGTGCACAGAATGCTGAGCGCAGCTAGCCACTCGTAAACAAAGCTTCTGCTATTTAGTTTCAGTTGGCTTAATTAGAATGAATGAGGGGGGGTGGGGTTGTGCAAAGAGGACAGTTTTTTTTTTTTTGTGGGAGAAGAGAGAGGGAGGAATTGGCCACGGTGGATGGAAAAGCTGGACTGAGAGATAAAGTTACTGGTGGGTGGCATGAAGCAATCGGACAATGACAAACAAAGCTTTCAGCCAAAAGTGCAGCTGTAATGAATTTAGGGGGGGGGGGGGCGACATACATGGTAATGTACAAAAATCAAATTATTCTGATCGTATTCGAGGTTTAATCCACACAAAAGGAGAGAAGGAGAGGGAGGGGGGGCTTGAAAGACAGGTTATAGTCTTGTTTCTTGTTTGTTTGTTTGCAGCGGTACATGTTTACTACCTATAAGTGATGGATTGTATTTATTGACCCCGGGGGCGTGTATGGGGTAATGGTTTTAATTGATACCTGACCGACTGTCCAATAATTATTATTATAGCAGTGTCACAAAATGTTTGTGTGTTTGTTTGTTTGTTTATTTGTTTGTTTTTTGAGGTTATTTCATTGGTCGCTTTGCTTCCTACTCGACACCCTGACACGTCTCCTGGTTTGCTGTGAGGTGGAACTGGACTGACGATTAGTTGTTGGTCGTTTCGTAGGACTTGATCAATATAAAATTTGAATGTAGGTGAGACTGGAGTCTTTTGTGGAGGGGGGTGGCAGGTCTGCAGATGATTGGCTGGGAGGCTGGTGGAGAGGCGTGTAGGGAGGGACTCCAACCAGACTCTAACCAGACTCCTACCAGATTGCTTTTGGGTTCCTGCAAGCTCCGACCGGGCTCCTACTGGGCTCCTACCAGACTCTTACCAGACTCTTACTAGACTCCTACCAGATTCCCAACAGACTCTTACCAGACTTCGACAGGGCTCCTACCAGACTTCTACCAGATTCTTACCAGACTCCTACAGGGCTCCTACCAGACTCCTAATGGGCTCCTACCAGACTCCTAATGGGCTCCTACCAATCCAATCCAATCCAATCTTTATTTGTTAAGCACTTTACAACAACCACAGTTGACCAAAGTGCTGTACACTACCAGACTCCTACCAGATTTCCAACAGACTCTTACCAGACTTCGACAGGGCTCCTACCAGACTCCTACTGGGCTCCTACCAGACTCCTACTGGGCTCCTACCAGACTCCTAATCAGCTTCTACCAATCCAATCCAATCCAGTCTTTATTTGTTAAGCACTATACAACAACCACAGTCGACCAAAGTGCTGTACACTACCAGACTCCTACCAGATTTCCACCAGACTCCTACTGGGCTCCTACTAGACTCCTACCAGACTTCTACCAGACCCTACCAGACTCCTACTGTGCTCCTACCAGACTCCTACCAGGCAGACATCGGACGTGTGTGCAGGTTAATGTGAGCTGGTTAATGTCCTGCAGCTGAGCAGCTCATTAGTTCTCTCTGCTGCTTCAGCTGGAGGTCAACGTGTGTGTGTGTGTGTGTGTGTGTGTGTGTGTGTGTGTGTGCGTGTGTGTAAGCACCCCCCGTCATAATCTATTGATCAGGGGAAAGATTTATATGTTGGTGATATTATGGTCTGGAGGGCAAGCAAACAAGCAAATAAGCAAACAAACAAACAAACAAACAAACAAACAAACAAACCATCAAACTGGCTGAGCTGCGGTCTTGGGATCATCTGGATCTAATCTTTACTGAAAAGTGTCTGCCTTCATTAATATCCACGATTAATATCCATTAATCGTGGATATTAATTAATTTATAGACCACATCCTCATGTCTGAAGTTGATCGTTTGACAATCAATAGATAATTCTTCTATTTGTCCCACAGAGGACCACTGCTGTCAGAGGGTCTGACATTATGGGATGCTTTTGGTTTGCTCACAGCAAAAACATGACAAGTCCTTCACAGAATAAATTTATCTGCCTCAGCAACGAAGAAGAAGACGAAGAGCCTGGAGTTTCTTCTCAAACAGGATGTTGCGTTACCGTGGCGATCTATCTGCCCCTACCCCCATCCTCTCTGAGGATCTCATTGCGATCACTCAAGAGGTGCAGCTGCCTTGAAACAACAAGTTAACACTGCAGCATCAGAAGGTGGTGGTGTCTGTGTTGGGGGGTGGTTATGATGGGGTGGGGGGGGTCCTGATGCTGCTTAGCGCTGTGATTTTTTTGCCTGTTGCATTATTTAGTGTGGTTTTCACAACCTTTGTTTAATGTCTTCGGCATCTCGGTGGATAAATCCCCGGGACGTGGTCCGTGCTTCATTTGTGTCAGTGCTGTGGTAAACCCCCCCCCTCCCTCCCCCCCAAAGGGGCACTTTAATGGGGGGGCGTCACAGTCTGACTCGGCCTCTCAAAAACACTTTGACATAAGTGGAGTGTCAGAGTCTCGCGGGGGCCGCAGAAGACCCATTAAGCATTAAAAAAGATTCCACGTCTACCTACAGGTCTGACATGGGAGGGCAGGAAGTCACGTCCACATGGAGGGGGTGATAATGACCGATGTTTGGACCAAAGAGGGGGGAAGCAGAGAGGTTAGAATTTATATTCAACCAAACCCAAGAAATGAAAACATGACGTTTACGTTTTAGGGATGAGATGAAACCCCGGCGGGACGGTAATGAATCCATTCGTCTAAATTTATTTGGGAACGCTTCAGGCATCGAAGACGGAGATTAATCTCCTCCTATAATCAACACCAGCACAGAGGTTACCGTTTGATGTGTTCAAACTCCAACAAGTCACCCTTATTGACTTTGTGTCACCGTCCCACTTGGCCTTTTGTTTTGGTGGGATAGCCTGTCAACGGAGACGGGGATATAAGGAGGGGAGATTTCTCTGAGGGAAGATGGCGAAGGGAAAGGTCATGGTGAAGAAACGGCTTTTAATCTGAGTACCGTGTGTCCTGTGTCCAGGGAATATTAAAGTCATCCCATTTCTAGGGGGGTCAGACTGGGGCAACCTCCCTGTTTGCCCTCCCCTCTGTCCTATAGAGGAGAGGCCTCAATGGTGGTTGAAGAGCTTTAGGAGAAGGTCAGTGGGAAGGGTCTGTTTCTGCCTAGACAGAAGACGTCACATGAGGCTTTGATGTCGTTTGTTGCCTGATTCGGATGCGATCGCATCAAAAAGGCATTTATTTGTCTGAAGGCTCCAGATTCGAGCCCATATTGATGTTCTAGAACAGGGGTGTCAAACTCATTTACCCCAAGGGGCATCATCAACATAACGACTGTCCTCTAAGGACCAGATGTAACTAATAAATGTAACTAAATGTAACTCAATGTGATATAAAATAAATGTAACTACTCCTTAATGTTAAATAAAGGCTGAATTTATTACTTATTACTTATCAATCAAGGATCAAACTATCAATGAATAAAGAAAAATAACATCAAACACAAGTTAGGATAGATAGATAGATTGATTGATTTAGTTTTGGTCAAAGCACACTTTTGACCTATATATTTTTAGACATCCCGGACTTTTATGCTCTCGCGGGCCACACGAAGTGATGTGGCGGGCCACATTTGGCCCCCGGGCCTTGAGTTTGACACGTGACATGTTGGCAGCGGTTCCCCATCGCAGCAGAGAACGATAGCCAGGCTTTAAATGGACGTCAGCAGTGTTGTCAGCTTTGCCAAGCATCTGGGCCTTTATTTGGGAAACTTGAGCAATCGAAAGGGACGTTCGCCAGTCCATTAGGTGTGAAGTGGAATCAGGCTTTTCCACAACAGCGGCTCTGAGCATCCATCATGTCACCCAATTTGCGACGATTCAACTCCGACACGGAGCTCTGTGACTGCCTCCGAAGCCGAACTCATGTGACCCGAACACAACGCTGAAAAAGCAATCTGTTCAGAAACGGATCAGAACGGTGACGCTCCGAAAAACCAGAACGTATTCTGTGTCTGTGTTTATGAGGAACATGAGAAGTTAAAGAGCAACGCATCCTGGCTCTGGATGAATATCTGTACATGCTGTTGGCGTGTTATACACGCTGTTAGCTTAGCTGTCATGATATTAAAATAGACTAACATCCTTAGATAAGAGCTGCTCCACATACGAGGTCTTTGAGATACAAGTCGTGTTTCAGGACACCACCGCTAGTTGGCGGATGGATACGACATTGGTAAGACCGGATCTTGTTCTTTACCGCGTGTTGGCGGATGGATACGACATCGATGAGACCGGAACTCGTTCTCGTTGGTGGAGTAAAGACGTAGGTCGTGTTTTCTCCTGAGGAAGAATAGCCTCTTTGGGGAAATAGTGTAGCACCCCAAGATACGAGCTGCTCGACATACGAGTTGTTTGAGACACGAGCATCACTCCGTCCATATTTTTGTTTGAGTAAAATCCCAGATACGAGTCGTTCGTGGATGGATACATCAGTTGAAACTGGATCTCGTTCTTTCCCATGTGTTGGTGGATGGATACAACATCAGTGAGACCGTATCCCATTCTTTACCACGTGTTGGCAGATGGATACGACATCAGTGAGACCGGATCTCATTCTTTACCACATGGTGGTGGATGGATAAAACATCGGTGAGACCAGATCTCGTTCTTTCCCACGTTTTTGCGGATGGATACAACATCAGTGAGACCGGATCTCGTTCTTTCCCACGTTTTTGCAGATGGATACAACATCAGTGAGACCGTATCCTGTTCTTTACCACATGTTGGCTGATGGATACGACATCAGTGAGACGGGATCTCGTTCTTTACCACATGGTGGTGGATGGATACAACTTCAGTGGGACCGTATCTCGTTCTTTACCGGGTGTTGGCGGATGGATACAACATCAGTGAGACCGGATCTCGTTCTTTACCACGTGTTGGCGGATGGATACAACATCAGTGAGACCGTATCTCGTTCTTTACCAAGTGTTGGCGGATGGATACAACATCAGTGAGACCGGATCTCGTTCTTTACCACGTGTTGGCGGATGGATACAACATCAGTGAGACCGTATCTCGTTCTTTACCAAGTGTTGGCGGATGGATACGACATCAGTGAGACCGGATCTCGTTTTTTACCAGGTCTGCATGTCTATTGGTTGATAAAAATGTTTTTTTTTTTTCATAATTTAAGGGGTTTGGGAATAAAATAATTTTAGTCATTCTAAGAAGTTAAATGTTGTTTGACTTGACTTTGAACAGGTTGAACTCGTATCTCCGGGTTCTACTGTCATATCAATGCTGGGAGACATAAAAAAAGACATCACAATGATTGATGGATTTCATTTTCTATATTTGTTTTGCTTTTGAGGAGGACGTGTTCATCCGTCGGGTTCCCGCGTTGGATGTTTTCATCCCGGCAGCTTCGGCAGCCCCGACTCAATTTGAGAAGTCGGGGTTGACACGCGGGTCAGGACGAGTGGACGTCTCAGTTACTGTCCCATGAATATTCATCCTGACAATACACTCGGCCCCTCATTGTGGCTCTCAGCCCTCGTCTGCTGCCCGGATTGCCTTTGTAGAGAAAGTCAAACAGATCACGTCGAGGCTCTAGAGAAATCAAACGAAGCAGCGGAGGAAGGAAACCACGGGGTCCTGGCCACTCAACAAGAGTGCCTCGGGTCCCCCATGGTTTAGCACGGCTACGTCGGTTTTATGAAATCATCTGGACGGACTATTCTTATTGCAACAGCTTCCTGTCAGCGGCTCCTCCCGTCAGATTCCTCCTTGATTTCTTTCGTCGTCTGTTCTTCTTTGAAGCCGCCGATTTTAAATTGGTGGGAGCCGCAGATGTCAAACTTGTTTTTAAATACATTTTCACATGCAAAAACAGATAATTAAAGTCTTCACTTTTTCGGACACGACCACAATGTCGGGGGTGGAGAAATTGTCAGATTGTTTAAAAAAAAGAAAAAAAAAAGAGAAATGGGGATGCTTAATGAGACGGGGGATGAGACGCCAACGGTACGGAGGTCAGAGAGATATATCGACGATATCTGGAGAGTCTTTCTGAGACGAGATGAAAATGCTCTCAAAATAGGCAGCTTTGGGACATAAATGCCAATTTTAAGATCAATGGAGATGATCGTTATACAGTACAGGAAGGTGTGTTGGGCAGGTGGCCATGCTTCACCGGAGGGAGGCGCGCCACGGACAGGTTGACCTTTCTGCTTTGGTTCAGGTAAGGTAACGATAACACGTTTGCCAGAATTCATTATCCTCCTTTTTCCCGCTTTAAAAGACGCATTGGTACCCCCGATCTTCAGGCTGCACGTCATTATATACTCGTAGAAGTCGATCTTATAAATACGTGTTTCTGTAAGAAGCTTTGCATGTTGGCGATCGGGGAGGGGGGGGGGGTCTCATGTCACATCAATAAACCAACCCCTGATGTAGTTTAACGCAGAAATGGCTCCGCGTTTTGGCAGAGTAATTTCAAAGGTGAAATGCAAAGTGGAGGTTGGCGCCTCTGAGGAATAGAAGATGGAGCCGAGCCCGACTGGAGCTTAGGAGGATGTGCCCGCCACGTCACATTTGATTAATGGCGCCACAGGCCCGCTCATCAGGAGGTAATAAAATATGAGGGCATAAGTCAGGCCTCATTCTAGGATTCTGGCAGGCGTTCAGGTCTTTAAGCCCCGGGTGTCTCGGTAAACCCAATCCAAAACCTTTCTGCTCCATCCGTCTGATCCTTTCAACTCTTGACCTCAAACCAACCGGAATGTCAAATTTTTACATTCCTGCAAAACGATGCAGGTTCGGACATCACTTTCAACCGGGACAGAGTTTTAAGCGATGGTTCCAGGCGTTCCAGAGGAAATAAGGAAACTGTCTAGAATATTAGAAAGTGTCCCCGCCAAACATCTCCACAGAACTGCAACCGGGCAGAGAAATATGCTATTATAGGACGTCATGTTAGCGGATGGCAAGTCCTTAAAGGCAGTCTTAAAAATTCAGTCAAAGGAAATCTGTCTGTGGCCTCAAAACCAGCCGCCTCCAGGAGGCTGATAGTGGAGTTTATGTGACAGAGGAATAAAATGAAAAACGCCAGAGAAGTTATCCCACTGAAAGCGAAGGAATCAACACAAAAAAACAGATGAATTCTTAGGTAAGGTTCAAGTTTTCTGTGTCGCTTCTAATTCGTTGCTCGTTCTAATTTGCCGATTTCTCACGATACAAATGAAATATTTGTTTTTCCACTCGCGGCATCGGTTGGTAAAAATATAATTAGCTTATTGACTGACAGACTGTGACAAATATTAGTATTTACTAAACCTGTCTTTTTTTTTGTTGGAAGATAAAACAAAAGCATGTGTGTTTGTCAGAATAAAGAGAGGCTTCAAAACGGCTTCGATTTAATCGCATCTCAGCTTCAGTCGGGATGATGTCTTAATCAGATGCAGACCTGGCTTGTCGAGGAGCGACTGTAATGCTAATCGTGTTTGTCACATGTTGAGGATATCGATGTCCCTGCCTGGGGTTAGCATGTTGCGTCTCCGGTGGATGGAGCATTGTGGGTACAAGCAAACTTTGGTTTTTTGAACGCTTTTTCGACATGAAACAAATCGGAATTTGACCAAAAAAATTCATATTTTTTTTGTCTGAGAAGTCAAAACAAAATTTTGGAAGTCAAATGCGAAACAAACGCCCTTTTCTCGCCGCCGAGCGCGAGAAAAGTTGAGAGAAAACGTGACGGTAATGTGCTTTTTATTTTAGTTTACTGTATTCAATAATTTTTCACTTAATTTGTGTTCCATTGCCGTAAACTTCTGTCCAAAAGACGACAGTAACTCGTACCTTCGGCTAACCTGATTACCTGTTTTTTCTTTCTTTCTTTCTTTCTCGTGTTTGCTTCTTTCTTTTACATTTCTTTGATATGTTTCTTTACTATACAATTTGTTATATAAATGACATTATGAAATAACATATTCTGTTTAAAAAGGCTAATTTTCTAGCATCTTGAAACAGATTAAGACCATTTTACATTATTTGTAATGGGAAAAAAGTATTTGGAATACACACAAATCGCTATTCAAACAGAACGAATTGTGGTCGGAAACCGAGATTTGTCTGTACTGCGCTACAATAGAGGCATCCAGGCGCCAGGGATGCTAATGCTACAGGAAGTCAGGCTGCTGCACGCCGTTTTGTAGAGCGACGGGAAGAAATTGGTGTCATACTTTGCGATTTTATTAGTTTGTGCAAATAAATGCATTCACTTTGAAGATTTAAGTGTTAATATTGACGGTCTGGCTGTTTGCATTCTGCAGATGCTCCTGCTCTCAGGGGGGGGGGGGGGCACTGGTTTGCAAATATGCAAATCTGATGCACGCACTGGGAGTAATCCATACACACATATTTATTACTGTCAAACACAGAAGAGGAGAGAGTGGAGACGATGGTAAAAGCTAATGAGACACTGTTTGAATAATAGAAGAAGACTTTCAGGTTGAGCTGGAGCTGTGTTTGTCATCTAATGAATCTCCAGACCGCGGCGATGCTTCAACGCTTACTGACGATCTTTCAATACTATATGTCGTGACTGTCGGCCTGAATTATTCATGTGGCCATCAGTCACTACACCTGTTACCAAATCCACCAGAACAGCACCGCCACGCCGTCTCTGGGGGCGATATTGGAAAAAATAAAAGGATTTCTGTGTTCACTTTGATCAGGACTATTTTCTTTCCTCACAGCCTGAGCTTGAAACAGACAACAAGCCGAACGCTGCACCAATCTTCCCTCCCCAGTAATGAGTTTGTGATTTCTATTTCAGGCCTGGCTTGTTGTTTTTTTTTTAACATGGTGCAATTATCACTATCTGGGTGCAGATTTCTCAGGTTTCCTCTCGAGAAACTCACATGTAACCTCTGTGTCATACATTTTTACCTGTGTATACATGACCCCCTCCCTTATACCTCTGTAGGTGTTAACAAGTGAGAACATCTGATCTCCTTGCCAAGAAATATTACCGGGAGTATCTCAATAAAACCTGGAGATATGAGTTTAATTTGTTCCCTGATTGAACTCGCAAGTCAAACAACGTTTCCCCAAAATAACTAAATTATAATAAAAAAAAAAAAAAAATCAAAATATTTTTATCAACCAAGAGACATGCAGACTTTACCTGTGAATAATTAATTAATAATTAATCCATCCGCCAACACGTGGCCTTAAAGAAAGCCCATTTTCCCCAATGTGACTGGCATGCACTCACCTTCACACCGTCACCTATACACATTGACATCGTTGGCCTTTTTGCAAATCCAAGTCATTTTGGATAATTGTTTGCGGTGCATAAAACTGTCAGTCATCTCCGTGAAGGTCAGTCTGAGAACGTTCAGCAGTTGTAAAGATAAAACATATGTCAGAATCAACCTGATGAAGCTATTGGAAACACGTCAGTTAGAATAGAGGAGGTGACGTGAATTAAGGTCTCAAACAGTAAAATACCACAGCGGCATAAATATGACCACTGAACGGCGGAGGTTAACGTAGGGCTGCAGACATTCACAGTGTAATCTGATTACTTTCGTGTCGACAGTGCAGACACTGCCGGGTCAGGCGTGCAGGCAAACGAAAACCTCGCAATGTGCTGAAAACTTGCCACTGTTCAAAAAAGCATGACGGGAGTGGAGACCGAGAGTCTTTCTCCCATCCGGTGTAATGAGCTGTCACTCCGGGCTCGGCTCAGTCCAAATGATGCATTCATGATAAAACGGCGGCACGCAAGCCCATGAAGCAAACAGTAAATACAACACCAGCTTCCTGGTGCCTCCCTTGGTTCCGATCGGTTTCCAAGACGACGGCCAGATGTGGTTTCTGTGGAAGGTGACATCGGCAACAGGTGATGTTGGTTCTTCACCGTCATGGAGTCACGTTGACTCTCATTTTTGTTGTCTAGATGTGTAGTTTCATTGTAGTTGGAAGGGTTTCAAGACTTGGACCCTTGTCTGCTCACATTTCTCTGCTAAGATTTGTCCCACAATATAAAAATACGAGCTCTATTTACGAGTTTTAAGATGTGTATATGCTGCCATTGCAGCGGAGCAGCGAACCCTGCTTCTGTTTCCAGCTAACAGCGTCTGACTTATTAAGGACATACATAATTATATCCGCAAATAGATACTGTAGGTCTGGGGAGAGTTTCACCGGCTCTTGCATCACAAAGCTCCATGCCTGTTGCTGAGCAACACTGGCAACTAACATTGATTAGTTGTTGATTAGTCAGAGTCACAGTTTTTACAGTTGACGCTGTGGAGTAGTAGTAGTAGTAGTAGTAGTTACACGACTCAGATCGCAGTAAAACCTGGAGTAATACTGATAATATCTGATGTGATGACAAATGTTCCTGTCCTGGAAGCAGCGGGATCACCAGCTCCCACAGATGAGACCCCTGAACTGGACATTGGTACTGGGCAAAGTGGGTAAAAACCTCCAATCAGAGTGTTCAGATTCACAGATCTGACCACAAAAGAGTTTTTTGTTCATACAACCCTGAAAAAAAAGAAAAGAAAAGACGATTTGTTTGACATTAAGACAGAATAAAATTGGATTGATTCATGTCGGGCTGTGGAGTCTGGCTCATTACACCCAACCTCAGAAAACCTTTGGAAAGTTTTTCCCTGATGGATGTGGTGACACAAATGTCCAGGCGTCAGATTCATGTCTGACCAGAATCCATCCAGGTGCTTTGAAAAGGTGAACGAATGAAGAACAAAAGGGTTTGTATGTTTTTACAACAATTCAATATTATGTGAAAATACAGAAGTACCACTAGACACGAGCTTAACCCTCACTCCAACCCGAACCTCTAATCTTAACCTTAACTTAATCCTAACCCTTTATCCTAATTTCTAATCCCAACCCTGAACCCTTACCCCCTAACCCTAAACCCAAACGCTGAACTGTAAACCTAAACCGTAACACTAATTTTGACATCAACCTAACCACTAACCTTGACCCCTAACCTTAACCTGAACTCCTAACCCTACCACCACTTCTAACCCTACCCTAACTCACCACTAACCGTAAATCTAACTTCAACCCTAACCTTTAACCCTAAATCCAAACCCCTAACACCTGACCCTAGCCCCTAACACTATTTCTAACACTAACCCTAACACCAACCTCAACCCTAACCCAAACCCCAAATCCTAAACCTAACCCCTAACCTGTAACCCCAACCCCTGAGCCTAACACTAATCCCAACCCGAACCCCTAACCCTAACAATATTTGTAACACTAACAACCAGTGTAGGGTTAGGGGCTAGGTTAGGTTTAGGCTTAAAGATTTGTGTTAGGATTAGGTTTCAGGGTTAGGCTAGAGGTCAGGTTAGGTTTATGGTGAGGGTTCGGGTTAGGATTAGACCTTAAAATTCAGATTAGGGATTAGGGTTATGGTAAAGTTAGAGTTAGGGGTTGGGTTAGGGTGAGGGTTAGTGTTAGTGTTAGCATTAGTTAGAGTTAAAATTAGTTTTAGGGTTAGGGGTTAGGGTTAGTCTTAGGGTAAGGGTCGGGGTTAGGGTTATTTTAGAGTTAGGATTATGGGTTGGTGGTCAGAGTTACAGTAGTACCTAAACAAAAGCCTTCCTTGGGTTTCCACTATTAAACACACCTTTTTTAGGTTTCTGCTCTCGTCTCAGGTTTCTTGAGGCGTCAGGTCAGACGGTTCAGATCCAGATCTGGTCTAGTTGACCCCTCAGGGAGGGGTTAAAAGCACTTTCACCGCTGTGTCAAGCTTCATTCGCTTCGTTTGAACCCTCCGTTCTCTGCGATCGTAATAAAAGACGACACCAGACAAAAGTTACCCAACTGCACCAATGTCATGTCAATGTCAAGTCATTTAAGGAGCGACGCAATGGTTGTACAGCGCCCTGTTTAAAACGCCAGGCCTGACTTCACAGCCTTTACTGTGAAGACAATGTGGACTTTGATGTCAAATCAGACGCATATATTAGACCAATTTCAAAATGTTTACCCAGTCAGCGAGAGAAGAAGTGAAGAAGGGCTCCTAATTAGCCTCGGTTCAGATGGACTCATTCTGAAACGGTCCCACCGACAGCAGCTGGGACTGACGCTGGAGCGCTGCAACCGCTGGGACCCTTTAAAGGATCTCTTTATGAGGGATGTCCTGCTGGTTTCCCTGAAGGAAGATTCAGGCTACATCGCCTGTCAGGAGCTTCAAACAGGAGAGAAGACAGGAGCCCAACGTCTTGTGGCACCCATGATATCTCCTCTGAACACACAGCAAAAGAAATTAAAAAATGATATTCTTGGGGTGGTGTTTTGCCTCTCAATGGGGAGCTGGGGTGTTAGATAACACCTCACTCTTCACACAGGAAGCCTTCAAAACAGATGAGGCATCGTTAAGACCTGTCACTAATTTGTTTTTGTCAGCATAAAATAAAGGTGATGTGGGGATAGCTAACCAATTTGACTGTCTTCAAAAAATGAAGGGTGAATTTATTCACTCTCCCCTAAGTGCTGCTCCGGGATGCAAGGCAATATTTGATAACGGCATAGCTGGAGTGCTTGTCAAGATATGTAATCAATTCTGGGGTTTCATCCCAGGGATATGTTGACCCACATTCATGGGTAATTGTATGACATAAAGTACAGAATGCAGCTGTTTCATTCTTTTTTCTTTTTAAGCTTTGCTTAGCAGTAAACAAAGGCACGTAATTCCATCCTGAAAAAGAAGAATGTGCTGCAAATAAACTGCAGATAACTTTTAAACCCATAAAGATGCCGGAGCGTTGAAGGCAGTGCCTCTTTCTTTCCTCTTTTCCTGGTTTGGCAGTTTAAACGTGGGGGCGTCAGCAGGGTGTAATTAGTCAAAAATTAAAAAAAAAAAACCAGAGTGGGGGTGTGTGTGTGTTTATTTTTAATCATGAAAATTAATTCAATTTTTAGGTTAATGTTCGGCCCTATGAGCCTAAATTCCAAGCAGTTGAACATTAAACATTAAACGCAAACTTAAAAAGAAAAATTTAATTTTCTGTGCCGGCAATGTGGAAGAAGATGATGATGAAGATGACCTAATTGGGTCAACACCTACTATTAGTTCACATTTATTCATTATTGATGGGTTCGTCCTCCTGTAGGAACTAAATGATGTAGGAACCAATGTTGTCCTCCTGTAGGAACTAAATGATGTAGGAACCAATGTTGTCCTCCTGTAGGAACTAAATGATGTAGGAACCAATGTTGTCCTCCAGTAGGAACTAAATGATGTAGGAACCAATGTTGTCCTCCTGTAGGAACTAAATGATGTAGGAACCAATGTTGTCCTCCTGTAGGAACTAAATGATGTAGGAACCAATGTTGTCCTCCTGTAGGAACTAAATGATGTAGGAACCAATGTTGTCCTCCTGTAGGAACTAAATGATGTAGGAACCAATGTTGTCCTCCTGTAGGAACTAAATGATGTAGGAACCAATGTTGTCCTCCTGTAGGAACTAAATGATGTAGGAACCAATGTTGTCCTCCTGTAGGAACTAAATGATGTAGGAACCAATGTTGTCCTCCTGTAGGAACTAAATGATGTAGGAACCAATGTTGTCCTCCTGTAGGAACTAAATGATGTAGGAACCAATGTTGTCCTCCTGTAGGAACTAAATGATGTAGGAACCAATGTTGTCCTCCTGTAGGAACTAAATGATGTAGGAACCAATGTTGTCCTCCTGTAGGAACTAAATGATGGAGGAACCAATGTTGTCCTCCTGTAGGAACTAAATGATGTAGGAACCAATGTTGTCCTCCTGTAGGAACTAAATGATGTAGGAACTAAATGATGTAGGAACCAATGTTGTCCTCCTGTAGGAACTAAATGATGTAGGAACCAATGTTGTCCTCCTGTAGGAACTAAATGATGTAGGAACCAATGTTGTCCTCCTGTAGGAACTAAATGATGTAGGAACCAATGTTGTCCTCCTGTAGGAACTAAATGATGTAGGAACCAATGTTGTCCTCCTGTAGGAACTAAATGATGTGGGAACCAATGTTGTCCTCCTGTAGGAACTAAATGATGTGGGAACCAATGTTGTCCTCCTGTAGGAACTAAATGATGTAGGAACCAATGTTGTCCTCCTGTAGGAACTAAATGATGTAGGAACCAATGTCGTCCTCCTGTAGGAACTAAATGATGTAGGAACCAATGTTGTCCTCCAGTAGGAACTAAATGATGTAGGAACCAATGTTGTCCTCCTGTAGGAACTAAATGATGTAGGAACCAATGTTGTCCTCCTGTAGGAACTAAATGATGTAGGAACCAATGTTGTCCTCCTGTAGGAACTAAATGATGTAGGAACTAAATGATGTAGGAACCAATGTTGTCCTCCTGTAGGAACTAAATGATGTAGGAACCAATGTTGTCCTCCTGTAGGAACTAAATGATGTAGGAACCAATGTTGTCCTCCTGTAGGAACTAAATGATGTAGGAACCAATGTTGTCCTCCTGTAGGAACTAAATGATGTAGGAACCAATGTTGTCCTCCTGTAGGAACTAAATGATGTGGGAACCAATGTTGTCCTCCTGTAGGAACTAAATGATGTGGGAACCAATGTCCTATCATCAGCGTGTCATTCAGGTCAGTGTGGTGGAACACTTCAGTGGATTAAAGCTGGGCTTAGCCTCTACACCCCCCAGGAGAAAATTCATTCAGCAGAGGTAGAGATGTAATAACCAGAGGGGGGGATGCTCCCCCTACCCCACCCAACAAATGGCACCCTGGGCGTAAGGAAGGGGAGGAAGGACATCTGACTGGGCGCTGCTGCTGCTATCGACTGTTTTCTTCAGAGGGAAAGGTCAGGTTGCAGCAGGACGGGACACCTGCTGAAGGTAATCATTAAAAGAGCCTGCTGTCCTGTGGGCAGCGTTCTTCTGAAAGGAGGGGAAACGGTTCACACAACATGATAATATCTGTAGAACGTCACAGACCGGGCCTTGAACTGGTGGAGTTCTGGTCTGATGATATCACCTGCAGATGTGAGCTGGACCCGACAGGAGATGCGAGGCGTTCAAAAAGATGCAAGGCTTGGACTTTATCGTTGTCGTCATTTGTGCATCTAAAACCGTGACTCAGGAGGTGTTCATAGTTTGTACCTCAGCAAAAAAAAACAAAACAAAAAACTGCAAACGTGAATCAAATTTGAATTTGATTGAATTGCGGTTCCATAAAAAATAAAAATAAAAATGGAGGTTGGCACCAATGTTTCCAGGATTCAGCTCCCCGGCTTTGCGGGCTGTGTTTAATCCTCTTCCCCTACAAGTCAATTGCGTCTTCATGCAAATAAGAGCTCTGTCCTGCAGAGGAGAAAAGGTGGGAAACCAGATTGGATCGAATGTAATTCAGTTCACCACGCAGGGAATGAATCGATAATGCTGAGAAATGGCTTTCCAAGGACCGAGGGCCCACCTTGGGAGGGAGCGCTCTTCTGTTTACAGCAACCCGGGCCGGCCTGCTTGTGTATTTTACGACAGGTTAATCAAGAATCCCCCGGACCCTGAGCTTCAATCCCTGCCATCTTTTCTTGTGATGCTCGCTGTGCAGCACTTCAGAAAAAAGCCCCCCCCCCACCGCCCACCCCCACTAATTTGCATTCTCAGGTGTGATAGGTCAACTTGAATGGTTTTTCCACTGGCTGCAGATTTGCATTCTCATCTTTCTGTAATGCGTTCAGAAATATAGCTGAGCTTAAAAGAGGAAATTTATGCTACTACCACCAAAATTTGCTGCTCTTTTATTCATTACCTCACCGTCCCAAATAGGAAAAAAAAAAAATCTTTGATTTACTTTTTCATACCCTCCCAAATTTAGATTTTGAGCGAGAAATAAAATGAGCTTCTTCTGCTGCGTTTGAGACCGACGGGAAATATTGATCCAAGAATACAAGAACAAAAAGAGCCGGTGGTCGACCTTTAATGTAATTCATTACTCGACTGTATGTCGCACAAGAGCAAACAGTCGTTTTATGAAAATACATATGAAAGCAACACTTTGTGAGTGTTATCTGCCGCCGGCGCGGCGGACCATTCAAATAAAGCTTGAAGTTCAAGCAGAGAGACTTTCCTTATCTGGTTCATTCTCATTCCGCTCCCTCCTCACTTTTCTCCTGCTTCCTCTTATCGGCTTCGTAGTATTTCTTCTTTAACTTAAACCGAGCAGATTTTGTTCCAATCTCTGTCGGCGGATTCGTTGCTATCCAACTCAGAATCAGTTCTCTTCCGCGGCGTCATTTCAGTTTGAATCATCTCCAGCTTCCTGGTCTGAGCTCCTCCTCACATCATCAGCATCTCAGTGTCCTCTTCATCCCATCGCCGCCCCCATCAGGGGCAGTCCTCATCCTCATCCTCCTCCAGCCCCGTTTAAAGCAGGAGGGGGTCAGAGTATTCATAGTTCTCATTCTGTGTATGACGATAAATAGTGGTTCTTTCAAAGAAGTACTATAATACAGGTAGTTATTTAAATGTCATTACTACTGTAAATACTAAAGTAATGCCATTACTACTGTAAATACTAAAGTAATGTCATTACTACTGTAAATACTAAAGTAATGTCATTACTACTGTAAATACTAAAGTAATGTCATTACTACTGTAAATACTAAAGTAATGTCATTACTACTGTAAATACTAAAGTAATGTCATTACTACTCTAGAACAGACCAAAAGACCACATGAAATGACATCAGAGATCTGCTGAGTCATGTTAACATGACACGTGAAATCTGAACCTACGGGGTGTCGATGTTACGCTGCTCGGCGGGTTTTGTGGCAGAAAAGGGAACTACAGTAGTCGGATGTGGCAGAACACGGCTGTTCGTAAGTTGGATGTTTGTATCTTGAGGACTAGCTGAACGAGCAACCACAAAAGAAGCATAACTCATGTAAAACAGCACATGTGAACTGAAAACACAAGCATAAAAAAACCACATTTACGTTATCTAGAAGCTATTTTCGTACACATGATTGATTATGGGTGTGGTGTTGTGCTCTACAAGCATAGATAATGATTCCTGCGGTTGCATCGACTTTATCAGCCCACTGTTCAGCTGGATGTCTTCAGGCTGGACCTTTTGTTTCATTACCGGGTTCAGAATGGATTTGCCAGCCACCAGGCTAAGTTAGGGAAAGCAGACATCCATTAGCAGACCATTAGCATTTTGCTTCATCTCTGCTTAATGTAGAATGGAAGTGAGAGAGGGGCAGAGATGAGGTTAAATAGGCAAAGGTGGACACACCTCAAAGAGGAAGAAGAGGAAAGAAGATAGAAGACAGGTCCGTTAAGAAATTCAAATTTGATGCGATTAAACTGAAGCAGCGTTTCCAGTCACGTCGAAGCAACAACCACATGTTAGAGCTGAGGGATCAGAAACACAACCAGACTGGAGACTGAAGCCCAGGCTTCTGCTGAATGTGGAATAAGTCTGTTATTGTGAGCCGTGTGACCTTGAAAAGCCCAAAGTGAACCAGCGCTCAGTTCCTCTGAGTTGTTTTTGAAGTGTTTCTCTCCTCCAGACAACAAGGATGGAAATAATAAAAGGGGAACTGAGGGAAAAAACTAATACAAACACAGATAAAAAGAGCAGTAAATGGATCTGCCATTTTTTGGTCTGGGGGTGGTTAGGTCTGGCTGGTCATACAAGTCTTACGATGCTTGGGCAGTGTCCTACAGCCAGCTAGCCAATAATACCAACCCAGTTTTTATGTTTTTAAGCTCCAACCTGCAGAAAAGACTGACAAAATTCAGAGAAAGCAAAGAAAACACCCCAAAAACAGAACGAAGCGGAGGTCGATTTGTGAAACAACGGATTGGGAAACAAATGCGTTGGTCGTACACGCTTGATCTCGGCAGCGGCCACCAGAGAGTCTGGGCACAATTAAACCTGGTTTTGGGGCTCTAATCTTCTGATAGATGGCTAGTTAGAGGCTTTACACCTCCTGAATAAGAAACCCAGGCCAGCGTCTGGGGATGCTGCATCAATGCTCCTCACGTAACACGCAGAAAATAGAAGGGATGACTGGCGGTAGGGGAGCGCCGTCCTATCCGGAGTAAATCCACTCATGTATGTACAATGGCCTGAGTTCACATCAATGAAAAATGAAGGCATGCGCAGAATGCAGACATGGTATTAACGCTCACTTTCTCTGCTTAATGATATTGTAGATTTCTAAGTGACAATAAATATGGAACTCTTGAACACGACATAAGGACCACAGCCTCTTAAGGTCTCGCAGTAATTTATCCGTTTAGCTTCAGAGTTTCCTCCTCGTTTCCACGTATAGCATCTCTTATTCATATATATTCATAGATCACTTTTATTCAGTGCACCTTAGAGAAATAATCACACACATTCTGTAATATTCAAGTCTGGGGAGTGGGAATGCTAATGCGAGACGGTAATGTCTGGTTCCTGCAAGTAGGTCACGGCTGATTTTGATGTGGTTCATTATTTGGAACATTCGCTCTTTTTTTTATTTCATATTTGACATTGTTTCCTGAATTTGTTCACATTGAGATGAAATAAAGCGTGTCTGCAGACAGGCGACGGGTTCAGGTAAGAGTCGATCAGGAACGCTTCCCAATGCTTTGACATGGAAACTAGTTACCCCCATGTTGTAGCATGGGCCCCCCCTCAGGGACCCTCTGCTCGTCAGGTTGTGTTCCATGTTCATGGAAAGTGAAGTGGGTAAATCTGACGTGTGAGGGTTGAATTTTAGAGAGCGTTACTCTGCTTGGGGAATCCCAAGAAGAAAACAGTAAAAGCTCGAGGTACAAGTTGAGTCAAGTCAGGTCAAACGACATTTAACCATTTAAAATAACTAAAATCATTCTAATCTGTTCCAGCCTTGTAAAATGAAGCCCAAAACCCCCTAAATTATGAAAAAAAACATTACCTGAACTTTACCTGTGTGTAATTAATTATATATAAGATGCTTAAAAAATAATAAAGAATGAAAAGAAAAGCAAAAGTCAGGAGAACACACGAGCTACGTCTTTACTCCACCAACAAGAACGAGATGCGGTCTCAATGATGTCGTGTCCATCCGCCAACACGTAAAGAACGAGATGCGGTATCACCGATGTCGCATCCACCCGCCAACACACGGTAAAGAACGGGATGCGGTCTCACTGATGTCGTATCCATCCACCAACACGTGGTAAAGAACGAGATGCGGTCTCACTGATGTCGTGCCCATCAGCCAACACGCGGTAAAGAACGAGATGCGGTCTCACCGATGTCGCATCCACCAACACGCGGTAGAGAACGAGATGCGGTCTCACTGATGTCATATCCATCCGCCAACACGCGGTAAAGAACGAGATGCGGCCTCACCGATGTCGCATCCATCTGCCAACACGCGGTAAAGAACGAGATGCGGTCTCACCGATGTCGTATCCATCCACCAACACATGGTAAAGAACGAGATGCGGTCTCACTGATGTCGTATCCATCCACCAAACACATGGTAAAGAACGAGATGCGGTCTCACTGATGTCATATCCATCCGCCACCGGTTTTGATCACACCTCACAGGTCCTGGTCATCAAATCGTTGCATCTTCTTGACACTGAAACTGGCGGCCACATGTATATATTAGAATCCAGAGATATTAAATTAAAATTCAATGCGCCACATCCCGTTATCTTTTATAAATGAGAAACAGCTGAACCCGGTTAAGGTCGGGTGGGGGGGGGGGTGATGGCAGCTCGATGGGACGATGTCGGTCTTCCCATCCGACGTGTAGCACATCCATGTTTTTACATTTAAATAAAAAACATCAGGCGTGATAATTACCTAGAGGAAATCAAAGTCTGTGGGCAGAGAGGTTGTGAAGTACTTTTAATCCTGCAGAGCAAAAAGCTTCCACACGTTTATAATTAGATCCATCACGTCGGAGTGTTGCCTCCTCACAGGATTTGAGCTGCTCTGTTTATAGCATGTTGGCGTCGATCTGACACCGGTTAACTTTCATCCATTCTCTCTGCATTACCAAAATAACTACTTCAAATCTGTGCATGGAACATTAGTAGCTGAGGAGGGTTTATTTAACTTTGAAGATGCATAAATAAGGAAGTAAATCCAGACTCCCTGCGAGGACGACCTCTTCACGCAAGTTGGCGTCATTTTCCTCCACTTTACGTCTGTCTGTCACAAAATCAGAATCAAACACATAATATGATATTAGCAACCCCCGTGACCCCACAATGAGGAAGAAGCAGCTGAAGACGGGACGGAAACATTTTTTCTGTACTATTTTAAAAAATAAAATGTAATTGTTTGTCAGCTTAAAATAGATTCATATTATAGTATTTTCCGCACTAGATTATAAAACGCATCTGAGAATTCATCTTCAATGGTCTATTTTAAAACTTTTTTATATACGAGGCACATTGGATTATAGGAAATTGAGAAAATCAAAGGCTTTTAGGTGCGGAAAATACTGTACTTAATTAATAAATTATCAAAATTAATGTATTAATGAAGTGGGAATGGTTATCTACACTTCTGACTCCTGACATCTCAATGTGTGCTACATGGGGATGCTAATCTTAGCAGGTGTAACTGGGATCGCTCTAAAAATCATTCCATTCTTTACGGTTTGGTTGAATTTATTCCTCTTTCTTTCACTTATTTCCACACTTTGTCGTTTGGGAGCAAAAAGAAAATAAATGTCGGGTTTAAATCCGTTTTCTGCAGGAACTAATGTGGTTGTGTTGACTGGCAGACGACTGGAGCGTTACTGGGAATGCCTCCAGTCAAACAGTCTCTGCAGTACTTTCTTCCCGTCACACACACTCAACCTCCTTTACAATCTGTGGCTTTGTTCTCTCTTCAGAGAGGCTTTTATTGAGATCATCCACACACACACATCTGTGCCATAATCAAGCTGCTCCATCAGCATCCTGATGCGCTACACCTGTCAGGTGGATGGATTATCTCCATCAAGGGGAAAATGCTCAGCAACACCGATTCAAACAACTTTATCAACAAGACTCTGCAGACGGTCGCACATCTTTTAGCGTTGCATTTCTGTTTTTGCAGGAGATCGTGTGGTTTTCTGCTGAAGATCGGAATGGATCTGTTATCCAGGTGGAGCTGGAGAACCTTCCTTCCTTCCTTTCTTCCTTCCTTCCTTCCTTCCTCCCATCCATCCATCCATCCTTCCTTCTGCCTTTCCTTCTTTCCATCCTTCCGTCCTTCCTTCCTTCCTTCCTTCCTTCCTTCCTTCCTTCCTTCCTTCCTTCCTTCTGTCCTTCCTTCCTCCCTTCCTTCCTTTGACATCATATATACCTCCTTAAGTCTGCATTTCCTGTGTCGTACACTTTTTAAATCATCTCTTCTGTCTTCATATGATTCATCTTGATAATCTCCTTCCAAAGAAAAAGTAAGACATCAGATTCCAACCTTCTCTCCTCTCCACTTCCGCCTTAAACACAGCGTGTCATTGATTTATCGGTTCCTCGGGGGGACAGCTGGTATCTGCTGTCGTCCAAGGCGTGTTGGCAAACTGGAAAGCTCAACATTGGGAGCATATTGGCTCTTCAGCGCTTCCATCGGCTTCAAAATGAGAGCTGAGTATGAATGAGGGGCCCGCTGAGCGGTCCGGCCGGCGGCGGGTCTGTGATGTCACCTCTGTGATGCTGGATGGACGGAGAAGTGTTCTCATGAATGAACCAATGGCATCACGACTCCCGACTGGAGCGGGTTGACAGAACGTTCCTCCTGACACGGGAACAGCTGAGGTCTTTGGTGCAGATGAAAAATAGGATGGCGGAACAGACCGTTTATTTCAGGCGCCATTAGCTGCTAGTAGAACAAATTTGCGTAACGGCTAATTGCATGCTAACAATTAAATCGGCTCATAAGTTCATCTCTAAACCCAGAAAAGACAAATGTTTCGGAACCTGCGTCGAATAACTTGGAACCGTTCGTGTCCTGGAGGGGCTTCCGTACCAAATGAACCAATCGAGCGATTCATTCATCCAGATGGATGGGGGCGTGGTCAGCCTCGAACCGACGCTGTCTGCTTCCTGTTAGAATCACACACAGTGCGCTCTCGCACACTGTATGCATTCATGCATTTTGTCACGTGATTATTAAAAAATTAAATTAAAAAATGTTTTTTATGTGCAATAAAATACAAATTTTCCATTTTCATTTTTTTTAATTTATTGAAAAAATAAATTGTATTTAATTTAATTAAAAATGAAATGAAATTTAAAAAAATGTGTTTTTATGTGCAATAAAAATACAATTTGTTCCATTTTCGAATTTGACTGTGAGTCTACTTTGGCCCAAAAAACTCCTTTGATGAGTGGCACAAGTGACACAAACTGTATATAATTATGTTAGAAGCCTATGGAAACCTTTTTGGAGGTCAAAATCAATTTGATGAGCATGTTTTTGGTTTTTATGTGAAATAAAATACAATTTTTCCACTTTCGAATTTGACTGTGTGTGTCTATTTTGCCCCAATATGTCAATATAGTAAATTATAGGGAAATAATAACTATCTCTTCATATAGCTGAAGTTGTGCTGAAGATAAACATACCAAGAATGGGTATGTTAAATAATTTTTAACGTGGTATATAGAGACATATATAAAAAAACTGCCAAAATAGGTCATGGCTGTAAGGGTTAATACCAGTATAGGGAGGGCTCATAAACGTTTAAATTACCGTAAATAATAAGATAAATAGTTCGAAGAACGAGGGATCACATCTTTAAATAAATAATCAAAAACACGCCAAACTTTGAAGCTAAATTGGAACGGCAGCACAGCGGGACGGGATAAAGGATGACAACGGCGAGGCTGACCACTGCTGTTCACCGTTAATTGAGGCTCACAATCACAAAAAAAAGGTCATTCCATTGTGTCCTGGCTGAACGGAGGGGGGGGGGGCTCTTTGAAAGGAGAAATTACAGCATTCACACCACCAGGACCCTGACTTATATCTCTTCAGAGAGTGTGTGCGCTGTACACACAGGCCATTTTGCTTTTGCCCTATTTACTTTATCATTCCTTTTTTTGTCCCCATGCTGCTCTGAGCGCTCGTTACGACCGCTGTGGCTTCCAGTACAAAGACCTAATTACAGCGATGGCGAGGGGATAAACAGATAAACAGATAAACAAGCCACTAGATGAACTGCAGGCCATGATGGCGGTTTGATAATATATGAACCTCCTACGTTTGCCTGCATGAAATTCATCCCAACTACCCAAGTTATCAAGTTAGGAAAGATCAGCCAAAGGGCTCCTTTAAAGCACATTACAAATAATTAATATGATTCAGTTCTGAGCAATTAGAGGTGATGCTGATGATCTCTGTTGGTCCCATAAAACATGTCATTAAAATCAAATCAAATTCCTTTTCAAATCTATTTTTGATTGATTGTGTGTGTGTGTGTGTGTGTGTGATAGTAGAGCAGGGAGTCGGTGGCTAATGAGAAGTCGGTTTTATTCTCCGTCGTATCGTGACCGTGCATGGCGTCTGTCGTTTAACCACAACAGCCTGATTTTACGGCGGCGGCTGGAGGCAGGTGTTGGAGAAGGATGGAGGACATCTAGGAATCTGTTGTTGTCCTTGATGCAGCACAGTTCAGGATTATTGATCCGAGGAAACACACTCAATCATGACTGTGTGCTTTCTGTAGAGCCAGCAAAAAAAAAAAAAAAACCCTCGCCTGAAAATGGGTCCCGGGAGAAGCCTGCTTCATATTCCGAAACACAAACACACACATAGTGTGTGTGTGTGTGTGTGTGTGTGATGGCGTTTTCATTTTGTCTTAATTAGCAAGAAGTGCAGACGGTTCAGTTCATGTGTGTGTGTGTGTGTGAAAGAATGAGAAATATATTTTTTTAAAAACTATAAAAAAGATTCCGCAAGATCCTTTACATATTTATTGAGATTTATTATAATTCAGATTTATTATAATGAAGTCTATGTAAAAAATTAAAAACAAAGTCAGTAAGATGAAGAATATGAATTAATGGTTCAAATAATTCATCTGCAGAAGTTTGCATGAAAGGTTTTAAACACATTAAAAATGATTAGAATTAAACTCGGGAAAAAAAATTGAGAAGGAATTTCTGGAATTGATCAGATTTTCTCTCTTATCAAACTTCAGCGTGTGAATCATCCTAGCCCAACAGCTTAACCCCAGTGTCAAACTCGAGGCCCGGGGGCCAAATGTGGCCCGCCACATAATTTTACGTGGCCCCAGGATAGCATGAAAGGTCAGAGTGTCTAAAAATAAATAGGTCAAAAGTGTGCTTTGACAAAAAACTGCATTACCCATAATGCAGTACTTTATCTCATTTTAATATTTACAAAAACGTTTTGAACAAAGTGAATGTCCTAACTGTAATGTTTGTAACTTGAATGAGTAATACATTTATTTAACATTAAGGAGTAGTTACATTTATTTTACATTATATTGAGTTACATTTAGTTACATTTATTAGTTACATCTGGCCCTTTGAGGACAGCCCTTGGTGAAAATCAGTTTGACTCCCCTGATCTAGTCTGTCCTGGTCAGGAAGCAGCTGAACTGCTTATTTAACCACAGTTCATTTTACTAATTAAAAAAAAAAAAATTGCATGAATAATAGTATTTTTACTGGAAATAAATTAAAAACTTTACCGCTGCTTCAGTTGAATTGACAGTTACCTCTCTGCACAACAATAAGAGAGATTTTCTGGGCTTTGCAATAAAAATCTGAGTCAAAGTCCCGAGAGTCAAAGAAAAAGATGAGAAGAGAGGAAGAGGAGCGAGGAGGTGGTGTAACGTACGAAACCAAGAAGATCGTTATGAATTCTAAACGAAAATCACGCTAGCATTGTGGGAGGGGCCAGGATTTCAATTGGACTGGAGGTTGTAGTGTGATGAAAGTGGAGGGGGCGTGGCCTGTGTGGGTGGATGGGTGATGTCACAGGTTCCGGTACCCTTTGTCCAGTGTCCCACCGCATCATGAAAGCCACAGGCTGTTCCACAATCGGCGTACAGATGTCCAACATCTGCTGTTACCGACCCGGAGCCAAATGTCAGCCTCTGATTGGCTGCTTTCAACAGCAGGAGAGACTCTGAACTCGATCGGGTTGCGTTTGTTTATAAGGGTGAACATATGGAGCCGGTCTCTTCATCGGGACAGGATTAATTGGCCTGATGGGACAGACATGAGCAGAATCTGGATCAGAACACAGGACAGGTATTCAGAGGCGTCTCCACGGCGACGAGCGAAAGGTTTTAGGATTGTGGTGAGAAAAGAGCTGGGATGTGCAACAGGAGTCCAGACAGGTGCACCTTTACTGCTACCGTCTATAGTGCAGTAGAACCACGAGACACGAGTCATCGCTCTGTTTATATATTTGTTTGACATACGAGAAAAAAATCTGAGATACGAGTCGTACTTCAAGACACCACCGCTAGTTGGCGGATGGATACAACATCAGTGAGACCGTATCTCGTTCTTTACCACTTGTTGGCGGATGGATACAACATCAGTGAGACCGTATCTCGTTCTCTACCGCGTGTTGGTGGATGGATACAACATCAGTGAGACCGTATCTCGTTCTTTGCTGCGTGTTGGTGGATAGATACAACATCGGTGAGGCCGTATCTAGTTCTTTACCACTTGTTGGTGGGTGCACCTGTTTTGACGTAAACGTGTTGATCAGGTGAGTCTCGACGCTTCCTGGACGTTAAAGTTTCCCGGTCAGGTGAACACTTCAAGTTTGCCCCCAGACCTCCTCTTCTCGCTCTCTGTTTCTAGGACAAAGCAGTGGGGGTCGGTCCGGAGCCTGAGTGAGGGCTGCCAGAGGTTATTTTAATGATGCAACGCCTGAGGCGCGCTGACAGGTCCGCAGTGGGGGGGGGGGGGCGGCCAGAACTCCTGGCTGCTGGTGCTTACTGCTGACAGGTATCGACTTCTTCTGAGGCATGGCCTTGTGCGGATGTGCTGGAGATTACCATGTGCTGCTTGTTGACATGTGGAGGGTGTCAGGCATATTTAGACATTTGAGGCCCCCACAGCACCCCACCCCCCACCCCCCACCACCACCCCAAAGCCATCTTCAGTCCAATTATGTCTGAGGAGGCTGGTTTTGCATTAAGTCTGAACCATTATGTCCTGGTTAGCGGCGGTGCCAACGGTGAGCGCTCTCTCCATCACCGCCTCGCCTTTCATTCTCAATCCGCTCGTAGTTTCACGCCCACCTGTTCCATCCCATAATATCAAATCAGTCAAAATCCTTTTTGTTTTTTAATGATTCAATTAGCTTCCATTGTCTTTACGTTCCAGGAATAAGTTGATTAAACACGTCGACACCCACCGTCCTCCCACCCCCACTTTAGGAACGAGACAATGAAGGGAGGATAAGTAACATAAAGAGCATTTAACCTGAAATAGAGATAACCCAAACTTTATCTTCATTATTTTTTCAGGTGATAGGACAAGGGGGGGGTCAAACTCATTGTCACTGAGGGCCAGATGTAACTAAATGTAACTACTCCTTAATGTAACTAATAAATGTAACTAAATGTAACTCAGTGTAATGTAACTAAATGTAACTACTCCTTAATGTAACTAATAAATGTAACTAAATGTAACTCAGTGTAATGTAACTAAATGTAACTACTCCTTAATGTAACTAATAAATGTAACTAAATGTAACTCAGTGTAATGTAACTAAATGTAACTACTCCTTAATGTAACTAATAAATGTAACTAAATGTAACTCAGTGTAATGTAACTAAATGTAACTACTCCTTAATGTTAAATAACTGAATTTCTGACTGATTCTAGTTCCAAACATTACAGTTAGACAGAAAAAACATGTTTGTTTGTTTCTCTGTTCTAACATAAATCCTTTTCATTTGTCAGGTTATTAAACCCACAGAACTCCATCAATCAAGGATCAAACTATCAATCAATAAAGAAAAATAACATCAGACACAAGTTAGGACGTTAACTTTGTTCACAACGTTTAGTCAGAGTTAAAATGGGTTTACTTACTGCATTGTGGGAAAGTTTTGGTCAAAGCACATTTTTGACTTATTTATTTTTAGACACTTTGACCTTTTATGCTCTCGCGGGCCACATTAAATGATGTGGAGGGCCACATTTGGCCCCCGGGGCCTTGAGTTTGACACATGTGCGTCCATAGGCTCGTATCACTCGTCCCATTTTGAGTGGACTAACACAACATGGCCAACACACCTACATTATAGACAGATAACACAAACATGCTTAGTGTGGAACAAACCGGCCTCTGATCTCGTGCCTCCAGGAACTATCCGGTGACGACGGGCTGCAGAAATTAATGGGATTTTTATGCGAACCTGGGGTGAGAGAAATACACAAGGTGTGTTAAATAGGTTGAGATAAGAGCCCAGATACCGAAGCCAAATATCAAATCCAGCACCGCCGTCTTGGACTCGGTCTGTGATCTGAGCTCCAGTCCCAGCTGTGGCCAAAAACCCCCACCACCCTGAGGAGGGGGTTGGATGAAAGCGGCTCCATGTAACAGCCACAGGCTTCTAGATAGGGAGGTGCAAATTGATAAAATGCATTTTCTGGTAAAGTAATAAAAATATCCCTCCACAATAATCACAGTGGAAACATAATTGTGGGATGCATTCACAGGGCGGCGGTATGAAGAGACCCGATACGGTCGGTATTGATAGGGAAGGTCATCTGGGCCAAAGATTCAATTACGCTGGAGGAAAACCTACCAAGTGGAACCAATGTACAGCACCGTATGTGACTGCTCACACACACACACACACACACACACACACACACACACACACACACCTGATAGGTTGTGTTTTCCAGCTCTCACCTCTCAGACAAATTCATCTCCAGCATCTCGACTCTACCTCGGGGATTACAATACGCGCAATCAAAGAGGATGGATCGACGCACGGACAGACAGATATATGGATGTCAGGATGTAGCGGCGGATTCGTGACGCCGGCGATGCCGTCATAAAACTGATTCATGCTGGAGTTTGCGACAAAGTCAGCCACTAAGACAGATGATAAAATCCTTTATAAAGCCGCGTTGGAAACCGAAAAAAAAAAAAAAGTTTTCAATTTTATATCTGGAAACTCACCACAAAATAAAGAAATCTTAAAGGGTAAACACAGACGCGTATGTAGGACACCGCCAATAGATAAGCAGGAAGTGACAGATAATCTCCCTGTAAAGAGTTGATGCTTTTATCTTCACTTCATAAATAAATAAAAGTAGAGGCTGAAATAACATAAGCACGGCTCGGAAATGTTCCGTACGGCAGAAGCAGCAAAAAAATAAAATAAAAATGCATTTCAGTCCTGATTAGTTTTTAATGTGACGAACGAAGGTGACACCAGAAGCGGTTTAGAACACATCCAGGCCCTTTTTCCTGTCTGGAGGGTCCTGATCCGTAGCGTCCGTCACATCTCATCAGGAAGGCCGGCGTGATGTTATCATCTTCCACGGCGGGCGGAACGGAACACAACGGCGCAGATTAGCCGAGTTTTAAAAAAAAAAAAAAAAAATTCCAATTAATCATGAGTTTAGAGGAAGAGACTTTCAGTTTAATCTCCCTGAGGAGGAGGCTTCATGTACCTCATCGAAGCATGTCAGAGTTCAGGGGTTTAAGGGATTGTGGCGTGGGCTTACTGCGTCTGGACAGGGACAGTTATTGAGTGCACTCGTCCTTGGGGTCGGACAAGGGCTTACGTGCGAGTGATGAGAGTGACAATGGCATTTGTCCCTGATTGCGTCCCGTAGTGTTTGGTTTTCAAAGGAAATAAGGGGAGAGACGGACTATGGAGGACGGCACCGAAAATGATCAGCGTTTATTGGATTCAATTAGTGCTCAGAAAAGGATTATTTTATGAATCAGATAGACCAGACAACGGGGTTGATAAATTCATTCATGGCTGAGGTTATTTTTCAGGCTAAACTCCTCATGTTGGAGGATTTGCTTTTATTCCCCGCCTCACATTTCAATGAATGTCTTTTTTTTTTTTAAAGCGTCGCTTTGGTTGGTGGAGATTTTGAAGGCTATATTTCTCTGTATTTACACTAAGATGAATTAATTAAAGGATCCATTCTGTTCAAACCCAATTACTTATTTAATATAATATATAGTAAAGAGCTCTGTTCTACTACTATAGAAATACCTCGAAATACAAGTTTAATTCGTTCTGTGACTGAACTTGAAAGCCAAACATTTACCCATTAAAAATAACTAAAATCATTTTAATTCATTCCTGCCTTGAAGAAAAGCCCCAAACCACCTGAATTATGAAAATCTGTCTATAATTAATTATATAAGTTACGTAAACAATAATAAAGAATGAAAAGAAACGCAAAAGTCAGGAGAACACACGAGCTACGTCTTCACTCCACCAACGAGAACGAGATCCGGTCTCACTGTTGTATCCATCCGCCAACACGCGGTAAAGAACGAGATGCGATCTCGCTGATGTTGTATCCATCCGCCAACACGTGGTAAAGAACGAGATGCGGTCTCACGGATGTTGTATCCATCCGCCAACACGTGGTAAAGAACGAGATCCGTTCTCACTGAGTTTGTATCCATCCGCCAACGGTAAAGAACAAGATGCGGTCTCACAGATGTTGTATCCATCTGCCAACACATGGTAAAGAACGAGATCCGTTCTCACTGATGTTGTACCCATCCGCCAACGGTAAAGAACGAGATGCAGTCTCACTGATGTTGTATCCATCTGCCAACACGTGGTAAAGAACGAGATCCGTTCTCACTGATGTTGTATCCATCCGCCAACGGTAAAGAACGAGATGCGGTCTCACTAATGTTGTATCCATCCGCCAACGGTAAAGAACAAGATGCGGTCTCACTGATGATGTATCCATCTGCCAACACGTGGTAAAGAACGAGATGCGATCTCGCTGATGTTGTATCCATCCGCCAACACGTGGTAAAGAACGAGATCCGTTCTCACTGATGTTGTATCCATCAGCCAACGGTAAAGAACGAGATGCGGTCTCACCAATGTTGTATCCATCCGCCAACACGTGGTAAAGAACGAGATGCGATCTCGCTGATGTTGTATCCATCTGCCAACACATGGTAAAGAACGAGATCCGTTCTCACTGATGTTGTATCCATCCGCCAACGGTAAAGAACGAGATGCAGTCTCACTGATGTTGTATTCATCTGCCAACACGTGGTAAAGAACGAGATCCGTTCTCACTGATGTTGTATCCATCAGCCAACGGTAAAGAACGAGATGCGGTCTCACTAATGTTGTATCCATCCGCCAACGGTAAAGAACGAGATGCGGTCTCACTGATGTTGTATCCATCCGCCAACACGTGGTAAAGATCTGTTCGTCTGCTCGTATCTATGGAGAACACATCCAGAACGTCACAATGACAGAAGGAGAATTTACGCTGATTTTTTATTCCAGATACATTCTCAGGCTGAAGCCGAGGCAGCAAACGCTCCATCTGGGGAGTCCGACTCCGCTCCCCGTCTTTAACAAGAGAGTGGATGTATGGCCATTGTCAGATTCGATGCTTGTTAGAGCGCATTTCTGAAAGACGTCCAACGGCTGAGCGCGTCTGCTCCAAACACCACCGCCGATACGGAATTAAAAGAATGCTTTTATTCCACTTCTTTGCCACGCAGAACAGCTGACGGTGACATCGCCCAAACGGCGTGTGCTTGATGCTCCGAAACAGGTGTCAGGTGTTATATACCGCAACACGGCATCGACAACAGACCCAAAGGGAAAGGCCCATCAAGAGAATGGATGAAGGTCTATTCACACAGGCAAACACACACACACACACACACACACACACACACACACACACACACACACACACACACACACACACACACACACACACACACACACACACACACACCTGGGTGGAGCTAACGGCGGTTTCTGAGCCCTCCATCTCCATCAGAATGTCCATCCATCTTTTAACTTGTGTTGTAGAACCTTTTATTTATTTATTTCTGCCGTTTTGGACGAAATGGACTCGACGTTTCTGGACCGACGTGAGCAGCGCATCTCGGAGCGAATCCTTTTAAGAGCAGAGAGTGAACCCCTGGCGTTTCACGGGGGATGCTAAAACCCCATCCACTGCAAAAACACGAGGGTGAAAAGACGTGAACGCCGCCGCCGTGACCCCTTAAGTGCTCAGAGAAGTCGGGTGGATGTTCGCACTGAATCACTCCTTTCAGGAGAACATTTCTGTTAAAACTGCATCATATTCAGATTTAAAGAAGTTCAGCATCGGGTTCCTTTCAGGAGGGGTGTGTGTGTGTGTGTTTTTGATCGATTTCCTTCCGCCGTCGCCGGTGGTTTTGATGCAGCAGCGCGTTAATGACCTCACCACATTAATCTGGATGAAGTATGACTTCACATTTTTCAACCCCGTGTCATTTTTTTGTCGGCTTAATAAACAACAAACACACAGATTTACGGCGCATGCATCTCCAGGCTTTTGGCAACTTGGACCCAGAATGGATTCAGAATTTTTTTAAAAATATTTTTTTATCCTCGTGTACCTTGAAAAACGTACGTACGTACGTACGTCAATTCCAATCTCTTTAACAGATCCATAAACGCCTAGCCTTTTATTTGTGGTGTGTTTTTTTAGTGCGTCGTGAGCTGTAGTGGATAACTGGAGTAGTGCTTTGTTGTCCTTAAAGGAAAGTGTCCATAAAGCAGATTTTACACTCCCTGACTGCTCGCCATTAGTTTTAGGAGGCTTTTTTTTTAATGGGCTTTGTGTTCTAATCCAAACCCTTCAGTCGCAGCAAAGGATAAACCTTCAGATTATTGCAGATGGCGCCATCATCCACCCGCCACTTTAGTTTTGATTCATCGGTCGGATACACTTAAACATTTTATTTTTAAATTTTTTTTTTCTTTTGCAGGATGACATTTTCACTATAGCAGGCAAATGACTTTGCTGCTGTGTGTCATGGAGTGTTTTAACTTGGAGGCAGACTGACTCATTATCTGAGCAATTACGCAACTAATTACAGCTGCTGGAGGCCAGGCCTGCATCTCCACCGTCAGTCTGTCAGGCATCCTTGAACTTGATCCATTTTTTTTTTTTGTGTGTCTTGCTTTTGGTTTAAAAAACACAAGGATGGAGACAAACTGGAATGTGAAGACAGCCGAAGGCGTCATCCATCTGTTGTTCCTTTATCCTGATATTGCAGTGACATTGGCTGTCTAGTTTTTCATCCTCAGTGCGAATGATGCTCACTTTGAGTCAGAGTTGTTCTCAAAGCGCATTCTTCTTCTCTTTGCTTACAACATATGGAAAGTTGGCCTCTCTCAAATGCTTTCCATTGTTCTACTGTCGCCGTGGTGACAGTCACCGATGTTTGAGAGGAGAAACGGGGAGTTTCTCCTCTCACGACGGCTGACATTTGGATTGCCATATCTTAAACTAGTGCAATGCTATTCTGGGCTGCTGAAGTGAAGTGGCGTTACGTTCGTGCCATGTTCCATTTCTTCTGTGTTGTGTTGCCAATGTAAAAAAAGACATGTCTTCACTCAGAAGCTGTAAAAATAAATAGATCCAAACGGAAGATTCAGTATATTTACATCTGTGTAGAGTTTCTGTTTATTTTATACTGAGCTTTTATTCTATTGGACCTCAGTTACACAAAACAAGCAGAAAAACAGTTTTATTTCAATTCCAAGCAGTATGTAATACACCTGTATACACCTGTATATCCCTGCATGCACCTGAATACTCCTTCATGCGCCTACGTAGTCCTGCATACACCTGCATACATTTGTGTACTCCTGCATACTCCTTCATACACCAGCATAGTCCTGGATACACCTTCATACACCTTTATACACCTGCATACATCTACATACTCCTGCATACACCTTCATACACCTGCATACACCTTCACACACCTGCATACACCTTCACACACCTGCATACACCTTCATACACCTGCATATACCTTCACACACCTGCATACACCTGCATACACCTTCACACACCTGCGTACACCTTCACACACCTGCATTCTCCTTCATACACCTCTGTACTCCCTCATACACCTGCATAGTCCTGCATACACCTGTGTACTCCTTCATACACCTGTATACACCTTCATACACCTGCATGCACCTTCATACACCTGCTTACTCCTTCATACATCTGCATACACCTCTCTACTCCTTCATACACCTCTGTACTCCTTCATACACCTCTGGACTCCTTCATACACCTGTGTACACCTCATACTGTCTACATGTAACTTCATCCATAATCTCATTAACATTAGATACAACATTACACTGGACTCAAACACAAGGCTCAGAACCACAGGCCTGTCTGGGTCTGGTCCAGAACATGGATCTTCTTGGGTCAGCCTCTGCCTTGGACCCATTTTGGTCCAACTGAGAACCTCTGTCCCGTTGGTGTCTGGTTTATTTCCGCGTCTTTTGTTCTCTCCGGGTCCCTTTGTGGGTTGTGTTCATTGAAACCCATTTACACCCAACTCTTATTTGCACACTTTTCAATTTGTCAATTTCATGTCGTTTTTATTTTGACAAATTTTAGACGGCGGTGAGGAGAAGAAGCGTATTTCATTTTAATCATTCCTGAAGAGACATTTTTGCGTTGCCAGTTTTGCTGAATTACTGTCGACACTGATTCAACCCCTTCCCTTAATATTTCACTCAAAGTGCACATTTTAATATTTCCACTATCCCCCCCCCCCCCACCTTTACACGAGTGGGAGAAGATTAACATATCCAGCCAACACACTATTCAGACATGGACCCGGTTTCCACGTCGGGGTGACGCACACGCTAACACAACATACAAGGAATGTGACGGAGTCGGTCAATTCCATTTAATTCACTTTGATGAAGTTTGACTGGGGGGGGGGGGTCCTGGAGGCCCTGCAGTTGGATGCCGGGGGGTCATCAGATGGATGTGTGCATGCTGACATTACTGCTGAGAAATGAAACCGTGATGAATGATTGGATTGCTTATTTATGCAAGCACACACACACACCCTCGTGCATAAATACACAAGCGCACACACACACACACCAACACACACACACACACACACACACACACACACACACACACACACACACACACACACACACACACACACACACACACACACACACACGCATCACTCATACGGGCCGCTTTGAACCCGGTTCAATTAGTCTGGAGTCAGAGTGGCTCTCCAGCTAAATCAGCATCAGCACCGACTCTAGATCCATCAGGGATGAGTCATGTCTCTTCTCATTTGCTCTCATTCTGCTGTGGATTTTTTTTATTTTTTGCACATAAATGCACAACAGACAACATATCAGCTACATGGAGGGATTAGAAAGCACAAACAGGACTATTAGTGCACCTCTATCCTGATTCACCACCACTTCTTCAAATGCTATGTGGCCTACAGGGGCTGGGATTGGAACCGAAGACCTTCTGACTGCTCTACCAGATAAAAGAGAAGGGAGTAAATCAAAGGGAGGATAGTCAGGCGTGTGTGTGTGTGTGTGTGTGTGTGTGTCTGACACTGGGTAGAACCAGTGTTCGAGCTACAACCCTGGTGCTGTTTTCTACTCCAGACATGCTCCTCCACCTACGCAGTTCTGCTGGTGAGATCTGGAAAAAAAACCCCATCCATGCCTCCCACCCAGCAGCCTTCTAACAAGATGTGTGTGTGTTGGTGTGTGTGTGTGTGTGTGTGTGTGTGTGAAATCTATTAGTTAGCTCGACCAAAATGTTAACCCGTAACAAGAGGCATTAAAATCAATCTCACAGTGCAGCTGTTGCTCCAAAGTTCCCACGTCTCAGTTTTCTCTCTGGTTTCACAAATATTGAGTTAAAATTCATAAATATTCCACACATAAAAACTTTTTAAAAAAAATATTTAAACCTGTGTCTGGTTACTGTATAATAAATCAAAATAAAACATAACATCATGTTATTAGTCCGTATTAACCCCTGTGACCCGCTGAAGACGAGACGGAGAGGTTTTTTCCGTACAATATTAAAAAAATATGTAATTTAATTGTCGGCTTCAAATAAATTCATATTAACCAAATATTATTAAAATGCATTCGTTAATAAAGTTCAGTACAGAACTGGGAATGGTTATTTAGAATTTAACTTGGAAACAAGTAAATTCATCTCACGCCACGTCTCCTAGAACTGATTAACGACGTAATTTGTTATTTGAAATCACACATTAAATAACCAAAGGGGCCCCCAGTCGGGGCCCCTCCCTCCTCTATAGGCACGCACCCACATATTGAGAGTCCCGCCGTAGAATTCAGGGGTGAGTGACAACATTTAAGGAGCATCTGTTAGCTGCACATGCATAGATTAATGTCGTCTCCTTGGCAACCAAATCAATAAAACTCATTTCCTTTTTGGTCAATTGTTAATTAAATACCAGTTTTCTCTCTTTTTCTTACAATCTGACTGAAGTGCGATACACGGAAAATAATCACGTTCTTTTTTTAAATTTTTTTTTTTTATCCAGTTGCATCCTGCAGGGCAATTCCACATATCTAAGAATGATTGCTAATGCAAAAAATAATTCTCTGATTTGTATCGGCACAATGCTGCAGCCCATGTGGCATCATCAAAGCGGGGCGAGCTTTATCAGCCCCCCACCTGGTAAATGGTTTTAATGTTGATGGAGTAGATTACCCAGACTGTAAGGCTTTGCCAGGATGGTAAAAGGGCATTCAGCTTTATCTAAAGGTTACTCCTGACAATTATGCAGAGTAGGCCTTGTGTGTGTGTGTGTGTGTGTGTGTGTGTGTGTGTGTGTGTGTGTGTGTGTGACGTCTGAGCACGCGGCTGCTCTGGAAGCGTCTTCATTACCGCCGTGTAACTGGATGTGTTTCCGTCTTAAAAATATCTGCCATCCCTCCATCCATGAACAACCAGCGTGAGCATGGGAGCAATGCATCATGGAACCAATCCCTGACCACCTCCCCCCACCGCCTCTCCCCCCCCCTGTGAGTGATGCGTTCGCTGCTGGCCTTGGTTTACCATCAAGCAAGGGATCGTCCGTGATTGGAGGGGAGTGGAGGGAGGAGCAGAGATGTTGCTCCATGGGCGTCGGTGAGTTATGACATCACATCGTTGCAGCCATCCGTTTTGGGTTGTGCTCAGAACACACTCGCACGTGTGTGTGTGTGTGTGTGTGTGTGTGTGTGTGTAACACAATACGACCTCTGGTGTAAGTGTTGGAACTGTCACCATCCCTCCTGAGCTGTCAAATCCATCTCTTCCAAACATCAACCGGCAGACGGCTTCGCCTGGGGTTCCCTAAAAACCCCGACTATCTGCTTCTCCTCCATCTTTTTTAGTTATCCTTCTTCCACCCAGACGTCTACAAATACAGTAGTACCTCTACTTACAAAATTAGTTGGTTCTGGAATAAATTACGTAAGTAGAAAATTTCGTAAGTTGAGACGTGTTTTCCATGCAAATGCCCTAATCCGTTCCAATCTGTTTACTTTTCGTAACTCGAAATTTCTATCGTAACTAGAGGCAAAACTTCCTGTTGAGGCGTTTGTAAGTAGAGACATTTCGTAAGTAGAGACATTCGTAAGTAGAGGAACCGCTGTATAACAAAAGAAGTGGGAATGGATTTCAGCTGAGTGGTAAAAAGGTAAATTCTCTAATCGGTCGTTTCAGTTTTTCAGCCAAAGGTCGGTGAAAATCAGATGTGAGGTAAACAAACGGTTTATCCTCCGATGGGCTTACGCAACACCATCAAAATAGCCTCTCGCTAACAGAGTAATAACAGAGTTTCCCAAGGTTCCAACATGCTGTGAGAGGCTTCGTCTTCGTCATTCATTCGTTCTAGAAGATGAATGTGAGTGTAAAGAAGTAATAGCAGGCAGGTCAGAGCTTTGCTGTGCTCCAAGAAAACTGAGGAGAGGCAAACGGGTACATGACGCTCGCCTGCCCCGACGCTTGATGGAAACACCTCACTGATGGGGGGTGTGGGGAGTGTGAAATACAACAGGCTCCAACACGAACAACGATGCGGTGAAGTTAAGTCGTAGGAATAGTAACGTGACGTTAGCTGCCAGGCGGATGTGCGCGGTGTTGCTCGGTGAAGGTGCGACGCCTGCCAGTCAGGATCCATCACTCAGGCGCCGCGTCGGGTGATGGAGAGCGATACGCCGCCTTTTGCAGAGGGAGAAGAAGATGGATGAGGAGAGAGTCAAGGCAGCCGCGGCGGCGGCGGCGGCGGCGGCACGCAACACCAAAAACCTGCCAGACTGTACTTCACGTCAGGATTCTGATTTCAGAGACCGTTTCACATGTGTCAGACTCGAGGCAAGGGGACCAAATGTGGCCCCCCCCACATCATTTTATGTGGCTCGCAAGAGCACAAGTTATAATATCTAAAAATAGTTAACTTAGAAGTGTGCTTTGACCAAAAACTACATTTCCCACAATGCAGTAATTCAGCCCATTTTTGAACAAATTTGATGTCCTAACGTGTGTTTGATGTTGTTTTTCTTTATTCTCTTCATCCATCAATCAAGTTTGATCCTTGATTGATGGATCAAACTATCCAAACAAACATTTTTTCTGTGCAACTGTACTGTATGTAACTTGAATAAGTAATAAATTCAGTTATTTAACATTAAGGAGTAGTTACATTTATGTTACATTACATTTATGTTACATTACATTTATGTTACATTTAGTTACATTTATTAGTTACATCTGACTCTTTGAGTTTGACACCCCCGCCGTAGATCAAAGCACAAGGAGAGTAAACTGAACCGATTATAGAGTACAATCAAGGGAGAGTAGATCAAAGATCAAGATCAAAGTCTCAATCAAATAAAGTCTTAGTACTTTGTACTTCACGCTCAAAGTACTTTGATCTAGTAGTAAACTCTACTTTGATCTACTAGACTTTGATCTACTGCTAGTGTTCTGCTAGTTTTATCAGTCGTGATAGTGTTACTAATGTTTTATTAGTATTATTACTATTCATTGCATTTTATTTTACATTGTTAATGTTAATCCTTTTCACACTCGGACATTTCCAACAGATTCTTGCTTGGTGAGGATTTTTAATGTATTTGTTGGTGTATTTTGAGTTATTTCATCCTCCAGCTACTAGTTGAGGTAAAATAATCGAAAATTTACTGTGAGTCCTTCAGAGACTTTTGATTTCCTGTTGTTTCATCTAATCCCCACATTATTTATTGCATGTTTAATAATTGATCCTGACCTTTGGATAGGATATCTTTCATTGACTTGTAGAGCTGGTTGTGTCTGTATGACGATTTATTTATCACAAAGCGTTCTGACTGTTGTTTCCTCTCGTGAAGGGTTCATCTTTCGAGCTCCAGTCGTCCACGCCGTCCAACAGGACAGCCTCTGTGCGGTTTTGTCGGCATCCACTAAGAACATGGCAAGTATGGAGATCTCAGCCGATGCCAGGGGATCCATGCTGGTCATCCATAATGCGAGGCCGTCTGTCCTCCGTTGTGGAGATGGCAGGAGCCTGGAACGCACCGGCCCTCTGTTTTCATGCCAGATGCAAATGCTGGTGCTCCTTTGTGAATACTGTTCTTGGGGTTTCTAGGAGGAAATGATCTTCCAGCAGGTTATTATAGCGTATAATCGTAATGTATGAATATATATGTGAGGCAGGATGGATAGGAAAGACATGCAGAAGATGTTTCTGCTCCTAATAAAGTACACATCACGGGTACTAGAACATATTCAATCTGTGTGAGATGTTTAATAGTCCCTAATAGGTTTGGGTACCATAAAGCTTCTCAGCACGTGACCAAAATAGCTGAATAAACAGCTCAGGGTGACAGATGATGCATGGCTGTCCCAGTGCCCGTTGAGGAATAGAGAATACATACGTCATTACGCCCAAGCTGCTGCAGCAGAAATGAGAAGAACAAGGATGATGGTACACTTATGGGACGATTCCGTATGCGTAGAGGACGCCTGTCGGCGACGCAACGCTCCGTTTAAGAAATGCAGAAACAACTGTGTTGTCTCATCAATCACGTCAATCCCTCGGTTCAGACGTGGGGCTGGTTATGGTGCAATACTGCAGCAATTTCAGCAGCCGTCCCGCTTTTTTCATCCGTCATACACAAACACGGAACATGCACTTCTGGATGATTAAGACTGGTTGTGCAGCGAGGCACCGTGAGCATGATGGATCATGGGAATCGATCGGCGCCGCCACTGAAGTCAAGAGCGAGGGCAAAGCGGTTCGTGTGCACTCGCAGGGGCAGATTTGTTTGAGGGGCGCCATGTTGGACAAAGAGGGTCACGTCAGAGAGACTCTCTGGTTAGTGTCAGCGTAGGACTACAACAGGCTAGTTAGTACTATCTAACCTTAACCTGTAGTTAGTGTTAACTACAGGGGTTGGTTAGTTAGACAGATACAAACTTTATTAATCCCGGAGGAAATTACACAATTGCAATTGTGTAATTGCAATAGTAAATTTAACAGTAATAATAAAAATGAATTGCACAAATTTAATAAGATAATAATAAATTATAATAATTTGATAATAATAAAGTTATACTTTATAATAGTTAATTGCACAAAAGTTAATAGCATCTACAGCACATGTGTCAAACTCTAGGCCCGGGGGCCAAATGCGGCCCGCCATATCAAGTGTGCTTTGACTAAAAACTACATTTCCCACAATGCAGTGATTCAGCCCATTTTAACTCTGACTAAACGTAGTGAACAAAGTTAATGTCCTAACTTGTGTCTGATGTTATTTTTCTTTATTGATTGATAGTTTGATCCTTGATTGATGGAGTTCTGTGGGTTTAATAACCTGATGAATGAAAAGGATTTATGTTAGAACAGAGAAACAAACAAACATGTTTTTTCTGTCTAACTGTAATGTTTGGAACTAGAATAAGTAAAAAATTCAGTTATTTAACATTAAGGAGTAGTTACATTTAGTTACATTAAGGAGTAGTTACATTTATGTTACATTACATTTATGTTACATTACATTTAGTTACATTTAGTTACATTTATTAGTTACATCTGGCCCTTTGATTACAGCTGATGTGACCCTCGATGAAAATGACCCCCCGGTCTACAGGGATAGGTTAGTGATTGTGGGCGTGGCCTATGGGGGCGTGGCCTGGGTGTGCCTTTGTAAAGAATAGTAATAACCTTGATATGATTAAATCCTGTCTAGATTAAAATAATTGATGAAGTTAATGCATCGTATGTAAATGTGCAGTGACTGTCTTTAAATGGGGGTGGGGGTGGGGGGGTTACACTGGTCATGTCTGCAGTAAATGTGATTAATATTCCCCACAAGATGAAGATAAAGCTTATTATTCCTCCAGCCTTCATCCCGTCTTCTATTCATCAGAAGCATCGCTTCATCATCCAGACCGTTAACGTCAGATGCTTTAGGTTCTTCAGACAGACGTGGATCAAGTTTTTCCAGACATAAGACGAAGAAAGAGAAGTTTGGGGAGGGCTGGACGTTCGTTCTTCCTACCTGTAGAAGATAGGAAGTCTTTTAGGAGGGAAACACCCACCATGATCTGAGCGCTGGATTAACAAAGGATTGACATCCAAACACGGATCTTGTTGCGGACGTGTTTTCACAGATAAATCATGAAGCTTCTCAGACGTTTGTCGCAACATCAGCATAAATCATTTTGTTCTGAAACGTCTCTTCCTCTGTAAGCATCAGGAATTATTCTAAATGAGTTCCTCTCTAGCCATCCTACAGCTCTTTATTTTTTTACTCCTCATCAGCTGATTGGTAAAATAATTGGTCAGGCTGACACCGACCCATGAAACACTTCTAGAAGACGTGGAATCATTTCTCACCATTTTTTTTTTCCTTAAATGTGTCTCATATGCAAATATTCAGCGTTGAGCAGTGTCCATTTCTGTCGCTGAAGAACGCACTGGCACCTTTTTGAGTGGTACATTTACAAAATTCTAAATGACGAAAGAAACAAATGCCTCTAAACGCTCCTGACATTTTCTTTTTTCAAAAAACTGCAAAAAGCAGGAATTCACAGAAAGCCAAACAGTTTTTTTTATTCCCCCCGCTGCAATTGATGCTTGTTAGCGGTATGAGTTGTTTGCACCAGCTAGTGAATTGTCACTTAAAAGGTGTTTACTTCAAGTAAGGATCCAAATTTTAAGAAAAAGCTCCAGACTAAATAACTTAAGGTTAAAAAAAAAAAGATGGTCTGTTTATACTTGAATGTGTTCTAGGAGACATGCTATCTTCATTATATTATAGACGAGGCTACACGTCAGACATGCGATGTGTGTGTTTCTATTGAGTCTTTAACATCCATTATTATAATTATCATTTAGAATAAAGAAGAAGAGAGAATGCAGACTAATCGTGAAGCTTTGCTTCTTACTTTTCCTGGACAGACTCCAGCAGCAGCTGTCGATGGCATCCAGGAGTTCTTTCTTCCTACCTCACTCCGAGTTCATCCTTCACACACTGTTTACTTCCCAACATTACTGCTGGCTATCTGCTGCAAACGCACAGTTAGGTTTATCCACCAGTCAAATTAATCCTCCACAGCTTTTGAACGGACCGGATCATGGCAGAATTTGGCAGACTCACATAGGAAAGATGTCATTCAGGGCGGAATAACAGACTCCTGCTGGCAGTAATTTAGAGACAAAAGATACATTAGCCGCCCATATGGTTCTCCGTTCATTTTCCAAAGTGCCCGTCCCATCCATATGGCTTTACATAGTGTAAATTGCTGAGAATGGAATTGGTCCCACTAGACACGCCTGCTTCTGAATATTGCATGTAGCCCGACTCGTATTTACATACCTAATGGTGCTCTAGACATAAATAACCTCGTATACACGTTGGAGACAATTCCTCGCCTTCGTTCGGCCATAAATTCACAACTCAAAGCAAATTTAGTGTATAATTTTATTTGAACATCAGTCATGGAAAGAGCTCAGCTGATATTCCCTTCTTCCTCATCATGGCTTCAGAAGGATGAAGATGAGATGGTGTTTGGGGGACGGTTGGACCGACCTGGATGTGACCGGCTTTCAAGCCTCCGTTGGGTATCTCCTTTGCTTTTAGACCGGTGCATTCCTTCCAAACAGCCAGGCCTTTGGAAAAACCATACTGGGAGAACAATATTTCCAGCCGCCGTGTGTCTGAAGACCTTCCAGGTTTTTTTCTTGTTTCATTAACTTTGATGACAGAGGAAGATAAAAGTACATAAAAGTCATTCTGGATGTAAACGAGCTGGATGGGAGTTAGATTTTATCAAAAGGTCTATTTATATAGATAAAAAAGAAACATCAAGTATAGGAATACCTTGAGATACGAGTCATGTGACGTGAATTTAATCCACTCCGTGATTGAACTCATAAGTAAAACAACATTTCCCCATTTGAAGTAACAAAAATCATTTTAATCCGTTCCAGTTTTGTAAAAAAAAGGCCCCAACTCCCTAAATTGTGAATAAAAACATGTTTATATCAACCAACAGACACGCAGGCTTTACCTGTATATACTGTCTTATATGTAAGTGACGTAAATAATGATAAAGAATGAAAAGAAACGCAGAAGTCAAGAGAACGCACGAGCTACGTCTTTACTCCACCAACGAGAACGAGATCCGGTCTCACTGATGTTGTATCCATCCGCCAACACGTGGTAAAGAACGGGATGCGATCTCAGCTAATGTTGTATCCATCCGCCAACAAAAATATGGACAGAGCAACGGCTTGTATCTCAAATAACTCAGAATACTTTGACGGCTGAATGATGGCAGTGATTCTGTAGGCCTGCGGGAGGGTCAGCCTGTGGGTTCAGGCATACGTCGACCCAGACGTGTCTTGGCGTCTCCTGCTCACATCCACGCGTTCTGACCTCGCTTCAAGGAGAAGTACGAGCAGCACATTCCCAGCCACTCTGAAATATTTGACAAGAAAGTGATTGTCATTAGCGGACCATCCAGGCCTCGACTTACTGGGGCTGTTTTCATCTAATTACATCCAACAACAAAAAGCCGGAGCAGCGGAGGAGATGCACAGTAATTACATTGGGGGAGGATTGGCACATGTGATGAAGTGACTCGGCCACTCTGCCCCTCTGACTGCTCAATAACTTCAAGCCCATCCCAGTTGTTTATGAGATTGAGCTGTCATGCACACATCACTCACATTTAAGATGCTGCTGTAGTCCCGTTACGGGGGTGGGGTGGGGGTGTGTGGGGGTGGGGGGTGGATGATGTCACTGAAGAAGCTGATCATATTTGATAAGATTACTTAAACCAGTAAAGGAACATGTGTGTGTGTGTGTGTGTGTGTGTGTGTGTGTGTGTGTGTGTGTGGTGTGAGAGAGAGAATATCAGTCCAGAGTGCACCCCCCCCACCACCACCACCCTAAGGGTTTGTACAGGATGAGTGGATAATAATAGTATTTGTGGGTGTGGAGCAGGACTACAGCAGGTCCATGTGTCCGGGGGGGGAGGGGGTGATGCATCATGGGAAGTCTCCTACCAGTCCAGGCTTACAGCAGCACACCTACAGGCTATCCTGGTCCACCTCTGCATAGTTGCGGAAGAAGGTTCCACAGGAGAGGAAGCAGATCATTGCCGCCTCTGGGTTCTACTTTTAGAACCTCCGGGGACCAGATGTGACCCCGTGACCTCAGAGCGTGGCGTCCCAGAGCGGTGATAAGGTATTTCAGGCTTTTTGAGATATGATGGGAGTCTGGCAATGAAGAGTTGAGTAAACGAGGAGGAGGATTTTAAATTCATTGATGGTTTAACAAGGAGACAGCAGAGAGGCTCATGTGGAGATGTGGAATCTGTTCTAATGGTGGGTTTAGAACAGAACCCATCCTGCTTCTGACTGTTCATTTTACACAGGTGAGAGGAGGCGGTGCTTAATTCAAGAGGTCATGCGTATATCCTGTCGACCTGGACTCAGTCAGCCACTGGAGCCAGATCACCGGGGGCACAAAGCAGGAGCTGGACCTCCAGGGGCACAAAGTAGGAGTCGGACCACCTGGGGCACGAAGCCAGACCACCAGAGGCACAAAGCAGGAGTAGGACCACCAGAGGCACGAAGTAGGAGTAGGACCACCAGAGGCACGAAGTAGGAATCACAAAGGGAACAGAAGTTCAAACCAGATAGACTGGGGTAGGTTCCAGCTTGAAAGTTAAAGAATGAAGCTTCTGAATGACTTATCATTTAATTTAGTTTTAGGGCTGATTAATGGGTTTCAGTCAAAAATGGATCATCCCGATGTCCCGGGCCAGCACTGTGGAAAATGTTGGCTTCATTATGACTGGGGGAGTGGCTTCATTAGAACATACTCCTTACAGCACGGAGAATAAATCCTCAACTCGTAGGATAAATCATGGTGGTTTGGTGTTAAGCCATGAACTCCAGCTTTAGATGACAGCAATCCAACAAGCACTGCATAAAAACACCAAACTCACCTGGAGAGTCCTTCAGGTGTCAGTTCTTTCTCGTCTTGATTTTCCTCTCATTTAACAGTTGTGCTGTTTGTTTCTGCCCGTAATGAGGCACAGGTGCACATGGCGTCTGCTGAATGTGGCAGGAAATGCAGGTGGCGTAGAGACGGGGAGTTTGTGTGCATCGTTTTCCATATCAGCTAAAGCTTGAAAATGTGTTAACCCCCCCAGGGCTCAGGTCGGCAGGAGTGAGCCCTGAATGCTCTACTTCAGATCAGGGTGATTAAAATATCATCGCCGCTCAAATGAGGAGTTCATTAGTAAAAGCAGACGCTTGACGCTCCGCTAACAGAAATAGACGGGCCTCGAACAAATGGAGGAGCAGGGCATGAAATGAAACGTCACAATGATTAACTGAATGTGAAAATGAACCGCCGTCAGTCTGATGCGCTTCAGAGCTGGGGGCGCTTAGGGGATGGGGTGGGAGGAGGACTCAAGAATGATCTAAGAAGCAATGAAGAACTGAAGAGGAGGAAAGAGGGATGAGCACAGTTTAGGGAAAGAGGCAGAGGTCTGTCGTCCGTCCGCCTCCAGGCACTGACTCCACCTACATCCAGGCACTGACTCCACCTACATCCAGGCACTGACTCCACCTACATCCAGGCACTGACTCCACCCACATCCCCCAATGGACTCCACCCACATCCCCCAATGGACTCCACCCACATCCACATCATGCATTCCACACACAACCCACCATTGACTCCACCCACATCCCTTCAATGGTTTCGACCCACATTCCCATCATGCACTCCAACATCCCCCCATGGACTCCGCCCACATCCTCACCAAAGGTTCCACCCGCGACCCCATCATGCACTACACCAGCTTCACCACAATGGTCTACACCAACTCCCCCACCCAAACCCCACCATTGTCTCCAACCAAACCCCACCAAAAACTCCACCCACATCCCACCAACGACTCCACCCACATCCCCCAATGGACTCCACCCATATCCCCCATGGACTCCACCCACATCCCACCATGGACTCCACCCACATCCCCCAATGGACTCCACCCACATCCCACCAACGGACTCCACCCACATCCCCCAATGGACTCCACCCACATCCCACCAAAGATTCTACCCACATCCCCGAATGACTCCACCCACATCCCCATCATGAACTCCAACATCCCCCCATGGACTCCACCCACATCCTCACCAAAGGTTCCACCCGCGTCCCCATCATGCACTACACCAGCTTCACCACAATGGTCTACACCAACTCCCCCACCCAAACCCCACCATTGTCTCCAACCAAACCCCACCAAAAAACTCCACCCACTTCCCACCAACGGACTCCATCCACATCCCCCATGGACTCCACCCACATCCCACCATGGACTCCACCCACATCCCACCAACGGACTCCACCCAAATCCCCCAATGGACTCCACCCACATCCCACCAACGGACTCCACCCACATCCCCCAATGACCCCACCCACATTCCACCAACGGACTCCACCCACATCCCCCAATGGACTCCACCCACATCCCCGAATGACTCCACCCACATCCCCGAATGACTCCACCCACATCCCCGAATGACTCCACCCACATCCCCGAATGACTCCACCCACATCCCACCAACGACTCCACCCACATCCCACCAACGACTCCACCCACATCCCACCAACGACTCCACCCAAATCCCCCATGGACTCCAACCACATCCCACCATGGACTCCACCCACATCCCCCAATGGACTCCACCCACATCCCCCAATGGACTCCACCCATATCACCCAATGGACTCCACCCACATCCCACCAAAGATTCTACCCACATCCCCGAATGACTCCACCCACATCCCCATCATGAACTCCAACATCCCCCCATGGACTCCACCCACATCCTCACCAAAGGTTCCACCCGCGTCCCCATCATGCACTACACCAGCTTCACCACAATGGTCTACACCAACTCCCCCACCCAAACCCCACCATTGTCTCCAACCAAACCCCACCAAAAAACTCCACCCACTTCCCACCAACGGACTCCACCCACATTCCCCAATGGACTCCACCCATATCACCCAATGGACTCCACCCACATCTCCACCATGGACTCCACCCACATCCCACCAACGGACTCCACCCAAATCCCCCAATGGACTCCACCCACATCCCACCAACGGACTCCACCCACGTCCCCATCATGCACTACACCAGCTTCACCACAATGGTCTACACCAACTCCCCCACCCAAACCCCACCATTGTCTCCAACCAAACCCCACCAAAAAACTCCACCCACTTCCCACCAACGGACTCCATCCACATCCCCCAATGGACTCCACCCATATCCCCCATGGACTCCACCCACATCCCACCATGGACTCCACCCACATCCCACCAACGGACTCCACCCAAATCCCCCAATGGACTCCACCCACATCCCACCAACGGACTCCACCCACATTCCCCAATGGACTCCACCCATATCACCCAATGGACTCCACCCACATCTCCACCATGGACTCCACCCACATCCCACCAACGGACTCCACCCAAATCCCCCAATGGACTCCACCCACATCCCACCAACGGACTCCACCCACGTCCCCATCATGCACTACACCAGCTTCACCACAATGGTCTACACCAACTCCCCCACCCAAACCCCACCATTGTCTCCAACCAAACCCCACCAAAAAACTCCACCCACTTCCCACCAACGGACTCCATCCACATCCCCCAATGGACTCCACCCATATCCCCCATGGACTCCACCCACATCCCACCATGGACTCCACCCAAATCCCCCAATGGACTCCACCCACATCCCCCAATGACCCCACCCACATTCCACCAACGGACTCCACCCACATCCCCCAATGGACTCCACCCACATCCCCGAATGACTCCACCCACATCCCCGAATGACTCCACCCACATCCCCGAATGACTCCACCCACATCCCCGAATGACTCCACCCACATCCCACCAACGACTCCACCCACATCCCACCAACGACTCCACCCACATCCCACCAACGACTCCACCCAAATCCCCCATGGACTCCAACCACATCCCACCATGGACTCCACCCACATCCCCCAATGGATTCCACCCAAATCCCTTCAATGATTTCGACCCACATCCCCATCATGAACTCCAACATCCCCCCATGAACTCCGCCCACATCCCCACCAAAGATTCCACCCGCGTCCCCATCATGCACTACACCAGCTTCACCACAATGGTCTACACCAACTCCCCCACCCAAACCCCACCATTGTCTCCAACCAAACCCCACCAAAAAACTCCACCCACTTCCCACCAACGGACTCCACCCACATCCCCCAATGGACTCCACCCATATCCCCCAATGGACTCCACCCACATCCCCACCATGGACTCCACCCACATCCCACCAACGGACTCCACCCAAATCCCCCACTCGACTCCACCCACATCCAACCAACGGACTCCACCCACGTCCCCATCATGCACTACACCAGCTTCACCACAATGGTCTACACCAACTCCCCCACCCAAACCCCACCATTGTCTCCAACCAAACCCTACCAAAAAACTCCACCCACTTCCCACCAACGGACTCCACCCACATCCCCCAATGGACTCCACCCATATCCCCCATGGACTCCACCCACATCCCACCATGGACTCCACCCACATCCCACCAACGGACTCCACCCAAATCCCCCAATGGACTCCACCCACATCCCACCAACGGACTCCACCCACATCCCCCAATGACCCCACCCACATTCCACCAACGGACTCCACCCACATCCCCCAATGGACTCCACCCACATCCCACCAAAGATTCTACCCACATCCCCGAATGACTCCACCCACATCCCCGAATGACTCCACCCACATCCCCGAATGACTCCACCCACATCCCACCAACGACTCCACCCAAATCCCCCATGGACTCCAACCACATCCCACCATGGACTCCACCCACATCCCCCAATGGACTCCACCCAAATCCCACCAACTCCTCCAACCAAACCCCACCAAAGATTCTACCCACATTCCCCCAATGACTCCACCCACATCCCTTCAATGATTTCGACCCACATTCCCATCATGAACTCCAACATCCCGCCATGAACTCCGCCCACATCCCCACCAAAGATTCCACCCGCGACCCCATCATGCACTACACCAGCTTCACCACAATGGTCTACACCAACTCCCCCACCCAAACCCCACCATTGTCTCCAACCAAACCCCACCAAAAACTCCACCCACATCCCACCAACGACTCCACCCACATTCCACCAATGGACTCCACCCAAATCCCCCAATGACTCCACCCACATCCCACAAAAAATGGACTCCACCCCCATCCCCCAATGGACTCCATCCACATCCCACCGAAGGACTCCACCCACATCCCCCAATGACTCCACCCACATCCTCCCAATGACTCCACCCAAATCCCCCAATGGACTCCACCCACATCCCACCATTGACTCCACCCAAATCCCACCAACTCCTCCAACCAAACCCCACCAAAGATTCTACCCACATTCCCCCAACGACTCCACCCACACACCCCCACAGACTCCACCCACATACAGGCACTGACACCACCCACATCCCCATCATGCACTCCAACATCCCCCCATGGACTCCACCCGCATCCCCACCAACGGACTCCACCCGCATCCCGATCATGCACTACACCAGCTTCACCACAATGGTCTACACCAACTCCCCCACCCAAAGCCCACCAACGACTCCACCCACTTCCCAACAACGACTCCACCCACTTCCCACCAACGACTCCACCCACCATGGACTCCACCCACCATGGACTCCACCCCCCACGGACTCCACCCACATCCCACCATGGACTCCACCCACTTCCCCCCACGGACTCCACCCACATCCCACCACGGACTCCACCCACATCCCCCCCACGGACTCCACCCACATCCCACCAACGACTCCACCCACATCCCACCAACGACTCCACCCACATCCCACCAACGACTCCACCCACATCCCACCAACGACTCCACCCACATCCCACCAACGACTCCACCCACATCCCACCAACGACTCCACCCACATCCCACCATGGACTCCACCCACATCCCACCAACTCCTCCAACCAAACCCCACCAAAGATTCTACCCACACCCCCCCGCGGACTCCACACACATCTCCCACAGACTCCACCCACATCCCCCCACGGACTCCACCCACATCCCCCCACGGACTCCCCCCACATCTTCCTGCTGGGAATACACAAGTGTGAAAGTTTGTGTGTAAAAAATCCTGTTTCACGTCTGAAACATACATGAAGCTCGTCCCGTCTGGTTGTCTGTGACAGCAGAAGGTCAGGCTTAACGCTTACGGCCGCTTGTAGACCACAACTAAATAGGTGAGATGTACGGCGGTGGGCTCCAAAAGTTAAAGGTTAACCAAACATAAGCTCATCAATAGAAAAAGCAGCGTGGCATTCTGAGTCTGAGAGGGGAAGTGAGGCGCCTCAGTGAACTGGCAGGCGGGGTTAAATAACCTGGGATCACCGGCCAGGTGCTCCCAGTTACCTGATCATGATGATGCTCAGCTGTGGACCAAAGTCCAGCCAACGTTCTCATTATCATTCTGATCCATGAAGCAAATAACAAAATGATTGATTGTATTTGTTCATCTTAGATTAGCCCAACATTGATCTGAACAGACACGGGTTAAACTTTTACCTTCAGCGGCGCCACAGCCGTACAAACCTGTACTTATGATTTATTATTTCCCTCTCAGGTGACTTCTCTCACAAATTAAATCTCAAGCGGGGGCTAGTGAGGAAAAGGTCACGGCGTGACACCGAACAATGTTTAGGTGGTGAAGCCTGAGAGGCGGCGCCCCCCCCCCCGCTCCCCCCACCTCCACAGCCAAGTTGTTCAGAAGCCTTGGCAGATTGTTGAAGCCCCCCCCTTTAAAACGCTCAAGAATCCGCTCAAGGACGACCGGGAGCTTTGTTGCCATTTATGCTACAGTTTATTCAGTCCGTTCCTTTTGTCCCAGATGGGTGGTTATGAATATGTGTCTTCCAGTACGCCCACCCCCACAATGGCTCAGTTTCTGCACTCTGTGTGGGGGTGGCAGGTGTGTCGTCAATGGAAAAAAAAAAAAAAACCTTCAGAAAATAAAGAGGCAGTTAGCTGAATTGTAGCATACGCTAACCGTTCACAAAAAACATTTATTCTAGTTTGTTCTTCCCGTTTTTCTACGTTGGATTTATTTTCCTCTTTTGGCTCTGATGACAGAAATGACAAGGCAGTCAGCGACTGCAACATCCTGCGACACCCCTGAATTCAACATTTTACCCTGACCTACACATTTTTGTGCCTCTGGCTTCCTGAAAATGTTGCTTTTTGTTTACTGATTATATCTCATCGGGTTTCAGAGATGTGGACCTAAGACGGTCTACAGTGCGCCGTTGTTTCTCGAGGTTAATGCGCTCCAGGAACCACACGCGAAAAATCCGCAATGAGTAGAAAAGTTTAAATTTGACCTTGACCTAGTTTTCTCAAGGTCAAGGTCATCATCTCATCTTCATCCCCTTTTCTGCCTGAGTCATGTGCTTTTTGTTTCATCTTTCTATCTGCAGCGGTTGTGAAGACATCTGCTGGACGGATGGACGGACACACAAACACTGACAATCACAACACGAGAACACGCTTTCAGTCATGACGACCACGAGGGTCAGTCCCGTGGAAGAACGTGACTCCAGAAGGCCGAAGGTTCACAAAGGTCACAGCGGAAATCATTCTGTGGAACGGATGGACCATGAGGGGGGGTGGGGGGTTGCTGTGGAACGGATGGATCCGGAGGCGGCGGCCTCAGCAGCAAAGTGAAACTTTTAAAAGTTGATGTCCTATTACGGGAAAACTTGCCGAAAATGAATTTGTTTTCCGTGGGGTTTTGCAGACAGACCTCCACGATGTCATCTTTATTCCTCTGTCTCTCCCACATGACCCCCCCCACCCCCACCCCCACCCCCTCGGCCCGGAATGGAAAAAAAGATCTTGGTGACTGATGTACCTGCTGGCTATTTCGACATCTGTCTTCCTCTTTGGAGCCCGGGCAGGGAGAGGTCTAGGTAAAGTGTGACAGGTTTCCACAACAGCGTGAGCTAACACCGGCTAGCCTCAGAGATCAGCCATTAGCAGCTTGTCAATCGAGCAGCGCTAACAGCATTCTGGGCAGCTCCAGGAAGGTTCTCAAACAAGGAGGTACATGTGAGATCATTACAGTATAGATAAATATAGCTCCTGCAAGAGCATTGTGTCAAGGCTGCTGTTAGATACCACACAATTATTATAATTGTGTGGATAATGGAGTCGAATGTGCAGCGGATAAAAGTGTTTCTATTTGACGGACGGCTCCTCAGGAAGGTGTTACAGACTTTAGTTTGTTTGACATAAACGGTTTAAGTTGACTTTATTTACTTTATTTTTTTCCAGACATGTTATTATAACAGACTTTCACACCATCATCACATTTGCAACATCAACGACAACATCCGGAAAAAAAATAAAAATAAAAAAAAGGGCTGAAAAGGGCGTCGCTCTCGATTATACGTTGAAAATATACGGAAAACTAAAAATGAAGTTGATGTTATTTTCCTACCTCGAATGCTGGAATCATAAAATCACTAGTAAACGGGTAAAAGCACATAATATCATGTTACTGTACAGTAAATCAGAATAAAACACATAGTAGAATATTATTAGCCCGTAGCAACCCCCGTGACCCACAATGAGGAAGAAGCAGCTGAAGACGAGACGGACATGTTTTTTCTGTACGATATTAAAAATATATACTGTATATATTTTCTTATGCATTTATTTATTTATTTATTAATGTAATTGTCAGCTTCAAACATTGAAGCATTTCCTGTTAAACTTGCAGCAGTTTGAATCCCATCAAAGTGCTTGCGTTCAGAAACGTGATCTCACCCGTCTCTACTCTGCTTTCTGGTGTCGTATATAAACCAAGATGAATAAAATTATTTCAATTGTACATCCTGAAGGCATCCGATGACACATTTTGATATTTTAACCTTCAGGATTCTGGAGGAAGCTGCCGACCAAGACAAAAAAAAAATCAGAAGCGAGGTGTGGAGTTTGCGTCAGCAGTCGAGGGATGAAGAACACGGGATCGCGTGTTCAAGGACCTCAGCCGACATTTACAGTCTAGACATGAAGTTTCTGTTGGAACCTCTCCATCAGCGTGTCAACAGGACGAGAAGTAATTTTCTGCAACCAGAAGGATGTATACTGCACATGCCACATGTATGTTTTGTGTGACACAACCTGGCCTGAAGGGTTCATTCTTCATCACTTGCTCCTCATCAATTTCCGCACGGACTTATTTCTACTTTATTCTAGACTGTCTTCTTGCCTCATTTATTCCTTTTCCTCTTCTTTTAATTTGGCCATTTGCTCCTCATCCTCCCCCCAGATGAAGGAACATGTGTGAAACAGCGCTAGTTGTTGGGTATTTCTAGTCTGACTGAAGTCCAGTAGGTCTCGTGTAGGCTGATGCAGTAGGACTGCCTCTGTATAATCAATCACTGATTGGAATACTTCATTACTGGGGGGTGGGGGTGGGTGGTCAGATGGACTTGGAGATAGCCTTCGCTCAGTGACGGTTCATCCAATGAGGTCAATTGGAAGTTTTAAATGAAAAGCCACCACCACAGAATGATGAAACGTAACGGCGTGAACGATCCCCGGAGCGTTTTATGTCTACCGACTCGTCACGTGTCACCTCCGATTCCGGGGTAACGACTCTGTAATGGCCCCCATTTATCCATTTAGCCTCATTGAGTTCTCTGGAATGCTGCTCCCGCCACGTTCTCCGGCCAGCGCTGGATGTTTCCGACGCTCGACGGCGAGTAGACCATTGGCGATCCAGTCAGATGCAAAGCCGTCTGCAACCGTAATGGATGCGGTCGTTTTCCAGTTAGGAAAGTTATTTTTTTCTGCACGCTTGGGCTTGGAGCCATGATAAAGATTGGAAATACATGGGCGCTGTCAGATGTACTCATCAGATGATGATGGTGATGATGGTGGTATTAAATGGGAAATGGGAACCGTTTATGGCTTCAGTTCCTCTGATATGTTGGGATGTGGAATCATTTTTAGGAGTGGGATCGACAACATCAAGTGGAACAACATTTAAATGACATATTTAAAGCGCTTAGGATGATCTTTACAGGGACACGCCCACCGACAGGATGTTGCATCTCGTCCATTTTAGACCGGCCTTCATCCAAACTATTAAACAGAACACGGAGCTGCATGTATTTAGAAGCAAACGGCATCACCGTCGGTGCTGGGATACATTTTACATTCATCTTTAATTATTGATTTGTTCCACAAATTGCCAGCAAATGATTGAAAGCGACGGTGATTGTTCTTGTTTCTATTCTACAAACCAAAAGTTAACAGAAACAGATTTGATCTGCTTTCTTCAGAAGTTGTAATAATAATAATAATAGCTGATGGAAAATATCGTGTAAAACATCGTATTAAAAAGTTTGAACGTCGTTCCGAACGTGAATCGACTTCATCCTGGAGGCAGGATTTGTCTCTGCGTGGTTCTGCTTTTACAAAAGCTAACGTAATAACGGTCATTAGCGGCGTCGAACACAATTTGTGGGCTTGAGGTAGATTTTATTTTGAAGCTGTGACAGAATACCTTCCTTTAATTATTTTGACTCCCCCCCCGACAACTGCCACTCTATTGTGATGGGGGAGTTTGATTGTCCGATGATCCTAGGTGCTGGGGTCTCCCTTGGCAATCAGGTGCTGGGTGGACTTACAACCTGCTGGGGAAACCTTAAGCGATTGGGTGCAGTTTGGATTGGGTGGTAGTCGTCAACATGGGGCTTGACGACCCATTCCCCAGACAAAGACTCTAGCTCTAAGGACATGGAATGTCACCTCGCTGGGGGGAAAGGAGTCGGAGCTTGTGAGGGAGGTTGAGAGGTACAGACTAGATATAGTCGGGCTCACTTCCACCCACAGCTTGGGCACTGGAACCCAAACCTGCTTTCTGGTGTTGCCTAAGGTGAGAAGAGGAAGACTGGTGTTGCCTTACTTATAGCCCTACAGCTCAGCCGCCATATATTGGAGTTTACCCCTGTGAACAAAAGGGTCGCGTCCCTGTGCCTTCGGGTTGGCAACAGGTGTCTCACTGTTTTCAGTTTTGGCGGTTTTTGTCCCGGTCGCGGAACACTGACCAGCTCTACACTCTCCATCGAGTGCTCGAGGGTTCATGGGAGTTTTCCCAACCAGTCCACATGTGTTTTGTGGATCTGGAGAAGGCATTCGATCGTGTCTCTCGTGGTATCTTGTGGGGAGTGCTTCGGGAGTATGGGGTTTGGGGCGCTTTGCTCAGGGCCATTCGGTCCCTGAATGACCGAAGCTGGAGCTTAGTTCACATGGTTGGCAGTAAGTCAGACCTGTTGCAGGTGCATGTTGGACGGGGATGCCCTCCATCACCGGTTCTGTTCATAAACTTTATGGACAGAATTTCTAGGTGAAGCCAGAATCCAGAGGGAGTTCGGCTTCATTTCTGCCAAGCTGGCCTGGGAACGCATCAGGATCCCCCCGGAGGAGCTGGTAGAGATGTCTGGGGAGAGGGAAGTATGGGCATCCCTCTTGAGACTGTTGCCCCTGCGACCCAGCCCCTGATAAGTGGTTTGAAAATGGATGGATGGATGGATGGATGGATGGATGGACATTTATTTGAGTCCCACAACATCTGAAGTAACGCTGGCTTCACTGAGGTTTCTAGATCATATGGATTTAATTCACTTTAAACTACAAATGAGGCGAGGAGATATTGTTGAATGTCACCTCCTAGAAGGCGTTCAGTGTGTGTTTCTACACTCTCTATTTTCTGTTCACATTTTCTATCACCTGAACGCCTACAAAATATTTTTATAAAGCTTTCCAACAATATGAAAGTAATAATTCTGGTGCAGATAAGCAGAATACATTCCTTTAATTAAGCCTAACTGTAGTGGGAGAATAATTACAATACCATTTATGTGCAACTGTAGACTGTAAGCTTCTTATAATCTCATTAAAACCCACCTGCTATTAGAAAGAGGACACGTGATCAAGCCAGGTAATCACTAGTTAGCGAGGTGAGTGTGTGTGTGTGTGTGTGTGTGTGTGTGTGTGTGTGTGTGTGTGTGTGTGTGTGTGTGTGTGTGTGTGTGTGTGTGTGTGTGTGTGTGTGTGTGTGTGTGTGTGTGTGTGAACTATACATCCGGTTTCACACTGGTTTACATACAGTTCGGGTGAAGGCAAGGGCTTCAGCACCCCGGACAGGGACAACCGCAGCAGCCGCTGGACGGAGCTCGATGTCAGGGCTCCGAACCGACCCGAGCCGGCGGGTATTAGAGACATTTACCTGTTTAAAGGTTCCTGTTATTTTACATTTTAAGGTTGATATAGTTAAATATAGTTAAACATAGTTAACACTGTTGTCTTAGACATCCCCAAACGCACTGGTGACTCCTAGAAGCGACAGTTTTGACTCATTCCAAGTTTAATTCAATGAAGCTCAGTCTCTGGCGCAGACGTGGCACCTTCCGTACTTCTCATTTAATCGAGGCTTCAGTTTTCTCAGAATCTCATGACTATCAAATGATCTGGTCTAAATCGAGCCCATCTGCCCCGTCATTAGTGACAGTCCAGCTATCTGCGGCTCGTAGCCCGCGTCTTAGTCCCTAATATCCACCCCAGCAGAGAAAAGTCACGACGCAGCTTCCTCTCCTCCATCCACCCCATCGGTTCGTTCGCCTTCTGCCTCCCCCAGCCCAGACCCACCCCTTACTGTCTGCCATGACCGTCCTCTACAATATGAGACTGTATTCTTTGTACCTCCCCTTTCTCGCCCTCAGTCTGCGCGCCTCAGCCTCCCTTCCTAGAGATCCATCCCACAGCTCTCCACCCGCAAACGGCTCCTACGGTGAGGGAAAAAAGAGCAGAACACTTTCACACACGTCGGCACAAATCTCCCACACTGAGCTCCTTTTTCTCCTCTCCCTCCTGATGGGGCTACAAGACTAGATTTCTCTCCGCGCCAATGCCCGACACCACGCCGAAACGAAGGATTTTTTCCCCTTGAGCATGAAAAGGATTGCCAAACCATCCGCAATCCAACATCACCGACTGAGCCACCAGCATGAGCACTGGATACATACGCTCCATCAGAAGTTGCTGGCCAGACAACTAACGAATCTTGGACCGCAGATACGGAGGAGAGGGGAGAGTCAGTTTTAGGTAAGCGCATCCATCCCGCTCGGATCTCTGACATGATATCAAGGATCTGGCGCTTTTTCCCCCTCCGTTCATCACTGACCACGAGGTAACGGCGGGTAGGCAGGGCTATGTTGTGGCACAATTATGGCGATGTTTGCGTGGTCAGCATGTTACAGAAAGGGTGGCTTTTAATGAAAGGAGACCAATTTGATCTTTGTTTCTTCTATTCTTAAATATGCACCTTTTAAATGATCATGCGTACAAGGTCTGCGCCGAAAGGTTAGGATGTGATAAATCACGGGTCTGACACCCAAACAGTATGTAAATGAGTTATCCTCTAGATGTGCGTGTGGTGGACCCCGCATTCCCTTCATGACATGACTGGAGAAGCCGAAAAAACATATGGAGAAACAACGCTGTCGGTGTTTTACGCATTTTACGCAGACCTGCCCCGGCGTCACTGAATGGCATTGAATGTGTTCTGGCAGGCCCAACGGATCAGCGCGTTCCAGATCAATATTTGCATTCAAACATTATTCCGATTGCAGCCCAGTCGTGGCTTTTTACATCCTCGTTGATCAATTCATCCCAGGAACTGCGCTATCCATTAACCCCGGCAGCGAGCGCCATCCCATAGCCTGGATACTGGAATATGAGTGAGTTGCAGTCATGTTTCCTGTCATTACCTTTATAGTTGATTCCGTGTTATGGATGATTTACTGCCTGCAAATGATTTCTGTGGGGGCAGATCGTCCCCTGGATCTGTGTTTACGTGTGCGGCCCCCCGTCTGTGCTCCAGTTGCGCGTGCACGGAGACAAAAGCGCGTACGTGATGGTTTTTAGATTGTGTGAGTGACTGTACATGTGTGTTGTCTTTATGTGTGTGCGTGTGTGTGTGTGTGTCACTGGTGAGGTAAACTTGGTGTTCCGCGCTCCCTGAAGTTCCTTTGGCTGCTGTTCCACTGACGACCAGCAGGGGGAGCTCCGGCTCTTTCTCCATCGGTGTCATTACGTCGCTAACGGAAATATAAGCGTGAGCGCGACTGATTCCAGCCTCTGCGAAATTAGAGACGCGTTTTCTGTTTGAAATTGGGTTCCGGAAGCATTTCTCTGCATCTCCATGATGACACTCAAGGTCCGGGCTGTCGTTTCGTCCTTCCTGGGAAGTGGGCCTGATGTGGTCTGAAGACATCAAATGAGGGGAATGGTCTCATAACAAGAAATAAGAATGTAACATGAATAATTAAACATTTCAATCTGACCCAAAATTAGCTTAAAGTAAAGAAGTTCTGAGTTCCCCGCCTCCTGAATCGGGAAACGACACTTGAGGTGTGATCTTTAAAATATGGCAGCGGCTGGAAGCATCCAGCAATTTTCCGCCCTTTTCTGCAAATGCAATACAGAAAAAATTGCGGCGGCAGTGTAAACTGCAGACTTTGCTTTATTCGGTACGCTTCATTCAATCAAAGAAGCGTTCCTGGTTTGCCAGCAGAGCGTCGGACGACCTGCTGATGATCACACTTCCAGGAGATCCTCCTTCCTCCAGTTGCAACTCCTACCGACGAACGCTCTGCAGAGGCAGTAGAGATAAACATCCTTAATGTCACTATGGAGTTTATGCATTCATGTTTTGCACACAGTTGGTCTGGATGAGATCTCCTGGAGACTTTAAAACAGAAAACAGCGTCTCTGCCCTGGAATGAACTCCGTTTCGAGTCGTCGGTGTATGTTTTACACGACGTTCAAAGAAACCCTCACCCACCAGCTCGTGATGTAAGAGTTGGTAGCATCTAGAGGCCACTTATTTGAACATGTATAATGAAGGCAGAACCGTTATTATGGATTTATTCTGCTTTATTATTTTACCATTCCTGCTTTTCAGGCTGCACATTTGGGTTCCACAAAAACCCTCCGCCCCGCCTGACTTCTGTTGGAGATGCTCCACAGAAAAGCCAAAGGAACCTGACTCTGGAGTCTTCAACCGTTGCCAGGGTGTTGCTGCTCCTTAACAGGCTATACTCAGTCATCATTAGGGTGATCGCTTTGCTGTCCGTGGCAAAAAGATCACCCAACTGTTGGTGTTTGGTAATGTTTGATGTGCTAGTCTTCACATCGCTGAAAACAGACGTCTGCGCTGGCCGGCGATTAAACATGGAACCTTAACTTAATTTGCTTCGCTCCTGCCTCCCATGTTCCCTCCAGTAATATAATTTGATCCGCTCCAGACTAGAACTGGTGTCAGAGGTGCTTTAAACACAACACAGTCTGCATGTGGTGAAAATGTCTTGCTGAAATATATGTATGAGCAGGATTTGGCATTGAGTTGAGGAGTTTTTCTCGTCCATGTGTCTGTGTGGTCATTCTGCAGCTGGCAGTGGTAAAATTAATTTCTTTAAGACAAACCTTTGAGTTATGATTCATTTATCTTCTCTTCTCTGAAATTTTAAACACTTTCCACAAGAGTTAAAGGTAGAATTATCAGGGATTGGTTTGACTTCTCCATCCAGTTGTCCTGGTGTTGTAAAGGTGAGGCGAGTCCCACGTGTCCCAGGACCGGTCCAGGCTGAACACCATCTATATCCTGTCTAGAACCACATTCCAGGTTCTGGCTTATGTTCTATCTTCTTGTTCTGTAGAGAACAAGGAAGAACCAGAACTCCTGCAGAGCTGTTACCCCCTGAGACAGTGTCTTATTACTGCTTTAAATACTAGAAACATAATAAAATGATCTTCCTGGAGAAGCACAACCCTCTGGTAGTAAAGGGTTTGTCTGGTGGTGACACGCCCCCTGACACGCCCCCCCCACCTGACTGTTTTACAGGCCCTCCTGTTATTCCTGAGGAACAGTTTTATAGAACCTTCCAACAGTTTGGGGTTTAGAAACGACGCCTGGATAGAGTGAAAAGAAGTTTGTCTTCTGCCAGACGGAGAAGCATCACAGCCTGACCTCTGACCCCTGACCCCCTGCCAGTAGCCCCAGCATCAGCAGCAGCAGCTGGGTGGGGTCAGAGTGGTGGAGACCAGAGGTTGGCTTGGTTAACAGACGTTTAGCAGAAATATGGTTTTACTTAATGGGTTTGTTAGTTTCAAGTTAGGTTTAGTTAATTTAGAGTTAGGATAACCTAGTTTAGAGATAGAGTTAGTTTCGAGTAAGGGTCAGTGTTAGTTTTGAGTTAGTTTGTTTAGGTTTAAGTGTTTTTATTTAAGTTTTGTTAGTTTATGGTTATTATAGGGTTTGCGTTAGTTAATTTAGAGTTAGTTTAAGGCTAGTTAGTGTCACAACGAGCAGGATTAGGACCCCCCCCCCCCAAATGCAGGACACCGGTAGAGAGGTCTTCATTCATATTTTAATCAAGCAAAACAAAAATCAACGAAACACAAGAAATCCAGTAAACCTGACTCATGAGCAGAACAAAAACAACCTGGCAGAAAAACCAAAGGCCAAGCTGGCTTATAAAGCCTCAGGCTAATCAGCCCGGTCAGGTGCAGGTGTGGAAACGAGACTCCGCCCACAAGTTTGACCTCTCCTCCTGCCACCCCCCAGCATAGCAGAGCGGCAGAGCACCAACATTGAACTGTGACCGTTAGTTTAGGATTGTTTTTTATTTTATTTTAGGGTTTGGATTAGTTAATTCAGGATTAGGGTGAGGCTTCATTAGTTTAGGGTTTAGGTTTGTTAGTTTTTGTTGTTGTCATTTAGTGTGAACTCTGACCCACAAAAATGTGTAAATTATTAGAGGATGGATTGTGTGACTGAGGCTCTGTATGAAGATCCTGTCATGCACCTCTTGGTGTAAATGTAATGATGGGTTAGGTTTAGGCTTAGAGTTAGGGTTAGGCTTAGAGTTAGGGGTTATGGTTAGGATTAGAGTTAGGGGTTAGGGTTAGGCTTAGAGTTAGGGGTTATGGTTAGGATTAGAGTTAGGGTTTGGGTTAGGCTTAGAGTTAGGGGTTTGGGTTAGAGTTAGGGTTAGAGTTAGGGGTTAGGGTTAAGCTTAGAGTTAGGGGTAGAGTTAGGGGTTAGAGTTAGGGTTAGGTTTAGAGTTAGGGGTTTGGGTTAGAGTTAGGGGTTAGGGTTAGGCTTAGAGTTAAGCTTAGAGTTAGGGGTTATGGTTAGAGTTAGCGGTTAGGATTAGGCTTAGAGTTAGGGTTAGAGTTAGGGGTTATGGTTAGAGTTAGCGGTTAGGATTAGGCTTAGAGTTAGGGTTAGAGTTAGGGGTTAGGGTTAGGGTTAGGGTTAGGGTTAGGGTTAGGGTTAGGGTTAGAGTTAGGGGTTAGGGTTAGGGTTAGAGTTAGGGTTGGAGTTAGGGTTAGAGTTTGGTTTAGGCTTAGAGTTAGGATGTGTCTGTTGAACTTTACAATTTTTACATGTAGTAATGAGTGTATTTATTTATTAATAAGCAGTCCATCCTCCAGAACAACAAACAAATTGACGCGGTATCAATAGGTCCATCATTGCAACCCAAGAGCAGTTATGACCTTTAACCTTTGTCCTGCCTCATCAGAAGGACCTCCTCTTCTTCAGGATGGTAGACTCTGCCGTGACACGCCCCCATCACAGTATCCAATCAGGAAGAGCCTTTCATACAGCCTACAGATAGAAGGATGTAACCCCCTCCTGTTTGACCCCCAACTACCAACACGTCCTTTACATCAGGTGGTACGGGCAGCAATCCGATCCCCCTAAAACGTGAGTAAGGAGCAAACGGCGGTAATTAGGGACAGGCAGGGACACATTTGATTAGCGCAGCATTCTCTTCCTGCTACAGCGTCGGTGCTGTAAAAACACATTGTGCTGCTGTCTCCAGAAGTAGCTCATGAATGACCTGACACAGCACTTTAGAAGTAGCAGCCTATAGATTTTATGTACCTGACCTTGCCTGTGTGTCAGGTGTGTGTGTGTGTGTGTGTGTGTGCTTCGAGCATTTTCCAGCAGCTGAAGGGATGAAAAACTGCCGTGACAGCAGTCATGTATGTTAATTGGTCTAAACATAGATCCCTCATGTTCTCTAATGTCAGTCCTGCTGTCAGATCGTTCAGAAGGAGTTCTACTTCCTGTGTTCTACAAACGGCGTTTGGTTGGAGTTTAACTGGTTCTATTTCCAGAAGGATGTATTTGAATGATGTTTTGATGGTTTTATGGTCAGAGGAACTCCAAAAACCTGGTCTCGGACCGGATTCCTGCTCCTCAGGAGGTTCTTCTCAGCGGATGGTGCTGATTGTTGCTACAGAGAGTCGACACCATCGGGTGTGTTTGCTTTGTTGGGGAACGTGAATTTCTTGGGTTTCCTTTTTCCTTTCATACCATTTTATTCCTTTTTTTGAGTGATTCCAATTTTGACTACTTTAGATTTGATCTTTATCATCAGTAGGGGAGGTGGGGGTTTGGGTGGAGTTCCACTTGCTAGAGGGACCATCTTTATCTTGGTGACGCCGTCGCTACCAATTGTTAAAGTCAATAAAATGTTGAAACCGCCACTGGAGCTTGGAGGAAACCTCTCAAAGACATGAACTTAAAGTAAACTCAGTCAAATCCCACAAGCTGCATCCACTGAAGATGAAACCGGCAGCAGATGTTGGCAGAAAAGACCCGGAGCCAGATGAAACCATCTCGAACAAATTCTAATCAAGGACTCTACAAGAAAGCCACATACTGTAATATTGATGACCGTACTCTAAAATACATAAATGCAGCCATGACTTTAGTTCCCGGCTAAAGAAAGATCAATGCTCCGTCTTCAGAGAACCAGCTCCTTTGAAAGACGGAGGGCGAGGTCAGCGAAGACGACCAAACATTCCATATTAATAATCAAACCGCGTCTGAACCGGTGGCGACACGGGAAACGTCGAATGAAATCAAGACGAGAGTTTTACTGGACATAGTTCGGGTTTAGTTTCCTGTATTTTCGTTTCTTCTGACCTTGAAAGGTCTCAAAACTGAACACGTGATTAATCACACATTCATCACACAAATTAATGTGTGATTGTTATCAGAAAGGCGTCATTTGTGTTCCCTCCCCCTCCCTCGTTCATGAGTTTATCCATTCGGTATGAGAGATAAAAGCTGCCACCTCCCACGTATTTGATTATTTATTTATCACGTCGTTGCTGAACGCTCATCCCGTTGTCACCTTGTGGGCTTTGAATGCCGCACATCTCAGGGGTGGTGCTCTTCATCCCCCTCATCCTCCTCATCGCTCCGCCACTTCAGACGCGTCCTGATTGCTGCGTTTAGTTGAGTGAAACTACAGATTCCCCCTTTTACTCCAGGATGGAACACGGCGGTCTCGCTGCAGAGGATCCTCGCGCTGCTTCACCTGTATTTGGTTTAATGAAGGGTTTTGGGACTCCTAATAATCAATGGCAGCCGGTCGCCGCCTGGAAGCCCGATGTGGTTACCTGTGGAGAGTGGAGACCCCACCACCTGTCTCCAGCCCCAAGCTTCCTGTCCTGTCTTACATCCAGCATCCAGGATCAGCGAGTACCGTAGAACCTCGAGATACAAGCTGCTCCATGTTCGAGTTATTGAGATACGAGTCGTCGCTCTGTCCATAGTTCAGTTCGACGTACGAGTAAAACGACATCAGTGAGACCGCATCTCGTTCTTTACCGCGTATTGGCGGACGGGTGCGACATCAGTGAGACCGCATCTCGTTCTTTACCGCGTGTTGGTGGACGGATGCAGCATCGGTGAGACCGCATCTCGTTCTTTACCGCGCGTTGGCGGACGGATGCAACATCAGTAAGACCGCATCTTGTTCCTTACCGCGTGTTGGTGGATGGATGCGACATCAGTGAGACCGCATCTCGTTCTTTACCACGTGTTGGCGGACAGATGCGACATCAGTGAGACCAAATCTCGTTGTCGTTGGTGGAGTAAAGACGTAGCTTGTCTGTTTTCTGACTTTTGCGTTTCTTTTCATTCTTTATCATTGTTTATGTAACTTATATATAATTAATTATACACAGGTAAAGTCTGCGTGTCTATTGGTTGATTTTTTTTTTTCATGATTTTGGTTTGGAGCTTTTTTTACAAGAGTGGAACAGATAAAAAGGATTTTAGTTATTTTAGGTGGTTAAATGTTTTGACTTTGAGTTCAGTCATAGACCGGGTTCAACTCGTATCTCCAGGTTCTCCTGTACGTTGGTCGTGGGGGTTCACCATGGTTTAAGAACAGAGACTCGTGGTTCCTCACGTCATACGCCGCCGCTGAGCTCGGGACCGCCGCTGTGACTTATGGGAGGCGAGGATTCGCACTTCAAAGAGGAGACAAACGGAGGGCGAATAAAAGCCAAGTCAGTCAGTCGGCCCTGAATTGCTGGAACTTAACTGCAATATCAGCAGTGTGAAAAAGTGGCTGGCGTGGTCAACCTTTTTTTTCTTCCCGGCTTAACTTGCTGAGCCCCTCACATCGACATCAGGGGAGGGGGGAGAGGAGGCAGTGTGCTCGATTTATCAGTAATTACGGAGTGCTATTTTCTCTGTCTCCTATCTACGTCTGCCCTGGGAAGCGCGAGTCGTTCTTTAATCTTGACACTTGGTGATCATGTAGCGCCAGGAAGTGCCCCATTAGAGGTGGAGAGGAAATGGAAGGGGGGGGCCCTCTCTCGACAGTCTTTTAGGGGAGTTTGGGTGACAGGTGGTGAAGACGAGGGTACGGTGAAGGATCGTAGATGCAGAAAGAGGGTGACAGGAAATGGAGGTTGAAGTGGTGTCAACAATTATGGAGGTTTTTTTTTTTTGCCTTTTCTTCTTGAAAAAAAAAAGACTTGTCAAAGGAACACGTTTGATTTTGGAGATGTAAAAACGATGAGTTTTTTTTCAAGTAATCCTTCTTTTAGGGGATAATCTAAGATGATAGGAACCAAAAAAAAAAGAGTGCTTCAGCAATTCTTCTGATTTGAGCTCCAAACTATCCGCTAACCAAATCAGTCTGAACACCTCAGAAGACTTACTCTTCATTATTTTTGTCAGTTTATTCACTTTTTAATTGGATGAATCTGGATGCCCTCTCTAATTCCATCCATATGCAGAGAGTAATATTCCCAATTCCCAATTTTCAGAATGAATGAAATGAATTCTGGAACACTTCAATGGTTGACATACTTACTGCTTTTCCACTCAGACGACAGAAGCGTTGAAACGCGGCATTGATTCATCCTCTCCACATGAATAATTTCTTTCCTCAGACATGTGCGGTACAGTCAGCGCCGTGCCAACCTGGCACCTTTCCTCCATTAAGAGTCCTCCTCTAATTCTGGGAGCAGCGTGGAATCGGTTGCCAAGATTATTTCGATCTGTCGTCTTCTATGTTTTTCTTTACACAAAAAGAAGACACACACACACACACACACACAGATGCATCCGGAGTGTTTGAACTCTGAATAAAGTCTCACAAATCAGCCCACAGTTGGCCTATTTGTTACGCAGAAATGCCGTTTTAGCGCGTAAACCCATAAAATCCGACAAGCATGCCTGAGCCAGACAGGGAGAGATTTGTGTTGCAAGTCGGATCCCCGTTTGAATCAAACTGCTGACGGAACGCTGACTGGGAGAAGATGCACGGCGACGCACAGTCGATCCGGAAGCATCTCGTATATGATTTAATCAGCCGCCGTGTGCTGTCATTTACTCTGCTGCCGCATTCCCAACAAAGGAATTATGGATGTTACACTACAGACACGTGGGCATTCTGTACGCTCCGAAGATAAATGATGCTGCCGTGTAATATGATGCTTCCTGCACGGGTCGCCTGCTAGTTAGCGGCATCACATTACCCAGAATGCAATTCTTTCCTGAGTCACTTTCTCGTCAGCGCTCTACATGTTGGTGTTGACCTGATAGGAATCAGGTAACACAAAAACAACTACAGTATTTTCTGGACTATAAGGCGCACCTTCAACGAATGACCTATCTCAAAATTGTTTCCATATACAAGCAAACCTTGGTTTTCGAACGCTTTAGACATCGAACAAATCGGAATTCGACCAAAAAATTCGGAATTTTTTTTTCTTAGAAGTCAAACAAAATTCGGAAGTCGAACGCGAAACAAACGCCTTTTTCTCGCCGCCAAGCGCGAGAAAAGACGAGAAAAGTCGAGAGAAAACGTGACGGTAATGTTCTTTTTATTTTAGTTTACCGTATTCAATAACTTTTCACTTGATTTGCGTTCCATTGCCTATGGTACGAGTTACAGTACCGTAAACTTCTGTCCAAAAGACGACGGTAACTCGTACCTTAGGCTAACCTGATTACGTCGATTTTGTTTTCTTTTTCTCGTGTTTGCTTCTTTCTTTTACATTTCTTTGATATGTTTCATTACTATACAATCTGATAAATAAATGACATTATGAAATAACATATTATGTTGAAAAAAAGGAACGGATTAAGACCATTTACTTTATTTGTAACGGGAGAAATGTATTTGGAATTCAAACAAATCGCAATTCGAACAGCCTTCAGGAACGAATTGTGGTCGGAAACTGAGGGTTTTCCACATATAAGGCGCACTGGATTATAAGGCGCACTTTTGGTTTTTGAGGAAATTAAAGGCTTTAAGGTGTGCCTTATTGTGCGGAAAATACTGTACACACACACACACACACACATGCTATACGCGGAGTCGCTAATGGAGATAGCATTAGTAGTTCTAATGATGGAGAGGCTGGTCCAGGTGAGGCTAGCCTGCACCGGCGTTTTTTACCGACTCAGCAAACCAACATGACACCAATGTAGGGCAGAGAAGACGCAACGATGCAAATTTAAGTCACACTGCTGAGCAGGAAGATGAGACCGTATTAGTCGAATACGACTCACCTTTAACAGGTGTGATGACATCAGCGTCTCCCGGAGCCCAGAGGTTCCTCACATATACTCTGATGCTCTCATCCGGCGTTCTTTTGTTCCACGGTCGAGTCCTTTATCATTTGTAATTGGGCTTATTGAAAGTTTAATAAGGAAGACTGCTTTATTTTTAATTCTTTTCACCCCTGGGCTACACGTTCGTTCATTCCTCCTTCCAAATACCGAACCTCTTGGCTGCTTTCCTTTCATTCTCAGCTCCCTCCATCATTATATCAGTTTAATATTCAAGAGGCAGCCTCCACTTAGTTCATCAACTAATCAAGCCGGTCTAAAATTCACTGCTTCTCTCCGAGCCACATGGGAGGTAATCACTAATCGCTGCTCTGTACGAGTCTATTCGCTGCTTCCTTTAACAAAACCTTTACCAGAGATGCTGCACACAAACACACACACACACACACACACACACACACACACACACACACACACACACACACACACACACACACACACACACACAGAAGAGGAAACGGATGAACAGAGTTTAATTCCACACTAGAAAACAGGAGCGTCGCTTCGGAATAATTTCTCCCCACAGTAAAACGTTACAGCAAAATTTTTTTCCTCCACATTTGGTTTTCTTTAGAAATCAGTTTTTGATTCTGTTCGAGAGAAAGTCTCGACAACTCGCGCTGCATGTGATTAGAAAATCACAAATTCATTTTAATCCATTTGGTTCAACATTTGAATAAAATTAATTATGTCGTAACATGTCGGAAACACAAAGAAAAGGAGTTTCCGGTCCAAAGGGGCCGTCCTTCTGGAGGCGTGGTCACTTCTCCTTCCGGAGGCGTGGTCTGGAGGCGTGGTCACTTCTCCTTCTGGAGGCGTGGTCACTTCTCCTTCTGGAGGTGAGGTCAGTTCTCCTTCCGGAGGCGTGGTCACTTCTCCCTCTGGAGGCGTGACTTCTCCTTCTGGAGGCGTGACTTCTCCTTCTGGAGGCGTGACTTCTCCTTCTGGAGGCGTGACTTCTCCTTCTGGAGGCGTGACTTCTCCTTCTGGAGGCGTGGTCACTTCTCCATTTCCATCCCTAATAGATGAACCTTCTAATGTTCTGCTGAAGATGTTCTGATGACACATAATCAGAAATAGTTGTCTCCGTCCAGAGTGAACTGTTCTAAATGTTGACCTTTGACCTTTAATTTACATGCATATATAGCACAGTTCTGCTCTCACCAAACTAGAAAATACTGCGAAGGTTTTTGCAGCGACAGTCCCGACCTGGACTCAAAGCAGCGGAGATTGTCGAGGGGGTTTATCTACAGCTGCAGTATTTTAAATATCTGACTGTGTTGTCTCAACCCCGGGACCATTTCTCCATACGTTCTGTCTTTGAAACAAACATCAAACGTTTTCAGACGCCTGCAGAGCCTTGATTTAATTCATGTTTGATGCATAGTAAGTGCTTTATACCCCAGAGAAAAGAGGGCCTGTCGACATCTACGCCAAGTAATTGAAATATAAATTGTTAGCTCATTGCAAACAATTAGATGTCTGTAATGCTGTCATTACTGAAACATGGAACCAGACAACTTGACAAAATCCCCAGCTCTTGTTTGAATGGTGAGGTAGCGGCAGCGCACGCTGCCGTCTGTCATTTTGTCAGCGTTTAGAACTCGAATCTGTGCGTTAATAATTCGGATGATTGTTTCCTATCATCCGAAACAGGAAAGAAAGGACCACATTTTAACAGATGTGAAAATGTGGCCCTCATCAGCATCATGGTTGTCATCAGAGGGCCAGATGTAACTAATAAACGTAACTCCAAGTAACTCAATTTCATGTAACACAAATGTAACTACTCCTTAATGTTAAGTAACTCTGAATTTATTACTTATTCAAGTTACAAACATTACAGTTAGAGAGAAAAATGTCTTTTTCTTAGCAAAACCTTTTTAACATAGTATAAATTAAATGAATAACATAAATAACAGTTTTTTAAAAATATTTTTAAAATTAAATAAAAAAAACTACTTTTTAATTTCTTGAAAAGTTTTTTTTTAATTTTGTTCTGTGGGTTATTAAACCCATACAACTCCATCAATCGAGGATCAAATCATCCAAGAGAATAAAAAATAATAACTTCAAACACAAGGTAGGACATTAACTTTGTCCTAAACTCATTTTGAACATTAACTTTGCTCGAAACGAGTTTGTCAAAGTTAAAATTGGCTGAATTAATGCATTGTGGGAAATGTAGTTTTGGTCAAAGCACACTTTTGACCTATTTATTTTTCGACACTCTGACCTGTTATGCTCTCGCAGGCCGCATAAATTGATATGGGGGGGCCACATTTGGCCCCCAGGCCTTGAGTTTGACACATGTTTTAAAGGAACGGGACAAAGAAATGCTTGGACACCCAAATGAGAACCTTTGTGGCTGAAGGCTTCAAGCTATGGCTTTACAAGAGGACAGCTTAGGACAGGACTGTAGCGACAGTGGACAGATTTCAAAAGGCAAGAGGTCAAGAGCACTCTATTTTCAATCATAGCATGGGGAGTGTGCACAAGCTGACTGCTATAACCCCTATCAAGGGCATGTTTTTGCAAATAACCTCCCAAGAAGAGGAGACTAAATCTGGCGCAGAAAGGAAAACGCTTTTCTCAGCAGAAATTCCCAATCCTTTTAGTCATATCAGGCCTGAAAACGTCTGCTCAGGATGCCTTTGTGCACCCGGATCTACAGGATGTACTTTATGACACCGCGTGCACCAAGGTGTGCAATGCTAGGACATCTTCCCAGAGCGGCCGCACTTATTCCGAGAGCTTACTGAAAGTGGGGGACATGACAACATCAATGCAGTCTTTCAAATAAATTGCAGTGAAAGACGCTGTGATCTCCATGTTCCCAGATTGTGTCCGCTGGATTTATCACCAACACCCTGTTTGGATCCACAAACAGCAGCAAACTCATGTCCTTTTCTAGCTTTTCTTTGTGGCCATTGGGTTGCAGAGCAATCACTAAAAAGAGGCTAAATGGATGAGATCCCAGCCGGTAAAGGTTCATTCCCCAACGTAGAGGAATGTGGAACGTTGTCTCTATATACCACATTAAAAATGAGTTAACATACCCATGCTTGGTATGTTTATCTTCAGCACAACTTCAGCTATATGAAGAGAGTTTTTATTTCCCTATAACTTATTACATCGACATATTGGGGCAAAATAGACTCACATAGTCAAATTCAGAAATGTAAAAATTGTATTTTATTGCACATAAAAACCAAAAACATGTTCATCAAATTAAGTTTGAGCTCCAAAAAGGTTTGCCATAGGCTTCTAACATAATTATATACAGTTTGTGTCACTTGTGCCACTCTTTAAACGAGTTTTTCAAAATAAGACGGATACATTTGTGATTGATGAATTTTAATCAAAAATGCACCAATCACGGTACATTTTTGCACCATGTGATCTGATCAGGGCGTGATCATAGGGCTGTAAGGGTGTCTCACGGAAGTCCGAGTCCGAGTAGTGCACTTCCGCATGCCGTCAGCCAATAGAATGCGCGTACGGTATCACGTGACTGCCTACCAAAAAGTGGTGAGTGCTGATGCACAAATGCACGAGGGCGCACTGTATTCACACGCAGAACTGACACGTGTCACGTCTAGCACGCAGCGGTCTGCCTTTGCGATGCTTAATCTGCAGCGAGTTGACTTCTTTTTGTGTTTTCGCCATCTGCTCCCCGTCCCAACAGATTTAGTTGATTTATGGAAACCACTGAGTTGGTGCGTTTGCTCTTCTGCTTCTCCTCTATTTTGCAAATTTATGGCTTTGAATTAGGAACAATAGGAGTAGCCGCCGTGGCCCCCAACACCCTAATCCCCTCGGTCGCTGGAGAGCAAGGCGGTTGGTCAAATGAGTAGTCTAGCCAAAGTCTTGTTGGTGAGAAATTCATCAAAAAGCCGATTTGGAATGTAAATATCAACTTGGGAGGGGGAATGGGGGTCAGTGGATTGTAGGGACGGCGTTGGAGAGAAACAGGAGTAGCAGAGGAAAACTAAAATAAGCCGCTGCAGCTGGACAAAATCTCTACGCAAAGCCAGTGGTCTAGTCTCTGGAGAGGGCGGCAGCTGTTCACTGTGTCTGCTAGAGAACACCCCCCCTACCCCTATAACAACCCCCCCCCACCATGTCGACAAATGAGAAGGAACAGCAGAAAAAGGTGAAGCAGCGGTGATGTGAAGCCTTTTTTTTCCCCTGGATGTTTCATTTTTTGATGTGTTGATAAAATCCAGGCTGGGATGAAACGGGACAGAGTCTCCCCCCTTCCTCTCCCCTTCCCCCTCTACCTTACCTTACCCCACCCCACCTTGATGAAGCCAGACTTTTCCTCATACGTGTCTCTGAAATAAAAAAGCATTTCTACAGTTGCCTCGCAACAACACTTCATCACATCCAACCCCAGAGCGGCGACGGCGAGATTCAAAGAAAATGTTACCGACACAAGCAATTATGACAGATCAGTCACAGCATGGGGGGGTAGAATGGGGATGAAGCACTTAAATTTCACTGATAATTAAGGTAAGAAAACATTAATGTTGCCTGAGGTGAATGTTGGCTTCATTAAACGTGTTTTTTTTAAAAAACGGACTGCTGTTAGCGAATGCAGAGCGACGCGCCGGACGCTCCGCCGGGTTTCTCTGATTATTCCTCAGTCGACACCTTTTCCGTCTGTTCTGGGGGGAGTCACACCGTAGGTAACGTCACTTGACATTTTACACGCGTGAACAAGGATGAGCTGTGACACAAAACGGACTCCATCCTCTCAGCGACTCGCCGGCGCTTCCCTTGGCGTCCGGCGCTCCTCAGGAACCGAATAACGGAATGGAGACTTAAGCCTTTAATTCCATCCCTCTTCAACGCGGTGACGTATTGTAACTGTCAGTGTTCGTGTGTTCGTCTGTTAGCTTTGATCTATGGTCAAAGCTAGTGCATAGCTTTGACCTACCCTGAAAGGTCAAAGCTATGCACTGGTCAGGTACTACTTTCAGGGTACCCTAACCTACCCTGGAAGTAGGTCAGGGTAAGTTGTGGGGTGTTGTAGTCTCTGACTACCTTGGTTCTGGTACGACTCAGATGGTTTCTGCTAAAATTGGAACTTTTTTTTTTGTTTCCCACGAGTAAAAAAAAAAAAGTGTCCGACGAGGTAAATCGGAAAGGAACCAGTCAGAGGTTTCTCATCAATGAAACCACAAAGTAATTAGAGAAAACACTTGAAAGCCAATTTGTTAGTTGACAAATGATCAATCTTCATCTGTGAGCCGCCACCCGGCAGAAAACCGCCGCAGCGGTGTATGCTAGCTATTCAGCTAGCTCCGTTCTTCCCTTTTTGGCGGGATTTATTCGGTGGATTCGGAAGCACGAGCTTCTTTTCAATTAATGTGGTAACCGGATCGGCGATACTGATAAACTGTTAAGCTCTAACATTCTCAGGAAAATGAAAAGGTGAACGGCGTGTTAAAAATCAAAGCTGGAAGGGAATTTACCCTTAAAGATAAATCAAAGTCTGAATGTTTTTATTTCCCTTGCTGCGGAATCCTCCACGAAGCAAATGAATACATTTTTTATTTCATGCTCGGTCTAATTGCCCTTTGGTCGGTCAGCGTGCGTTATTTATTTGAATTGTACGTCAACAAACCGTACAACGTTACCACCAGTGTTTGCGCTCCTGCTCCCTCTGAAACCTTATTAATTAGTTTGCTTTATCGCAGATGCAGTCCTTATTAAGAACATCTCATAAACCGCCCCCGCATCGCTGCTGATAGCTAAGCAGCTATCAAATAAGCCTTCAAGCAATCTTCTTTGCGCTCGCTTCGGGTTGAAAATCCACCAGCTTCCCCCCTCGGGCTTGCATCGATCCATCCCCGCCCCCCAAAGAAATAGATTTGGACGCAATAATTCAGCAGCCAGGTAAATTAAAATAACTCTGACCATTAGTGAATTGGTTGGGTCTTTAAAATCAACCATCGATTCCGAAGCTCCGCTGATTGGTTGCTGACCATCAGAGAATTAAATTATCAGAGAGAGGTGCTTGGTCAGCCGTGTTTTCTGAAGGTCAGAGGTCTGCTACGGGTCTTTTTCAGAAAAAACCCACCGTTTGACAGAAGGAGAATCGTTACGACCAGGAACCCCAGGGCTCGACGGGTTACCACGCTTTTCCAACACGGATTCTAGGAAGGGGTCATCGTCGGCTGCACCGGTTGACGTGGCGTTGTCGCTGCAGACTGAGGTCTATTTTATCTGGGTTTCCTCCTTCTGATTGGCTTCATCCATATCACTGAGAATTACTTTTCTTCCAGGCATCCATGCTGATAACAGTTCAGAGACAAAACTCCCATCTGCTTTTCAGGTCCATTGACAAATAAAGCAGAATATGAATATTACATCGCGGTGGCCATATGGGTGGCCAGATGTCCTTTAGCTGTGGATACAGGGAGGGTGTAGAAATACAGTGACTCTGCTCTCCTTTCCCTTGAGTCTACCTGTCTCCCCCCACAAAAGCCTTCATTCTGTTCTGATCTCTCGCCTCCCAGGGATTTAGAATACAAATAAGGAGAACAAGCCTCCCCATTCTTATGAACTTTGTAGAATAAAGAGGGACACTTAGGGCCCCACACAAGGGAGAGAGGAATTGATTGGCAAAGCGAGTGACGGGACCAGAATGGAGATTGAATCCCCTTGAATGAACCAGAATGGAGGAGGAGTTGCCCCATGAATAAGGCTGTTTAAAAAGAGGACGGGGGGGGAAACAAGACTCCCTTGTCCGGTCCCGTGGTTTCCTGAAGCAGACATCCTCCCATCCTTTTTACGCTGCTTATTCAAGGATGGCGTGATCCACTCGCTCATCCTCCGTGTTTAATTCACTCTGAAACTATCAGAGATGAGCGCGACAACAGAACTGTAGTACCAGTAAACAGATTTGCAGAATGTGTTGAAGATTTGGGAGCCGTGGGAGTTCTAATCTCACGCAGCAACGAGACACAAATACCTCAGGACGGGAAGAGATTTGAAAATTACATTTAGCCGTGGGGTTGATGGAGCGGAGCGCGCCATATTTTTTCACTGAATTATCAAACAAGCACTCTTGAAATATGAAGTGGTGTTAGCGCTAATTCAAGTGGACTGATTGGACAAGCCTGTGAATCTAAGCCCTCGCTCCCAGGGTGGAAGTTGTGCGTTTCAATCGTGCATGACGTTTGTGTTTAGGTTCTGTTTGGCGGTGAAAGAGACGTTTATTTATTTATTTATTATTGTAACAATTACAGGAAAAAGGCTGACTTGGCATAAAATACCAGGGTAGATCCGGGTGTGTGTGTGTGTGTGTGTGTGTGTGGTTAAAACCCCCATCTTGCTGAGATCGACCAACAGAAATCCCATCCAGTCATCAGTTATTACATAAAAAATTAGCTGCTTCTTAAAAGTCTTGTAAATATTTGTTATTGAGGAAGAAGAGCCTCTTTGGGGAAATACAGCAGCACCCCAAGATACGAGCTGCTCGACATACGAGTTGTTTGAGACACGAGCATCACTCCGTCCATATTTTTGTTTGAGTAAAATCCCAGATACGAGTCGTTCGTGGATGGATACATCAGTTGAAACTTGATCTCGTTCTTTCCCATGTGTTGGCGGATGGATACAACATCAGTGAGACCGGATCTCGTTCTTAACCACGTGTTGGTGGATGGGCACAACTTCAGTGGGACCGTATCTAGTTCTTTACCAAGTGTTGGCAGATGGATACAACATCAGTTAGACCGGATCTCGTTCTTTACCACATGTTGGCGGATGGATACAACATCAGTGAGACCGGATCTCGTTCTTTACCACATGTTGGCGGATGGATACAACATCAGTGAGACCGGATCTAGTTCTTTACCACATGTTGGCAGATGGATACAACATCAGTGAGACCGCATCTCGTTCTTTACCACATGTTGGCGGATGGATACAGCATCAGTGAGACCGGATCTAGTTCTTTACCACATGTTGGCAGATGGATACAACATCAGTGAGACCGGATCTCGTTCTTTACCACATGTTGGCGGATGGATACAACATCAGTGAGACCGGATCTAGTTCTTTACCACATGTTGGCAGATGGATACAACATCAGTGAGACCGCATCTCGTTCTTTACCACATGTTGGCGGATGGATACAGCATCAGTGAGAGCAGATCTCGTTCTCGTTGGTGGAGTAAAGACGTAGCTCGTGTGTTCTCGTGACTTACGCATTTCTTTTCATTCTTTATCATTGTTTACGTAACTTATATATAATTAATTACACACAGGTAAAGTCTGCGTGTCTATTGGTTGATAAAAATATCTTGTTTTTTTTATAATTATGGGGTGTTTTTCACAAGGCTGGACCGGATCAAAATGATTTTAGTTTTTTTTTAAATGGTTAAGTGTTTGACGTATGATTACACTCGGATCTTGAGATACTCCTGAAGAACAAATCCTGTTTGTTTCTTGCCTGACACAAACTGTTACTGGTTTTGTTAACAGGACCCCCCCCCCTATCCTCATTTCCTCATCTAAACAGAGGTCAATCTGAGACTGAGTGAAGTTCGCCCTCCATTCATTGAACCCACTGAGCGGCGTTAGCCGGGCTCCTCGGTGCCGGTTCCAGCTGTTAAACTGTCCCCGCGCTTTGCTGCCAAACGGTTTGGCTCTCCTTGTGACGGCATTGAAGCGCAGCCGCTCCACGGGCAATAGTCCTCACAGGACCGGGGCAACAATTATGAGCTGATTTATCTCCTCCCATGCTAAAGCAACATCACCTGCCCTAAGCGACCAGGAACGCTGCTGCATCGTCGCTGCTGGCGAGTCAGCATTTCTTCCACATCCACATCAGTTTACTCTGGAGACAAACTGTTTGGAGGGAATGCATCAGATTGTCATGGCAAAGAGTCTGCCTCCTCTGAAGGTCAGAAAAAATAGTTCCTGATGCCTCATCACAGCCCGTTTACAGCCGGTGCACTCATCTGCTTTGGTTCTTTTTACAAAATTCTGGAACAAAAAGCAAAGCGTCATCAGTAAAAGGTCAAACAAAGTCAATTTAAGAACCTGGGGGGCTAGGGTTCTGGTTCTGACATTCTGGTATTACTGGGCTTCATTGACCCAATCCCTAAAGACTGTCTGTGGAGGGTCAAGAGGGAGATGAGAGACTCCAGACCCACCATACAGATGAGCTAATGGGGGCTATCAAAGCTTCCAGAACTCCCCAGCAGAACCATCCCATGAATTCATGCACAAGGAGGCCCGACCCGGTACCGAGGGAATAAACGAACACACTCTTCAAAAGTTTGACTCTCTTCTAATTCTTCGTCTGATCTGATGAAATATTTTAATATTCTGAGACGAGTTTGATTTTCATGAGCTGTCAGCCACGATTATCCCAAATATTTATCTGTAATAAATTTTTTTTAAAAATACACAGAAGTTCCCGTTTGATTCACCGGGTTTAAGATTTTGATCAACCTACTGCAGAAACTGAACTCCAAACAGTAGAAATCTGGTATTTCATGGCGATGCTGAGGTCTTAATATAGAAATGTGGACGGGATTTTCTCTGAGCACATGAATGGAAATGTGCTCTCTGCAGGAGGTTCGAGGGATTTGGCTCGCAATGACGCCCGCGGCGGTGGAAATAACCAAGCCCCCGGGTGAACTGAGGAACTGATTTTCATGCCTGAGAGTGCACACAAAGGATTTGTAAAAGTGAGGATCAGAATTGGGGGGTGGTTTCTGTCTTAAATGGGTGGCTTTTTAGGGGTGAACGAAGGTAAACGATGTCGGAGGGAGTTGTATTTTTATTTGTTTGCTGCTGTGTCATCAACAGAACTCCTCTATGGATCGTATTCTTGTGTCTTCATCGGTTTCTCAGAACCTCTCCATCTGGGTTACGATACTGGGTCTACTGGGTCTACTGGGTCCACAGCCTGCAGCCATTCTGCTCCCCACCACTCCCCAAATCTCCCATGAGACATCAGTAATATTGACTCTCTGTCCGCCTCGGAGTCGTGGCTCAAAACACGCTTTTAATGAGCGGAGCTCGTCTCATTAGACCAGAGCCTTCACTCAACCACATATTTATTCAACTGGTTTCTGTAATTCTATCTGGTTTTGGATGTGTCTGTTTATTGGCTGCTGGTTGTTCTTGTTTACAGAAAAAACATTCAGTGTAGACGTTTGATTGGATATCAGGTTGTCGTTATGTTTTTATTGATTATTTATTTATATTTATTTATTTCTCGTTCTTTACCGCGTGTTGGCGGACAGATGCGACATCAGTGGGACCGCACCTCATTCTTTACCGCGTGTTGGCGGGCGGATACGACATCAGTGGGACCGCATCTCGTTCTTTACCGCGTGTTGGCGGGCGGAAACGACAACAGTGGGACCACATCTCGTTCTTTACCACGCGTTGGCGAATGGATGCGACATCAGTGGGACCGAATCTCGTTCTTTACCGCGTGTTGGCGAATGGATACGACATCAGTGGGACCGCGTCTCGTTCTCATTGGTGGAGTAAAGACGTAACTCGTGTGTTCTCCTGACTTTTGTGTTTCTTTTCATTCTTTATCATTGTTTATGTAACTTCTATATAATTAATTACACACAGGTAAAGTCTGCGTGTCTATTGGTTGATAACGGATTCAGATTATTTCAATCACTCTAAATGGTGAAAATGTTTGACTTACGAGTTCGACTTGTATCTCGAGGTTCTACTTTATTTATTTAGTTAAGGAGAGTTTTGGATCTAGTGTGTGTTAGATGAATAAATACCCAATCAGATTCATTAATATTGGTGATGAAGCCTGCATCATTTCTCATAAATGAAGGAAAAAAATCTTATCTTTTCAGGGTGATACTATGATTTCTTTAACTTTTACGATCAAAAACTTAATCGTCTATTTAACAGACAAAGATTAGCCCATTAAATTCTCTTTGGCCTTTTATGATGTTATTGTCTAACAGAGCGTGAAAAGGGGACGACTTTGCGCGTTCAGTCGCTCTTGATAACAGTGTTTGTGCTTCATGGCCAGGGGCCAAAGTTCTTAATGCAATTACTGATGAAATCTTTTTGCTATCAGTAACTAGGAGACTTAATTTCACTCCCAAGTGGAGACGTTCCGTTCAGAGCTGAGTCGTGTGATTCAACGACTTCCCTGAGGTTGTCGTTTTGTTTTTTTTTGTAAAGAAATGGGATGTAAATATATCCTCCTGGCATTGGTGTCATTTAATACAGGGTGAGCAGTGATCTGTTCTGGGGGTATTGATCTGTGAGGTCATCAGTAATCATGGGGCGCTCTGCTGCTGATGCTGGACGTCATCCATCACCTGGAGGATGGACTACTATAGACAACGTGTCTGATCACATAAACACAACTGATGTGGAATCACTACACAGCAACTCAGGTCCAATTTAACATACCTGAAGACCCCCTCCATGAGGTGAAGGACGGTTTTAAACTGGGATGGAACACTAGTGGGATGGAAATGAAGTGAGCTACTCATCTGTTGGCCCCCCCACGTAGACTGTCTCGTCCATTTATTTACACCTTTTGTGTTTCTATGTCAAATACAGAAATAATTAAAATAATGGTCACAGATTTTCTGAATTGGGGGCCGTATCACACCTCCATAGGTATCCCTCCTCCATCCGTATCCTTCCATCTGTATCTCACACTTCTATGTTTTACCTGTTGCACTGCACACACACCTACGTCTGCCTGTCATGTATGTACACAAGCTGCCGCTGCCGCGGTAACGGAGGAACGAAAGCATCTCTCCATCTTTCCTCATCTCCATAGAAACGCCACAGATCCTATCAAACAGAAGCGCTGACAACAACCTCCTGGAGGTGACGATACCGCCGCCAGTTCAGCTTCTATCTGCTTCGATAAAGAAGGCAAGAATTTGGACCTCAAATATTTTTTTTTTCTTAATAATTCATGAAGATGAAAATCAATTGCTGAAAAGTTTCCTGCGGCAGTAACTGACGCGGCTTGGATAAAGGAAGAGGGTATCTTTTCACATCAGTGTCGGGGTGGGGGGTTGGGGGGGGTGTCATAACAGATCATAAAGACGTCTCCTAACCTTGTCAGAAGTTATCATGACTCCAATTAGCTTCTAAAAACGACAGCCACGCGCAATCTGAGAAGGGTTTCTTCATGCTCTCACGCGTCGGAGGCTACTCGTCCAAGTCCAATCTGTGTGGCTTTTCTGAGCGCATTAGACGTGAACGAACTGAGAAAGGGCAGAAAAAAAAGAGAAAAGAAATGCACAACATGTCAAAGTAAAGCGACCACGACAAAGGGCGCCGGCTTATTTGTTCAGCGCCACGCTATTAAGCTAACTCTGACATCTCTGACTGCTGAAATAGACTGTGTCACGTAACGGCTCTCTCTTCTCTCCTCTTCTTTTTTTCTTGTCTCCATCAGGTCTCCACATAATGGAGCGAGAATGAACAGAGAGCGGCTTAAAAAAAAGCATGAACTGGAGGTTTATTGAGGTCATCTGCTTCCTGTTTATATGGGACCATATAACAGTTCAGTCTTCCCGCCAGGACCCGTTGGCCACTGAACAACATGTCACCAAGCAATATGACTGGCTCATCTCGGACCGAGGACCTTTCCACCACTCTCGGAGTTATCTGTCCTTTGTGGAAAGATTCCGCCAGGGATTTACGACCAGATATAAAATTTATAGGTGAGTCGCTTTCCAGAGGGTCGTCTTTGACTCCACGGGCGTTTGCTTGTTTCTTCTTTGGCAGATGTTAAAGCTTCTATCTACATTTTAACACATCAAACTGTGAATTTTTCATTTCACTCTCAGCCTTTTCTGATACAGCGGTACCTCTACATACTAAATTAATTGGTTCTGTAGAACATTTCGTTAAGTAGAGACGCGTTTTCCATGCGAATGCCCTAATCTGTTCCAAGCCCCCCCAAAATTCACACATAAATGTTTTATAAAGCATAAAAATGCATCAAAACATGTAACAAATACATGTTACGATTAGATTATTACACAATAAATGAGAGTTGTGTATAATGTAAAAAACAAACCTAAATGATGGTCATTTACCTTTTAACTGCTGTCCTCATTGTTTTTTGCCCTCTTTTGTTCATGCCCTCTTGCCCCACCATGAACAACAGAGTGAATTCCAGTCCTCCTTCTGAACTTCTCCAACCACCCACACGACGCCTTAAACTCCTTAAACTTCCTTTTGTTTTAATAACGTGGTGATTGTAGATGCATTACAGCCATATTCTTTGGAGAGATCAACCAAACGCATCCCTTTTTCAGGCTTTTCTATCATCTCTTGATTTGTTAGTACGGACAAAAAAACTCTTTTCTTCGTCTTTTCTTTTCCTCTTTTCTCCGTCACTTTCTTGGGGTCCATAGTGAATACTCTAAAAGTTAATATATTTACGTTAAACTATCAGAACACCTCATGGGTCGAGGGCCGTATGACGAGGACGCTGCATAGACACCTATCTAGAGACACATACGATAGAGGTCCCTCTTCGCCAATGGGATGCCAGGAAGATGCTAGGCAATAGCCAATGGCAGAGCAGCTATGAGAATGTTGCGTTCAGGAACCTGTGGGAGCTGAGAGTATCAGCCCAAACAGTATTTTTACCTTTCGTAAGTCGAAATTTCTTTCCTAACTGGAGGCAATATTTTCCTGTTGAGGCGTTTGTAAGTCGAGACATTCGTAGGTAGAGGTACCACTGTACGTTCTAACACGTCAAACTGTGAACTTTTCATTTCACTCAGCCTTTTTCTGATATTAATGAACTTTCATGTTTTATTTTTATACCGGACATGGATCAGAACTTAAATACTGGACCCTACTACTTTGCATAAAAATACTTTTGCATCATCTGCATACATGAGATAAGCCAGATGACATAACTCGGTTGACTTTGTTTGCGATGCCGTTGGAAAGTCGCCATGACAACAGCTTTTTCCCCCATGGATAAATGTGATACCGCGGAAGCCGGTTGAAAACACAATTTTTAAGTCAAACGACAAACTTCGCATCGTAAAATCCGGTCGTTTTTTAACAACCGGATAACCGATACGTTTGGCTTTTAAAAAAAAATCGCATTAAAATTCCTCTGAATGATTTATTCCTAAAACTAAAAAAAAAAAAAAAAAAAAAAAAAAAAAGCTTCAGTTCCCCAAAAATGTTTTCATCCACATGAAATAAATCACGAATGAATAATTAACTCACCTGGCGCCAGTTTTTCCATTCTGCGCAATAAATCTCGAACAATTAGTTCTAAAGCTCGATCTATTACCAGCGTTACAAACACCTTTGTCTTTGAGCCAGGCTTTACAGATCCTGCCAGCGCTGATCTTTAATCTGAGCTCGAGACCAAATAATAGTTTGAAAACCAATAGTTGCTGCACACTTTGCATTTCTCCTATTTACATCCCACTTTGCCGCTGCATTGTTCTCGCCGTGCGTCACGCGTGGAGATCGATGGCGAGGAATTAGATGTCTGGAAAGCCTCTTTCTCAAAATGATGGGCTTTGATTTCACTGCATCCCTCCGTCGTCTCTGAACTCCCCAGTATAGACGGAGTGAGGGACTAATTTTCCTCATTGCTCTGCCAGTCGTTTCTCGGGGTTTGTTCTCTATCTACACTCCCCCCCCACCCCCTACCACCTCCACATCCGTCTCTCTTGGGTTCTCGCCACAGTCCCCCCTTTTTCCCCCAACGGCTTTCATGCCTTGATATCATCGCACATGAACAGTAAACAATGCATTTGCATAATGTGTAAGTTGACAGAGTTGGGATGTTGCACGGAGACGCGAATCTCAGAGGCAGTAGTTTTGAAGCTGCTTCCCGCAGCCGGCGCTCATCCGTCGAGCGTGTGTGTGTGTGTGTGTGTGTGTGTATGTGTGTGTGTGTGATGCTGCACTGATTTATTAAAACGGAGTGTGTGTGTGTTTGCATGTCGGATGCTGCTGGGAGCGTTGATGGGCCCAGGTGGCTTCTGTTGTTTCTGCCTCTTAACAGACCATTAGTGGCATCAGATTCAACCCATTGCCGCTGCTGGATGCTAGATACCCCCGCCCCCCGCCCCCCCAAGTATCCTTTTCCATATGATAAGACAATTAAATCTTGAGTTTAGAAAGTGAAATGTATTAAAAATTGAATTAAAACACTCAACAAAACAGATTTGTGTCCATTAGGTGAGTCCAAAGCCAGGGTTTGTTACAAAAACAAGGCAGGGAATTTGGCCCCGGGGGCGGGGGTCCGACCTCCAGATTGTGGGTGGTTCCTGTTCTTGGAGACATTAACTTCGTCCTTTTGGAGAATTTTATGTAACAGTACGTCAGAACTGAACTCACACTTAGCCCAGAAGTAATCACCTCTTCTGAGCCGTTGAGTTCAGTACATAAATTACTGTCCACACGCATCTAGATTTGGAACTTCATTTAATTTGATGGATCCAGGCTGGAGATAAAATAAAAGACGCCGCCTTCACCCAAAATCATTGGCTGGTAATAAATATAGTATTTTTTATTAATTATTACTGCACAATATTTATCGCTTCAGTCGTTTTTGTCTAATTTAAATCAAAAAATCTGATCCGAGCGCTATTCAGGAGTGATAGCTTCCTCGTTTGAGACGTATATACAGTGCGTCCTTGTTCTTCGCGGTTAATTCGTTCCACGAACCCCACGCGATTAATGAATTCCGCGATATAGTGACAAACTATTTAGCTTGTTATTTACGGTAATTTAAACGTTTCTGAACCCCCCCCCCCATATTAAACCACCTTCTATCTGTATTACCTTTAAACACTCTGATAGACTGTTTAAAGGACTTTGTGTCTCAAGGAAGTCCGAGACTCACGGAACGCAGCGCACTTCCGTTGGCCATCAGCCAATAGGATGAGAGTACGGTATCACGTGACTGCCTACCAAAAATCTGCGATGAGGTGAAGTCGCGACTGTTGATATGCAAACTGTACAACTAAAAAAAACAACGGCCAAGTCGCCGTCGCATGAGGACTCTTCTGAGAAGGAGCAGGAAGTGCACCACCAGAGCCAGACTCCACAGGGGTAGGGGGTTGGAGATTGGGGGGGGGGTATGAGGGCCCTGACGTCCTCTAGTGGTGTGGTGGAACCACTTCAACTAGCTGTCTGGATCTGCTCCCTCTTGAACAATCTTGTGAGAAGAGCCCACGTTTCCTCTCGTCTGCCAATCCAGACTCTTCTCATCCCTTTTTCCCCAACCCCCTCCCTCCCCAGGAAGGGCTATAGAGACAGGGGCGTCCCTCTCTACCTTCAAAAAGCCCTTGAAGACCCATCTCTTCTGAGATCCCCACATCTAGTACTACTTATCCTCTCCTCCTCCTGTTTCCATCCTTGTCTCTCTTCCTCCTTTCGCTGACGACTCTCCGCTAGCGTTTTTTATTTACACGGTCCTCCGTTTGATTGCCGTCGCCAGCTCTGGATAAACACGTTTGCGGAGTGAAACCTAGCGTGCATCGACGGCTGTTACCTCGTGATTTATTCCTTCATGAAGGTCTGACGTGTCATTTAAGCGTCCCCTTTATTTCTTTGGAGATAGAGTAATAGTCCATTAAAACAGACATCCAGTCGGTCAATCAAAAGGTAGAACAGGCCATTCTCAACCGCCGTTGGGGGTACGGTTAGAAGACGCCCAACCCAGAGAGGTAAAAAAAAGAAGCGATGTAGACTGTTTGGTTTGGTCCAATCAGCTCGCGCCTGTTGCTGCATGGTGTGAGCAGAACCGGTTATATAGCGTCTTTAAGTGCACAACCGTCTGAAGAACCAAGTGTCTTCCATCGATTTTCACTAATTAGAACATCTTCAACAAAGAGGTGGTGAAAACGAGTTGTCAGCTGGTTTAGTGTTTGGTTGGAATGAAATCGTGCATACCCCCGGTCCTCGTCAGCTGGTGATTGCCCAGCCGTGCTCCACTCTAACCAGCAATGAGAACTGAATCGCTTTTGTAAATTTCCCCGGAGACCGTCTGTGCCTCAACGATTTAGTGGTGGAAAAAGTGGTGGAATCAGATTTGCGGAGAGACAAAGCAATCCAATCCTTTTGGGTTTCTCTTATCGGTGGAGAGATTACCTCTCGGAGTCACGTTGCGGTTGCAACGATGTGCCAGCCTGATCAACACCGAACAGATCTGCCCCCGTCGTTAATAACACGGGCACTCGGCCTAATTTGAAGGATAAACATAGATTTAGGACGTGCCAGCCTCTCGTCTAGCGTTCTGAAAAGGTCACAGTTGCTTGAAGGGAAAAAAGATGCACCGCAAGCCAGCAATTATTCCTGCCCTCCAGACTTTTCAGAAATGATTCAGGCTTGTTTTTCTGCAGGTAGATGGATAGGTAGATTTACTTTATGCAGCCCAGGTTTGGGGAAAATAAGAATAAGAATAAGAGACACCTATAGAGACAGAGGAAGCATTTCAAAAAGGTAAACATCACCACTGGGTCCTTTCAAACTCAATTCCTTTCTTCATGGTAATCATGTGCATTAATGTACATCTCCTGCAACGGCGTACATCAGTCAGAAGAAAGGCTCCGGCTGTTAGATGCATTCTGCTCCGGATCCGACCTGCGGTGAATAATGTGTGCTTCAGTTAGCGCCGAAATTCGCTCGGCCTGTTTTTGCCCGCGCTAGCGTACCCTTGCTTCTGTTGCTTGTACTCTATTATGAGGTCGAATGTGTTTCAGATGATGTGTGTTCACGCTGCTCTTTGTTCACCACAGCTCTATCTCAGGTTCTAGTGTGCCTGAGTGGGAAAAAAAAAAAAAACCAATATAAATGCAAATCCGGCTTCGCCATTAATGCATTTTAAAGGCATCAAATCAGGCATTGCAGTGTAATCAAAGAGGTGAGATGGGGGGTTGTTACTTAAAATAAAAATAAAAAAATTTATGAAAATGAATAGCTCTGATTGATCACACTTTGAAAAGCCGTGCTGAAGTGAGGGAATAGAGAGGGCCTGATAGAGATGCTCTTGTTCATCAGCCAGCTTTGAACGGAACTGCAGTTGATCAGTAGAACAATGAAACCGGAACGGAAAGAAAAAAAAAAAACACTTTATCTCCTGAAATAGTGATTTTATATCAACCTGTGTGTCGAGTCAGAGACGATATATAAATCCTGTGGTTTGATAATAAAATGTGTGGCTGACAGACTGGCTTTAACTGTTACTATCACAAAAAAAAGATGTTTATTAATCATTAAAAGTCCATAAACTTGTGGATATGACTCCAATAAAATCATAGAATAAATATCGACACTGTGATTTTTGATATTGATAGAAAAATTCTCCAACTCAGAACCGATATTTCCGATATTAGCCTCATCGGTTTTTCAGTTCATCCACCGCCGTCTCCTCGGACGCTACCTTTTATTTATTTTATTTTATTTTTTTTTACGACTGATTTCCCAGCACAAAAGTAAACATGAAATGCTTTCTGAACTAATCGCTCCCCCAGTCAAGAAGTCCAACAACCTCATGGCGACAGAGGAGCGAGCTGCTGCTGCTGACTCGGGTTATTTCCTGTGTGTTTCCGGCGTCCTAAAAGCATCAGCGGTGATGGAAAAGGTTTTTAAATGAAGGAAAAGGTTAAAGCGGTACAAGATTTCAGCCATGCTTCTTTAATATTATGGAATACACATTTCTAATAGATGTATATTTGTCCTAATTTAATATAACATGGACCTTAACCATTGTCCTGCAGAGACACGCTGTTATTTGACAGATTTGACGTGGATATATTTAGCGTACGTGCATTATGCATGTCTCCAACGGTTGGTCCTTCATGATTATAATTATTCCTAACTATATTCAGACAAGCCCCACATAAGAACTAAACCTTGAATAAATAATCTGAAGTCCTTCATTTGCATGTGAAAAAAGATTTTATGTTAATTTAAACTCTTCATTTGATTTGAATCTAGACAAAGATTTCACCTTTTATTCCTTCCTTATAATTCTCTTTTTTTTTTTTATTGAAATATTAAATGAACAAAACATGGTGTGTTGTGGTTCTTTAATAAACTAGCAACCAAAAAAACCCAAACCCCCCCCCCAACAACCTCCCACACAGGTGTGTGTCGATGCTGCTCCGGTTTCAAACACAATCAAGGGGACGACGTTTGTTCAACCTGAATTGGTTCGGACGAGCCGTCTGTAATTGGATAGAGCCCAGGAAAAAAGGTGAATTTGATGCAGTCTGCAGATTCTCTAAGAGAGGCTGCAGCAATGTTTAATTTAGCAGGCTGCATCCAGAGGATGGGGCGGGGGGCGGGCAGGAAGTCAGGAGGGATGAGAGAGGACAGACGTGGAGGACTATAAGAGGACGTTAAGCACCGAGACAGGAAGGTGCTAAAAGTGTGTCGTAAAGAAATGCATGTAAGTGGTGGAAACATGGGTGTCTCCTGTCTTTTCCTCAGCGACACTGTCTCTAGACCAAACACTAGAGACTCTATTTATCATCAGGTGAAAGTTAAATATAAAAGAGTGCAAAAACACAAAAACAGCTGCAGGTAGCCTGGTGGTGGCCAGAGGCCGGGGCTCCGAGAAACAGAAGGCGATGAGGGTCCAAACTAATGAGATGGAATTATCTGGCTCTGCAGTTGGAGTCAGGAGCAGCTTTATAGTGAAGCTGATGAGCTTTGATTGAAACCTGGTGAGCCTCAGTGTCACACCTCCTCCACACACCTGCCCTAAGGTCCTGGAAGGACAAGAAAAACAAAAGGGGAAGACACAAAAGCAGCCATACAGCATGTACTAGAAAGAACATGAACCATAACAGATTTAGTTTATTATAGGATGTAGTTCATTAGATGTAGTTTATTATCAGATATAGTTTATTGATAGATGTAATTTATTATCAGATGTAGTTCACCACCAGATGTAGTTTATTCCACAACGTAGCTCACACCTGCCCCTGAATGCATCATGTGGTTCCTGAGGCTCCATCCCACTATAAAAAGTGAGGGTGTGAATTTCTCTTTGTGGACCGAAGCAGGAACTACTTCCTGTTGGATTTGTCTCTGTGTTTAGAACACAGCGCGTCTCTGCTGTGCACCAAATGGCTGTTTTGTTCTATTTTTTAAATGAATATTCTGTTTTACATCACAGCCTTAAACTGTGTGAATATTGTTGGCTGGGGGACACGGAAAATATCACAGTCAGGATTGTTCAAGATGACAAATTTATTTCGTGCCGGATTTAAATTTTATCACTACATCCTTGTTTTTTTTTTTTTACAACACACAGAAACATAAACGCACTGCGATCCTGCAGCTATACTGCAATTACAAGCAATGGAGCAGCGCTAATGCTGACGGCTGATATGCAGTTCTGTGCTGTATATACGTTTGGGTAAATCAGCAGAGGCTGGTCTTCCCACCTTCTTCCTCATGCTGAAAAGGCCCCATCGTGGGACGACTTAATTACCGGCAAACAAGGGATGTAATTAGAGTAGAAACAGGAGGCTAGAAAGAACTGTCAGGGTTAAGTAGTGACTAATTCAACGTGTGGGATCGGCGCCGTCCTCTCCAGACTGACAATACAACGTCAGAATAGCTGCAAGCTCTGAAAGGCAGATGCGGCGTGTCGTCACGTCTGTGTTCCGATCCCACATCTGATGAATCGACAAACGACTCAGCTGCTGCATTTAAAAAGAAATTAAACGTCAAGCATTATTTAGTCGTATTTGTTCATTCAGAAATATTTAAATTACCGTAAATGATAAGATAAATAGTTCGGAATTCGTTACTCGCGTGTGGGTCCTGGAACGCATTAACCGCGAGGAACAAGGACGCACTTTAAATTATTAACAAAAATAATTAAATTATTTATTCTTATTACTATTATTATATTGTAATTATTAATATTATTACGTTGTTATATATTATTATTTTCTTATTATTCTTATTCAATTAATTATAATTAATTAAATAATTTAAATGATTAAACAATAATAATTCCTGAATGACAATATAAACAGAATGCCCCCCCCCTTTTTTTTTTACTGGATGTGAGGAAATTTTTTTCCCTATTTTAAGGTATATATTTGATATTAACTCTCTTTATTCTGATGCTATAGAAGCAGATATCCTTACATTAAAAGAGAAGGAGGTGAATTGTGAGACATTTTGTTTCCTGCTCCCTCAATTTAACGGAAAGCTTTGATTTGATTTTACCCATTAAAGCCAAAAAAAAAAAAAAGAATAATGCATGGTAGTAATACATCAGCTGGGGGGCAATTTCATTGAGAACAGCCCTGATGGATCCGATTGGAGTTGGGGGAGCTGCGTCTGCGGAGTCGACATTAGGAGTGCATGGATGCCTTGACCTTGGTGGGTTTTATTGTTGTACATTCATAAGAGAAGCTTTGTTGGTGATTTCCATTACAGGATGCTGGAGATGATAAGGTGGTTCATCAACCCCCTCCTCCTGCGTGTTACATCTCCTGTTAGGAGATGCTGAAGATGCGGACTCCACGTGATGGCTTTTGCCATCTAATCAATCAAATCAATCATGCTTTAAAACCATTTTCTCTGGAAAAAAGACTCGAGTTTAAGATGCATCGCGTGAACCGGGTCATATTATTACGTTTAAAGTGTCCTCATAGCGGTATAAAAAATAAAAAATAGAAAAAAGGATTTATTTCCCCATCGTCTTTGAAGGAACGACTTCATTTTCTGCAGATCCCAAAATTAAATATGATTCTTCGGTCAGAAAAGGTTTTGTCCCGGCATGAGTTACTGGGAGGAGAATTAATTCCAGATCAGATCTGAGGCTGGCGTTTGCTGAATAAACCAGAACAACCTTTCAAAGACAAACTCCGATGGACTTTTTCAGGTGAAATTAAAGTCTCACAAACAATATGAACCACGGCTGGTCGCCCATAGCGACGCTGATGCGGTAATTCCTGTCTATCCTCGTTCTACGGCGGCAGCCGTCGGTCGTTACGGGCCCAACGCCAGCATCTTAAAGGAAAAACAAAAACGTTACTGCAATCTGTGAACGACCGTTTAAGGGAGGAAAAAAAAGCTGCTTTCCCATAATTCTCTGGCAGCGTGCTTCATCATCCTGGCACCATTAACAATCTATAGCCAACAAACCAGCTTGTGCTTTAAATCCGACGCCGCCGTCATAAATATTCTTGTCGGATTCAGACCTATTTCTAGACGCCTTTATGGCTGAGGAGGAAAATGTTAGCATGCAGCTAATGGCAGCTAACTCTCCGTTGATGGGTTTTTTTAGAAATGTGTTGAAATGAAATTAAATCAAAGAAGCACGAACCGCCCACCAAAATAAAAAATCCCACCTCTGCCCACGTTGGGCCTCCGCTGAGCACCGGAGCGTAGGATTAAGATTCCGTCTGCAGCGGTTGGGACGCTTCCTGGTTGTTGGTTCACACAGGATTTCAATTGTGTCTCCGTCGCTTTGATTTATTATTAGGGTTTGCCAACTTATTACCATGAAAGGCCTGCGTTTTCTATTTTTTATTTTGATTTACTCTTTCATTCCATCAACTTTTTGCATAATGTCTGGAAACAGGCTTTACCGGAATACCCGGGGGGGGGGGGCTTTCTCAAATACATAATTAATACTCCTATTTATTTCCATGATGTTCATGTTATTACTATCAGCGGTACTTCCTCTACTTACAAAAAGAAATTTTGTAAGTAGAGACGCGTTTTCCATGCAAATGCCCTAATCTGTTCCAAGCCCCCCAAAATTCACACATAAATGTTTTATAAAGCATGAAAATGCATCAAAACATGTAACAAATACATGTTACGATTAGATTATTACACAATAAATGAGAGTTGTGCATAATGTAAAAAACAAACCTAAATGATGGTCATTTACCTTTTAACTGCTGTCCTCATTGTTTTTTGCCCTCTTTGGTTCATGCCCTCTTGCCCCCCCATGAACAACAGAGTGAATTCCAGTCCTCCTTCTGAACTTCTCCAACCACCCACGCGACGCCTTAAACTCCTTAAACTTCCTTTAGTTTTAATAACGTGGTGATTGTAGATGCATTACGGACATATTCTTTGGTGAGATCAACCAAACGCATCCCTTTTTCAGGCTTTTCTATCATCTCTTGATTTGTTTGTACGGACAAAAAAACTCTTTTCTTCGTCTTTTCTTTTCCTCTTTTCTCCGTCACTTTCTTGGGGTCCATAGTGAATACTCTAAAAGTTAATATATTTACGTAAAACTATCAGAACACCTCATGGGTCGAGAGCCGAATGACGAGGACGCTGCATAGACACCCATCTAGCTACACACAGAGGTCCCTCTTGGCCAATGGGATGCCAGGAAGATGCTAGGTAATAGCCAATGGCAGAGCAGCTATGAGAATGTTGCGTTCAGGACCCTGTGGGAGCTGCGAGTATCAGCACAAACTGTATTTTTACTTTTCGTTGCTCGAAATTTCTTTCGTAACTAGAGGCAATATTGTCCTGTTGAGGCGTTTCTTAAGTAGAAAATTTCCTACGTAGAGACGTTTGTAGGTAGAGGAACCGCTGTGTGAGTTTTATTTATTACGTACTGCTAAATAATTTCCTTTGTCACTGCAAAAAAACTACAACACTCACTTCAGTGTTTCTAGGAATTCTTTACGCCGTTTTCTTGTCGGGAAACAAGGATGTAATAACCTTTATCTCTGAAAATGCATCAGATCCAACGAGACGGGCTCAGGATGATGTGTTTCTGTGTGGGAACAGCGTGTAGAGAATAAAACGAAATAAGTCAATACTGTGTGGGAAGACAAAATCGCTTCACAAAGTCATTCATGGGGGAATTACCATTATTGGATCAAGGTCTCCCCCACTTGCCAGGATTTTTTTTGTTGAGGCCGTCGTGATGCATCGTCCTCCCAGGATTCAGGATTTAAAAGGGATTTTTGGGTAATAATGTATTATTATAACACGAGTTTTACAGCTTTAGACAGTAGCGGCCATCTTGCACCCCCCTTCCCCTCCCCGTCCGTCGTCCTCTGGAAATTTTCCTCCGTCCTCCGACTGAAGAGGACACTCGAGTTGAGAAGCTGCATCTGCAGCACTTCAGCCCTCGTCCCGATGAAGCGAACCCATCTCCATTCAGCAAAAATAAAAAAATAAAAAAATCACAAATGATAATGTTCCCGCCCATGTCGCCCCGTCAGCAAACGGAGAGCGCCACACAATTAAACCGCTTGTCTTTATGGATCATTATGTTTGTGCAATTTCACAAGAAAATAAAAACTGAAAAAAAGGAGGGAGTGTGGGTTTGAGCCTCAACCCTCTGAAGGTGTTTACTGCTTGCATCTAGATTAGCATCCGGCTTGTTTGTTAGCACGAAGCTAATCTCAAAGCATGTGATATTTCCCAGTAAATGTTTGCATGTTGCATCGGTTGGAGATTTAGCGAAGTCATCCCAAACAAACAAGCTGCTAAAAGTAAAAGTTCATCCGTCATCGAAGGCGGAGAACCAGAGCTGTCAGATTATTCCAGACGCATCAGCCAACAAACAATTTATTTAATCCCGTTTTGTTTTCTAAGAGGCGTCATGGAAACGGTTACATTTGAGAAAACAACTTGATTTCTCTTTTTAAAAGATGAAGCATCTGTTATTTTCGCTTCTTGTCAGGCCTCGTCCTTTTAAAATGGACCGACTCACCTGACGTGAAACCTGTTCAGGTAAAGCTTCGGACTCTGAGCAGAATCTAAGGCACACACGTGTCAAACTCAAGGCCCCGGGGGCCACATGTGGCCCGCCAGATCTTTTTATGTTAAAGTTTTAAAATAATTAGGACAAAAACATGCTTTGACCAGAAACTACATTTCCCACAATGCAGTATTAAAACCCATTTTAACTCCAACAAAGTCGTTGTGAACAAAGTTAACGTCCTAACTTGTGTCTGATGTTATTTTTTCTTTATTGATTGATGGTTTGATCCTTGATTGATGGACTTCTGTGGGTTTAATAACCAGAAACAAATATTTTTTCTGTCTAACTGTAATGTTTGTAACTTGAATAAGTAATAAATTCAGAGTTATTTAATATTAGTGAGTAGTTACCTGTAGTTACTTTAGATTGAGTTACATTTACTTACATTTATTAGTTACATCTGGCCCTTAGAGGACAGCAGTTATGCTGATGTGACCCCCCTGATCTAAGGCTTGATTTTCACACCACAGAGACGGAATCGCTAAAGAAGGTCAAACATGACTGCTTCCATGTTTCCCCTCAATCACTAGTCTGACATTTCCCTGAAGAACACACTGTGTTTGTCGCACAAACTTTAAATAAAGCTCCTCTGGTGTGCAGCATGTGCATCATTTGAAATAAAATGTCAGTCATCTGTTAGTCATGCCTCAATTTTCTAAATATAATGCAGCAGTTAACAAGATTTCCATAAAAGCATAAAATAGGGCTTTATTAGCAACATTGCGATATTTCCTTTGACCTTTTTTGGCTTCTTTTCTCCACAGGAAGCGCTGCCTTAAAATCCTCCTTTCAAACGCTGAGCGACGCGCCGTCGCCCTTCATGACAACATCTTGTCGTCTTCAAATACACACCGTGTGTGTGTTGTGGTGCCGCTCTGGTGTTTGTGTTGGGCTCGTTTTATCATACACGCTTGTTTGGATTTTTTTTTTGTCTGTAGGAGCAGAAGAGAAGCCGGCGTCGGCATCGGTGTCAAACATTCATGTCTTCATGCATTTATTTTCTGATTACAAACGGAGTTCGGAGATGTAACCGAGCTCCACGTGGCTTTGAAGCGTTCCAGAGGTGGATGGAGGTGTAGCGTGACAACCTCCTCGGGCTTTTCCCCCTTTTTACCAGTACAGTCTCGACCTTTGACCCGCACGGGGTTAAGCGCTCACCTTACAGCTCATGACAGGAATTCTACGTTAAAAATGCGCAAATCAGAACAAAGAAGGGTCATGATTCACATGCGCGGAGCTAAAATACGTTATTCGTACAAAAACGTCCATCAGTTTCCAGGTTTTTGCGAGGTTGTGCGACCGTTGCCTCACGCGACCGCCTCATCTGTAATGAAATCAGAGGAGCTTCTGTGGTTTAAGTGCCGTGCGTTCCCTGTTATCAATGATATGAAAGGGTTAACGCTTGATTACCCCGGTGACTCATTTCCTGTGACTCACTCACGCATATGTCGGCCTTAAGGAGCATGAATGGCTCATCCCGCTGCAGACGATGAAATCTTTTTTTTTTTTTTTTTCCGCGTCTGAAGACGCAGACGATTCGATGTCGGGTTTCATAGAATAAAAACTTGACAGTTTCTACTGTTTAAAATTCATTTTAATGCATCCAGAATAATAAATCAGACCACTGGTGCAAATGTGTTCGCGCTTTCTGACATCTCTTTAGATTTCAAGGGCGCAGGACGTGATTCACACACGTTAGCTTGACTGAAAACAACATCCTCACACCAGATGCTGACTCTTACATGAACACATGCGAGATAAAATTATAAAGCCAATAAATTATTACCCAGGCTGAAGGGACCAGCGCCGTGCAGAGTCAAGCTGCAACCAGAAGGTTCTTTACCCTTTTTACAGTGCTTATAAATGTAATATTCTTTAGGGCTCTCTATTTATGCATATTTTATTTTGTGTTGGTGACAGATACTTCCACTCAGGCAAATGTAAGTCCAGCACCATAAAACAATAATCACTGCATTTCCATTTTCCTGCGCTGCCATTTATCTCCTCTTAACTTGCGTTGATAGGTCATTAAACCGGTCTTGGAGCTGTGAAGTAAAGCACTGAATCATGTCTTGGGTTCCATCTGCTGGCGTGTCTGATCTGGGGCAGAGGGGCCTGAGTACATATGGCTGCCTTATAAAGTTTTATGTAATAATTGGCAGTGACGGACCCAGGAGGGGGATTTGCTGAGAAAAAAAAAAGAACTTATATCTGTGGAAGATGGCGTTAGACGTAGCATTAAAACGTATATTGATGAATACCTGTTGGCAATTTCAAAACAAAGTGACAGACAATCAATTCGAGGAGAAATCATCGAGGAGCTGTAATACAATAATATAAAGTAATAAATACAGGTAAACCTCGGCTTATGTCGTTTGGAGTCACGTCGTTCTCATTTATACGTTGTTTTTAAAAAAAAAAAAACATGGAAAAATAAACATTTAAGTCTTTTTACTCCACGTTACGTACAAATATTAAAAATCATAAAATCACTAGTAAACCATTAAAAGCACATAATTATTATTTCACTGTATAATAAATCATAATAAAAACATATGATATATAATTAAAGTCTAGTGACCCCCGTGACCCACAATGAGGAAGGAGCAGCTGTAGACGAGGCGGCAATATATCGAAATAAATACGACTTAATTGTTTTTCAGCTTAAAATAGATTTATATTAACCAAATATTATTAAAATGTATTCGTTAATAAAGTTTCAGTACAGAACTGGGAGTGGTTATCTACAGTTTAGTCATTTAACTTTTAGAATGACGTCGTGCCTCCTGGAACGATTGAGGACATAAGTCAAGGTTTACCTGTATTCAGGTGTTGTTAATCACACCTGTCCAACATAGAAGCAGTGGTTTGTGTCTAAAGTCACATTCAGGGCTTCAGTCTTTCTTGTCGTTCTTTTAGTTGGGTCTATTTTTTCAGAAAGTTTACGTTGGAACGTTTTAGAGAAAATAACCTTAAATGATTTACAGTAAAAAACCTGAGGTGTGGCGTTATTTATTGTTAATAGTGTTAACGGATGTTTTTCTTGTGCACATCAGGGAATTTGCACGTTGGAAGGTGAGGAACACGGCGATTGAGCGAAGGGACCTGATCAGGAACCCGGTGCCACTCATGCCTGAGTTCCAGCGCAGCGTTCGCCTGCTCGGCCGCAGACCCACCACCCGGCAGTTCATCGACACCATCATCAAGAAATATGGAACCCACATCCTCATCTCAGCCACCCTGGGAGGTAAGAGAGCTGCCCTGCTCGCACGATTCGGTCTTCGCTTTGTCGATAAAGTTGTAGAGAGTGGAGGAAACACAATCTCTATCCCTCTCACGAGATCCGGTCTCACTGATGTCGTATCCATCCTCCAACGCGTGGTAAAGAACGAGATACGGTCTCACTGATGTCGTATCCATCCGCCCAACACGTGGTAAAGAACGAGATCCGGTCTCACCGATGTCGTATCCATCCGCCAACTAGCAGTCATGTCCTGAAAACACGGCTCTTATCTCAGATTTGTATACAGAACAAAAATATACACAGGTCAGCGACTCATATCTCAAACAACTTGTATCTCGAGGTACTAGTGTATATATATATATATATATATATATATATATATATATATATATATATATATATATATATATATATATAAAATCATCACCAGTGTGTTAGGTTTAAGAACTGTTCTCCCTCTGGCACTTAAACCTCCTGCAAATATAAACCCATACATTTTAAATTCATGGTGGAAAGAGAAAATAACGCCTGTGATGAATGATATCAGTGGTTTTCAATGCGCTCACAAAAAAAAGGAAATTTAATCAGCTCTGCTGTCCAAGTCTAAATATAAACGCTCCTCCGATGAATCTCTTCATCTTATCTGGGGCTCTGAGGGACGCGTGACGGCGGCTAACTGCGATCACTCTGAGAATTGCATTTCAAAGATATAATTAGTCAGATAAGGTGTTTCTTTATTATATCGTTGTATACATGAAAACGTTTCTGGAGAGTCGCTCCGGTCGTGCAACAAGAGTTTTGTTCCTTTGGTTCCTTTGCGGAGCACTTGGTCCTTGGCGGCGCATCACAAGAACGTTGGTGGTTTGAACTTCCTCATCCTAACCTCGTTTGATTTGGTTTAAGATGGATTTTAATTCCATAGGTAAGAAACAGCGAGATAAAACTGTTTCAGTGCGTTTGATGGAGAGGTTTTTTTTAATGTTTAATTATTTAAGTCAAATGAAGATCAGATGTGAACGGTTCAGGTTGCAAAACCGCTTTGTAACGCGATTCCTGTGAGACTCTAATTTTGGAAAAGTGAAATTTAAAACTGAAACATCCTGTGAAGGTAAAACCCGACCGACTGTTTGACCTTAGAGCTGTCATGGGGGGTCAGCGTTAGGACCCAAATGTAGAACGCTCGTGAAAAAGCTTTCAATGATATTTAATCAATAACACAAAATTCCAGGAAAACACATGAAAACTCTCAAAGTTCAGCAAACTAGACGCGTGGGCAAGAGGACCAAAACAATGTGACACAGAACCAGAAGAGGGTCAGGCTGAAGAAGCCTCAGGACGGTCAGACTGATCAGGTACAGGTGTGGAGACGAGACTCCGCCCAAAAGTTCTGCCTCCCCTCCTGCCACACCCCAGCACAGCAGAGCAGCAACAGCAAACCGTGGCAAGAGCACATCATCATCATCATCATCATCATCATCATCATCACGGACCTGTAGTCTCCTCCCTACCGTGGGGGTGTCCTCATCCTCCTCTTTATTTCATCCCTTCAGTTTCATTTCAGTCAAACGATGCATTCATCATAGCTGTTTAACAGTCATGGTGTGACCACTGGTACCCCACTAGTACCCCACTAGTACCCCATCAGTACACCACTAGTACCCCACTAGTGCCCCACTAGTACTCCACTAGTACCCCACTAGTACTCTAGTAGGAGCCCACTTGTACTCCACTCGTAGCTCACGAGGTTCCCACTGGTAGCCCAATAGGAGCCCACTGGTAGCCCAGTAGGAGACCACTGGTAGTCCAATAGGAGCCCACTGGTAGCCCAATAGCAGCCCACTGGTAGCCCACTGGTAGCCCAATAGGAGCCCACTGGTAGCCCAAAGCAGCCCACTGGTAGCCCAATAGCAGCCCACTGTTAGCCCACTGGTAGCCCAATAGGAGCCCACTGGTAGCCCAAAGCAGCCCACTGGTAGCCCAATAGGAGCCCACTGGTAGCCCAATAGGAGCCCACTGGTAGCCCAATAGGAGTCCACTGGTAGCCCAATAGGAGCCCACTGGTAGCCCACTGGTAGCCCAATAGGAGCCCACTGGTAGCCCAAAGCAGCACACTGGTAGCCCAATAGGAGCCCACTGGTAGCCCAATAGGAGCCCACTGGTAGCCCAATAGGAGCCCACTGGTAGCCCAATAGGAGCCCACTGGTAGCCCAATAGGAGCCCACTGGTAGCCCACTGGTAGCCCACTGGTAGCCCACTGGTAACCCACTGGTAGCCCAATAGCATCCCACTATCTGACCCCCACTGATGTGAACATGAACCTGACTGACCTGCTGTGGGACACAAACACCTTCGTCCAGGTTGTGTTTGTTACCTGTTGTTGTTCTACCACCAGTCTGAGAATCCTGTGCTGTGATTGGTTGTTGAGAGCGTGTTATCTCAGAACCTGAACCACACGCGTCATTTAATGAAGCTAAAGAAACACTAAATTATCATATAATAAATGTTGACACCGTCACTTCATCCCACCCCTTCCTGCCCTCCCCCATCTTTAAACCTCTTCATATCAAAGCGGCAGAAAGTCGTTCACGCCTCAGAATAAATTTGCTCTCGTTGTTTTTTAGGGTTTGTATATTTTCTGGTCGTATAAAAAAGACAAAAAACACACACACGCGTTAGCTTGTTGGCCCGGCGCCGTGGAGGCAGTATAGTTTAATGTTCTCCATCAGTGACCCACACATGTACCATTAACGCCAAATGGAGTACTCCCAGTCATTCCATTGGTTTAAAAACCTACTTGAACTCCTCACCCTCATCGACATGCACACACACACACACACACACACACACACACACACACACACACACACACACACACACACACACACACACACACTCCTTGCTGCTTTAGAGGTGACACAGTGGGTTGGTTCTAAATACCTCTCAGCTGCTGAGATGGAAGCGGATTAATTCACTACTGATGTCACGCCGTGCGTGTCTCTCTTACACGAGGGCACACACACACACACACACACACACACACACACACACTCCGAGGTAAAGATTCTGCTGACCAGCAGCAATGACTACACGACCCACGTAGAGGAAACCTCCTTTGTGTCACAGTGTCGGAGCTGAAATAAAAATGGCGTATTAGCAGCTCAACGCCGACCATTATTCTTCTGCAGCGGTGACTAAAGAGGCATGGGGTCCAATCCCCTCCAGCCCTCTGCTCCAACTCCTCGTCTCAGTCACCGCAAGTTTAATGTCCGGCTCCGGCGTCGCTGGGGGGCCCACATCGCGACCCCCTCCGTTGCATGACGCGCTGCAGACGCGCGTTTCCTGTTTGAACTGTAATCTTCAAAATGCAAGCCGGTGGAAATGAATTTGCTTGTTTGCTTTGCGCGCGTCTGATTCAGGATAAACGTGTTGTGCTCACAGCGAGAGGCTCGACCCGCCGTCGCGTGTCAACAGACAAACATACAACATCATCTGAGGGCTCGTCGTGCAGGGGGGGGGGGGTCTGTAAATATTTAACCTCGATATGGCGTTGATATGACCGGTTTCCTGGAGGGAGGTTTTACCCAAAGATTCTGAGGACATCCCAACATTTCTTTTCTTCCCAAACTTAAATAAGTTAATGCTGACCACATTCCCCTTCTCTTTGTCCTTCCTTGCAGGAGAAGAGGCGCTGACCATGTACCTGGCCAAGAACAAGCTGGACAGGAAGCTTGTTAACGCCACTCAGAACGTCGAGGCCCTTCATCAGCTGGCCTCGTCCTACTTCATCGATCGTGACGGCACGATGAGGAAGCTGCATGAGATCCAAATATCCACCAACGCCATCAAGGTTTGTGCAGATTGAATATTAACAGCAGGGAGTCGCTTGGAAACAAGAAAAATAAAAATTTAATACGTTTTTAGTGCATACTTTTAGAATATACAGGTAGTCCTCAACATACAAACACAACTGGTTCAAAGAGGTTGTTCATGAACTGAATTTGTAGAGTAAGTCTTTATTGAAGTTCAATCTCTAATCTCCATTTAAGTTAATTTAAATGTCATTAGTACTTTAAATACTAAAATAATGACATTACTAGTCTAAATACTAAAGTAACATTGGTTCCCACATCATTTAGTTCCTACAGGAGGACAACATTGGTTCCTACATCATTTAGTTCCTACAGGAGGACAACATTGGTTCCTACATCATTTAGTTCCTACAGGAGGACAACATTGGTTCCTACATCATTTAGTTCCTACAGGAGGACAACATTGGTTCCTACATCATTTAGTTCCTACAGGAGGACAACATTGGTTCCTACATCATTTAGTTCCTACAGGACAACATTGGTTCCTACATCATTTAGTTCCTACAGGAGGACAACATTGGTTCCTACATCATTTAGTTCCTACAGGAGGACAACATTGGTTCCTACATCATTTAGTTCCTACAGGAGGACAACATTGGTTCCTACATCATTTAGTTCCTACAGGAGGACAACATTGGTTCCTACATCATTTAGTTCCTACAGGAGGACAACATTGGTTCCTACATCATTTAGTTCCTACAGGAGGACAACATTGGTTCCTACATCATTTAGTTCCTACAGGACAACATTGGTTCCTACATCATTTAGTTCCTACAGGAGGACAACATTGGTTCCTACATCATTTAGTTCCTACAGGAGGACAACATTGGTTCCTACATCATTTAGTTCCTACAGGAGGACAACATTGGTTCCTACATCATTTAGTTCCTACAGGAGGACAACATTGGTTCCTACATCATTTAGTTCCTACAGGAGGACAACATTGGTTCCTCCATCATTAAGTTCCTAAAGGAGGACAACATTGGTTCCTACATCATTTAGTTCCTACAGGAGGACAACATTGGTTCCTACATCATTTAGTTCCTACAGGAGGACAACATTGGTTCCTACATCATTTAGTTCCTACAGGAGGACAACATTGGTTCCTACATCATTTAGTTCCTACAGGAGGACAACATTGGTTCCTACATCATTTAGTTCCTACAGGAGGACAACATTGGTTCCTACATCATTTAGTTCCTACAGGAGGACAACATTGGTTCCTACATCATTTAGTTCCTACAGGAGGACAACATTGGTTCCTACATCATTTAGTTCCTACAGGAGGACAACATTGGTTCCTACATCATTTAGTTCCTACAGGAGGACAACATTGGTTCCTCCATCATTTAGTTCCTACAGGAGGACAACATTGGTTCCTACATCATTTAGTTCCTACAGGAGGACAACATTGGTTCCTACATCATTTAGTTCCTACAGGAGGACAACATTGGTTCCTACATCATTTAGTTCCTACAGGAGGACAACATTGGTTCCTACATCATTTAGTTCCTACAGGAGGACAACATTGGTTCCTACATCATTTAGTTCCTACAGGAGGACAACATTGGTTCCTACATCATTTAGTTCCTACAGGAGGACAACATTGGTTCCTACATCATTTAGTTCCTACAGGAGGACAACATTGGTTCCTCCATCATTTAGTTCCTACAGGAGGACAACATTGGTTCCTACATCATTTAGTTCCTACAGGAGGACAACATTGGTTCCTCCATCATTTAGTTCCTACAGGAGGACAACATTGGTTCCTACATCATTTAGTTCCTACAGGAGGACAACATTGGTTCCTCCATCATTTAGTGACAGAAAGGTAGTCGGACATGGCGGAGCGCAATTGTTGTAAGTTGGATGTTCGTATCTTGAGGACTAGCTTCATATTTATTTTGTGTCTCAATGCTGCTGCTGTGAACCTCCTCATATACGTAGATCTACTATATTTTCCACACATACGTGTGCATGTAGCCCCGTTCATGAGATGTATGGCGTTATAAAGACGTGTGCTTTCCGGCGCCGTGATGGGCCCCTCCGGTGTGATTGTAGGAACCTTGATGACCCACAGGAGCGGGTGCAGATGTATAACAACATATTTCTAACATTGTTCCACCAGCATTCCTCACTTAGGAGTAAATTAAGTCGAATAATTCACTGATATAAAAGACAGAATCGATCTTTTACTGCTTCATTGTGACAAAAACAACGTACTCACCATGCAAATGTAATTCTCTCCAATTCTTCTCTTAACATGCCCTCCTGCTATAAATAATTCAGGACTGTTTTTTTAGTAAGTAGATGGCATAGAATACATTAAATCACTTGTGAAGCCTCGGCAGCCGAGACGTTTTATGTTTCTACGGAAATAGAGTGAGAAAACGGCGTCCGATGAAGCTGCGGGGGGAACTCCTACCTGAACGCTGCAGTCCTGCCCTACAGCGGGGGAAATGAGTCGCTCTCCATTTCAAGCCCAGATGATCATAATTATTTAAATTTTTTTCCCGGGATTTGAAAACATATTTTTTTTACAAACCACATTGCAGACGACAGAACCGACTGAACGAGGTGTGATGGTGGTGTACCTCCATCCCGCATCGATGCACCATCTAAGTATCAGGAAGGAGATTTTTCCACGTCCGCATGCAGATTTTTTTTAGCTCGGAGCTCTTTTTTGATGCTATGAAAGTTTCTCTCGTGGGGATTTCTTTAAACCACGAATTTTTCTCCTAGAAAAGGAATTCTACAGAATTAATATTGACATTTGAAAATCGACAAAGATGTCGATGTGTGGATAAAGTGTATAGGTGTAGATCCATCGTCTCTATGTGGAGCAGAACGACATTTTACACGGCTGATTGTTGCTGTTTCCCACTGATTGAATCGCTATTCTTTTAAATGTGAGAATAGCATTGATGCTAAATGATGCTAAATTGATTGATGCTAAATGATGCTAAAACAAGAACCAAGGCAGTCAGAGACTGCAACATCCCACGAAGGGTAGGTCAGGGTACCCAGAAAGTAGTACCTGACAAGTGCGTAGCTTTGACCTTTCAGGGTAGGTAAAAAAGCTATGCACTAGCTTTGACCATAGATCAAAGCTAGTGATCTACTGTAATTGATCAGAGCACTGGCTTTGATCTACGGTCAAAACTTATGCAGTAGCTTTGAACATAGATCAAAGCTAGTGCTATAACCTACTGTCATTGATCAAAGCACTACCTTTGATCTATGGTCAAAGCTAGTGCTTTGACTGACTGTCATTGATCAAAACACTAGCTTTGATCTACGGTCTTACTCACACCGGCCTTCTCCTTGGTCTTTCTATTTATCCAGTTCCTGAGTGTACAATAGTCTAAGTTTGACCTTGACCTAGTTTTCTCAAGGTCACCATCTCTTTTATCCCCTTTGCTGCCTGAGTGATCTGCTTTTTGCTTCATCGTTCTGTCTTCACAACCGTGAACACGACGCTTGTAAATACACTTTCCAAAGACGTTTGTTTCTTGTTGGTACTCCTACCTCAGGAGTTTTCAGTTTAGCGGTTAGGTGTGTGTTCTGAATTTTCTTTCCTTTACCGGTAACATACGTGTGTGTGTGTGTGTGTGTGTGTGTGTTTCCTACACGACACTATCTTCTTAATAATTCATGAGCTTCTCCTTAGTTTGGAAAAAGTTCCCAGTCTGCCGCTCCCACAGCTGCTGCCTTCAGAGCACCTGTGCCTCTACACCTGCATGAAACAACACCTCCCCGCCCCCTGCCCCTGCACCACCGACACCCCCACCCCCACTCCCAACCCCCCCACCCCCCATCCCATCTACATCCGAGCGCCTTCCCAGCTTTTTGTTGTCGTGAGTGACAAGTAGATTAAGGGGCTGTGGCAGACGAGACTTCAGGTAGCAGGAAGTCAACCATGACAAAATTAAGCAGACCTGACAGCGTCTGCTGAGTCAGCTTCCTAGGAAGGGAAGGAAGGAGGCCTTGAGAAGGGAGGGGTGTGTGTGTGTAAACACACACACACACACACACACACACACACACACATGCTGCAGAGCTAAGTGGACTGCTGATCAGGACGGATCGACCGGCGGCGTGTCAGAGGCACGGATCGCTGATTGACTTGGGATAATGAGAAGGAAAGCATCAAACGGTTCACCTGCGAAGTCAAGCGCCCCCTGGGGGGGGAGGGGGTCGTCAGCGGCGTTCGGTTTGTTGCTTCTCGCCCATGCAACAGGCCTGGTTTTGACATCATCTCTCGATGCCGTCCGTCTGCTGGTTGGGTGTGTGTCGTGTTTCCCAGACGTAAATAACGGCGGCAGATATTGCGTTTGTCGGTCACGTCGCCAGCAGACAGACACGGATCAGAATGTGCAGAGGAAGCAGCAGAGAAGGCTCGGATCTATAAACACAAGGGCTTTGCTGCTTCGGTATTGATCCGCCAGAGGAGCTAGATCTGCTTCAGAGCACAAACCAACAATTAGGATGAAACACGGCTTCAGATGCGTCCTCTCTATGCAGGAGAGAGGGTCGGAATTCATCTTTAATCGATTAATTCATCAGCATTTTACAGCAGTTTTCCATTCTGCACACACACACACACACACACACACACACACACACACACACACATTCATGTTTGAAGTTTCTCTTTTTTTCTGCGCATTAACAAAAATCAGACATAACAGAAGGAGGCGTCGCCTCGTATTTACAACACTGGGCTAATACTCGTTAGCTCGTTGCCCTTAAGGTTCAAAGAGCAGCGGCGCTTCTTTTATTCTGTGTCTCTGGACGCCCAGAAATTAATAAGCAAATGTATGCAGACGAAATAACGCAAAACCACTGATGCAATGAATAAAACTGCTGATTATCAAATATTTTTCCTGACTAACATCATTGAAATATGTATGGTGTCTTCCATCGAACGCAGATCGCGAGCGGTGATAATGATGAGCCCGAGGCGGGTGTAAAATAGATGCTAAGGGGGGGGGGGGGGGCGAGTCCTCATCGTCTCAATTCAGTTCTCATCTCCTCATGGAAGCAGAAGAACCCTGGTCTGAACACCGGGGGTCTGGATCCTGAAGGTTTCTGAAGACGTTTACATCTGATCATCACGCAGAAGATGCTTTCTAGGATATATAACATTCGGGGTTGAGTCCGAAACACATCGATATAACACACAGGTAAACCTCGGCTTAAGTCGTTAATCGGTTCCAGGAGACGTGACATAAATTGGAAAACAAATGAAGCCAAATGAAGTCACTTGTGGGTCACGGGGGTTGCTACGGGCTAATAATATGATATTATATGTTTTTATTCTGATTTATTGTACAGTAACATGATATTATGGGCTTTTATGTGCAGTAAAATGAAGTAAACTTGACTTTTATTTTGAAAACCAACTGAACTCCGACCCGTACTAGAAGTCGGGCGTCGCTGCGTCTGATCTTCAACCTTCACGAGTTGCGTACGCGTGGTAAACCAGCTCAAAGGCGCCGCCTCCCTCCCTCCCTCCCTCCGGTGAATAACCTCCATGTTTCGCCGCCAGCTTTTCAAGCGGCTCTTGGCCGGATCTGACGGATCTGTTTCCCGGATGATGGATGGCACCGACTCCAGAACCAAAGCAAAAATGGAACCCGACGCTTGTTGTTCTCCCTCTGAGGAAAAGAACGTTTCAAATGTTGTTCAAAGCCAAAGAGTTTACTTTGTGTGTGTGTTGACATCAGCGTTTGTGTGTTTGTTTGTTTGCTTTGTTCACACGAAGCTTTACTCCGTGTTCCGAGGGGCGGGGCGTTAATGACGTCACAATCTTGAGATAACTCGTGATTTAGTGCTCTAGAATTTTTTTTTTTTTAAAAATCATAAATTACATAATTTTAAATCATACGTTGACATCGTGGTCACAACAAACCAGTCAGACGCAGCGTAGGGCAGGTTGACAGCGTTGCCATGGCAGCACGTCGGCGAGTAATGAAGCAACAGAACAGTTCTTGAGCATCGGGGCAGCCAGCGGGAGTCAGAATAATCAGTCTTTGATGACATCAGACATCTGCGCTGGCTGATTCTGAACCTCCTCATTATAAACTCGGTTGCGGTTTCATAAGTGAGAGATACAAACAATTGTTTGATTGTTATTGGACTCCTACAGGCGACGCACACTGAGCAATCTGCAACGGCCTGAACGCCGACAACAAATTAGAGCGTGCCTCTAGGAGGACGTTCAAACGTGTGTCCCCCCCCCCCAAAAAAGAGTGGAAAGAAAATGAAACCGCGGATTCCGTGTGATGTAGTATCACTTATCACGTACATGTATGTGTATGTACACGTGTGGACTGACGGACGATGTGTTGGGTGGATCAAACCTTTCATCCCTGATGCCTTCATGTTGCCCAGGGGGGTTTTAGCTTCATATAAATGTTAATCAAAAGCTACTCCGCCTCCTGCCCCCCCCAAAAAAAACACACACACACACACACACACACACACACACACACCTTCCTGTCACCTCCAGCACACTGTTTGCCTTGTTATTTATCCACCTGTCCAGAAACACATTGATTAAAACGACCCTTATTCTCCTCCTTTTCTACCCTTTTCTTTTTCATAAAAACTTTGAGATACGAGTTGAATCCGTTTTGTGACTGAAATCAAAAGTCAAACATTTCCGTACTTGAAATAACTGAAATCATTTTAATCCATTCCAGCCTTGTAAAAAAGCCCCAACCACCCCTGAATTTTTACAAACCGATTTTGCATCCGTCCACAAATGGTGTCTTGAAACATGGCTCGTATCTCGAATTTTTTGCTCGTATGTCAAACAAGATGACTCGTATCTCAAAACGCTCGTATTTCTAGCAGCTTGTATCTCGAACTCCTACTGAATTTCAATCGTATTTCTTTCTGTTGTGTTTATGACCTTATATGACATCTTCCTGTTAGAGTTTTCCTACATCTCTGGTTGGCGTGACGACTTCCTGTTTTGTCTAAACCCAAAAGATCCAGAACTCTAGACACGACTGATCACGTCTGAATGAATACGTGTCTGTCCATCGTTTTGTTGTATGTGGTAATACACCTTTAGAACAGGCACCGCTGGGTATTTTCTAGTCCCACAACCCTTGGAGATTGCTTGAGAGTGTCGGCGTGTGGGTTTGGGCAACCCAACAGGTTTGTTCAAGATTGTCTGGCCGCTAACCGCTCACTAAAATGAACTATTTCTACTTCCTGTTAAGCCTTCAGTTAGGTATATGTGAATACATGGACATGATTGTGTTTGTCCGCGTAAGGTAAGCATCAGCCAGGACCTGGAAAAGAAATAAAACTCCGTATACTGTCGGTAAAACGCGATCCGTCCTCCTGCTGTGAAGACTATGGTACCTCGCTGATAGAAATAAATGCCGTTGAGTTGTTTCGTCTTTGTGCGGCGGAATCTGATTGCTGCTGGCGAGGACTCCAGTCGGGAGGGGATGGTCGTTTAGGGATGAAAATGAGATAACCAATGGAGTGTTTTAATGGAAAGAAAATGTCACTTTCATAAGTGTCTTCCAGTGCAAAAAGGGTGATTATTCAAGAAGGGGTGTAATTAGGTGTCGCATGCTGTTGCGACGGTCCACGCATCCGTACATGTGACCGTCTGACTGTTGCGTGTTCGCTGGACGTTCATTCACGCTTGAAGTAGCCGTCATTTTTCTTGGATGGGTTCTGACTGCGTCGCTTGCAAGGTCACCCGGTTAGACGCTGAAGCGCGTTACTTCCTGTTTTAGGTCGGTGGTCCCCAACCCACGGGTCATGGACCGGTACCGGTTCGCGGGTCAACCTTCATTATCAGATTTAGATTAAAGTCAAGGCAGATTATCCTGAGATCGCCAAAAAAGTACCTTCAACCCTGCTTACATTTCCAACTTCCTGTCTTTGGGAAGCGGGATTTTCTGCAATGACCGTAAAGAAAACCAAACTTCAATCGAGGTTTTAATATAATTATTTCTTACAACTATTTCGTTTACGGAGATGTTGATTATCAATTTATGAAAAGAAGAGTGCTTATTGTCTGTTGATGTCTGCATTTTACATGAAACGATTGTCCGTGAAAATATTGTCTTAGATGTAACCGGTTCCTGGCGCAAAAAGGTTGGGGACGGTCTTAAAAGACGGTCCATGAAAATGTTATCTGACGTTAAACTGTTTTCATTTCCATAATGAACAAATAAAAACGACTGAATGCGAACGTATTTTCTAAAGGATGGCCATACGTCGTCTGATATCCCAAACATATTCCCCCAAGTGAAACATCCGTGTGACTTTCGGGAGCGCCGGGACTCATCTCACGTGAACGAGGCGAAGGAGGAATCCGTAGAGATCTTTCATTACCGGGTTTGGAGCGACTGTCTTCATTTCTATTTATCCAGAAATAGAAAGTCATTAGGAGAATGGCAGGTGATGGGCATATTAGAAATACTCAGCAGAGGCGATACGTAATGAAGACAGTCCAACCTTAGCACTCTCCTCTGCCCCCCCTTGCCCGTTTTATTTCCATTACTCCTTGTTTGGCTTATCTCCCCCCAGCTTAAAACTGATGTTTTATCCTCCTTGGTGTTTCAAGTTGAAAGGCAACCTTGGGACGAAGTACAACGTGAGGCTTATTGTAGGAAATTTCCTCCTCCCAGAGTTCCGGAGAGACACTCGCCGCTACCATGACGACCTCCAGGAGCAAATAGCCGATCAGATGGTTCCATTAAAGCGATTTAAAACGTCCATACGTGATGACTCCGCCTCGATTCCGCTCTCATAAGCAAACACTAATTATCCCCCCGAGATTGACTGTGTGAATTTTCGTTCACACGTTACGTACACAGCAGATAAATGATGTATGCGTTTAGACGTATGTACACACCGCTCCGGAAAATGTCGTAAAACCGATGTAAATGAGCGACACGAGGGATTTGGAAGTTGTTAAAATTAAACCGATAACGACTTCACAGTCAGTTTAACGGCTCGGAGGGAAGTGTTTTTACATGAACCTTACAATTCACGATGAAAGCCTCTTTTACGACGTTAGCGTCGTAAGTTGGGGCCGCAAACTCGTCATGTCAAGCGTTTTTGCTCGTGGACATTGAGATAAAGATTTTAAAAAAAGTTGTATTTTAGACTGGATTCAACCATTTCTGGTGAGATTTTAAGGTATCTCGAAATGTTCAGAAGCCGCTTTGCATCAGGATGTTTGGCTTGGAATCCCATGCAGGTGGGTGTCAGGTTGCGGCTCATGGGATTCATTCTCACACTAAAAGAAGTAAGTTTTATTGAGTCTCAACAAAAAAAAAAAAAAAAAAACCTCACATCAAGAACCCACATATTTGGCTCCACACACCTTTTGTACCGTCTCTGCATTTTAAGTGTGTCACCAGGATGAATTTTTCATTTTATTTTATTTTATTTTTTTAGAACAAAGTTTGCACAAACAGGAGAAAACTTCTAACTTTGGGGATTTTGGGAATACGTGAGCCGCAGAAAATACAAACGGGAAAAAAAAAACCTCACAATTTCGCGTGCGTCATCTTTTATTGACTCGCTCAGATGATTTTCTTGATGACAGATGACAATTAGGGTGTAGGTTCCAGAACCGTGGTTTGTGACTGATGGGATATGCTGTGGGTCCGGAGGGATTCCACTGTTGTGTTCTGCTTAATAATCCAAATCCTCTAAGTCCCCTTTGGCCCACTTCAGGATTTTAATTGCTCTTTCTGTTTCTGTGACGTTAAACTCCGTTTTCATAATCTGGTGCAGAAATGACAGAATAGAAGAAAGATCTGGACTCTGATGTCGTTCAGATTATGGCGGGGGTTTTTTTCCTGGTAACCACTGATCGCTCAGTCGAGGTTTAAGTTCATGATTGAGCAAAACCTGACAGCCGGGGTTAATTTCGGGTGTATTTCTACCCCTGTGGGTAAATTAACTCGCCTCAACATCAAACTGGCCCATCTGACCAGAAGGTCCAAGGTCGTCTCAAGCACGAAAAGTGGCATAAATAATTTATAACATTCGTTCGTTTATATCTAACTTAAGTCAAATAGCACTGATGGTCAAGTTCTAGTTATGCCGACGATGTGATTGTATTAAATATAAAAACAGCTTTTTTCCCCCTGCAGACAAAAGTCCTTTAAGGTATTTACAGAGACTCATCTTCTCTCGTAATCTTCTTTGCAGATTACAATCTCATTTCCTTCTCTGGACCGTAGGAAACAAAAAAAAAAAGAAAAGAAGTAATTTTACTTTTTTCAGACTCCTCAAGGTCTCAGATGTGGAGATTTTTATATTTTAAAGCACTCACCGCTGAATAGAGTCATTCATTTATTAGAAAGGGGTTTGGAGTGATGGACGCCACCTCGTCTGGGTTTGCCAAGGAAGTTCAAGAAGTCTTTTACTTTCACTCGCTGCTACGCCCACCATGCAAATTACAATTAAATCTTATTTTTTGAGCATGTAGACGACGTGTAAAACTATTTTAACCTGGAGACATGAGGAAATAAAGCAAAGCCAATCATTGGTAGACGTTGGTAGAGTTTATTATCCAATCAGGAGGTCTGCAGGGAGATAAGAGACCAGAAAGACTCCAGACGGTGGTGGTGGTGGTGGTGGCTGATGACCCTGCAGAGACGGATCACATTTTGAATTTGGTAAATCTGTGACTTTGAAGGTGAAGGATACACACAACTGTAGTGTGACAAGACACACACACACACACACACACACACACACACACAAACCACAAGGACACGCAAGCCTGACGCGAATGATGGGATGGTGTGACGGTGAACTTCAACATACGTGTCCAGAGGACGTGTGTGAGACGAGACGATGGAGCTGTCGCACTTTATATAGCAATGACACACTCATTTAGCCCCTTTAACACACACACACACACACACACACACACACACACACACACACTGGTGGATAATTTCAGGGTTGATTTTTTTCCCCCCATGCCACCACCGTCCACCCTTAAGCTGTAATGAGATATTTGCCCTTGCTTGCATCTTTGCAAACCCCCCCCCACCACCACCACCACCCCGAGTGCCCCAACCCCCCACCCCCACCCCCACCCCCACCCAACAATCATGTAGTGTTAAAACCATAATAACCTCAAGAATCTCAATTATGAAGCAGAAAGTTGTGTCGAGTGAAGAGAACAAGCGGTCCGACAGCGTTAAAATCATGTAGTGTGACTGAAGAGGAGAGTGTAGCAGTAACCCACACACACACACACACACACACACACACACACACACATTGATATGCATGGCACACACTCCTCAGCCTGCTCCTCTGATGTGTGTTTGACTCGCTCTTAATTCGGCGGCAGGTGACGGAGACACGGACCGGGCCTCTGGGATGCAGCAGCTACGACAATCTGGATTCTGTGAGCTCCATTCTCCTGCAGAGCCCCGAGAGCAAGCTTCATCTGCAAGGTAAACAACGCCGTCACCCCCCCCCCCCCGCCCCGGCACCACCACGCCCAGGGGGTCAACCCCCATTTAGAAAAGCTATTAGTCATACCTGAAATGCAATGTTGATGCACGAGATAACTGTTTGTGTCTTTAAAAATGAATGGCGATGCGTGCTTTAATTAGGAATAGGGATAGATTGCTCCCTGACCCCCCATCTCCACACCCCCCCCCCCAAGGGATGCTGTGGTTTAGCTGTTAACTTTAATTTATTCCATATATAAATGAGTCATTTTCACCAGGCTTCAAAAAGCAGGCCTGTCATTCACCAATCACACGTCAGCACACACACCCCCCCCCCCCCAAGGGTGGAAAAACATCTGTCTTAAACATTGGCACACCTTACAATTAGCCTAAGAGAGGGAATCGCTCACGGCGACAGTCGCCATGGGGAATACGACGATGAAACGCCGCCTGACTTTGGTCAAGTGTTTGCATCGAGTGATTGGCTGTTTGATTTATTCCAGTTTATCCACATTATTGTTAATCCCAGTTTGAGAGTCACACACACACACACACACACACACACACACACACACACACACACACACACACACACACACACACACCTCCTCTCCATCCAGCTCACACTGTTCTCAGAGGTAGATCATTACTCGTCCTACGGAATCAGAGAACTAAGTGGTTTGTCAAAGAAAATTCTTCTTAAGTCCTCCTCTGCCACTTACTCAAAGGACTCTTTAGATTATTATGGGAAATGCTTTATTGTCAGGCAGCAGATGTATTAGCTGGGAGCTTTGAAGACTGTTTTTTTTATTTTATTTTATTTTTTTTTACCCAGTTGATAGACGACAGGCCTTGAAATGATTCTTCATTTTAGTTCGTAATAATCCTAAAGCTTTTCCAAATAGTTTCTCACTTAGAGTTTTGTAGAAGCACTATTTTTTTTATATGTATTCAGGTGTTTATACGTCTTATTTATAAGGGCGGGGCTTTATCTATATACAGTAGAACTTGAGTCCGTTCCTGGGCTGAACTCGAAACTCAAACATTTAACCAGTTAAAATAACTACAATTATTTTAATCTGTTCCAGCTTTGTTAAAAAAAAAGCCCCAAATCCCTTAAATTATATAAAAAAAAACATATTTTTATCAACCAATAGACACGCAGACTTTACCTGTGTGTAATTAACGATATATAAGTTACGTAAGCAGCTCGTATCTCCTTCTCTCACTGCTTCTTCTCTGCCCATCAGAGGTGACAGGAACACAACGAGGGAGGGATGGGGGAGGCGGGGGGCGATGGATGGATCACGTCTGACCATACAGGAGTTGGGTTGCGCTCCTCTTTCTCCATCAGGCCTGTCTGTGCCCCCCCCCCCCGATCCAATATTCATTTAGCCTGATGTATTCCTGGGGTTGAAACTTTAATGTGATTTGTGGGAGAATCCAGATGGCGAGTTCACGGATCAGCGCAGCTCGCTGACAGAACCGGTGCCAGCGGTCGTGTGCACAATAACGCCGGGCGCTCAGCCCTCCCTCCTCGCTCCTCAGTACCCTTTTTTTTTTTTTAGGGCGGGGGGGGGGCACACACACAACACTTTCTTCTCCTGGTACCAGAACGTTTGAGGCGCTCTCCTCTTCCTCCTCTCTCACTCCATCTCATGTCTTCCTTCATTACCCCTTACTCCTACCACATGCCCCCCCCCCTCTTCATCACTATCATCATCATCATCATCATCTGGCCCTTCATTCCATCCGTCATCCCCCAGATTTCTTCACCTCACCTACATCCTCCCGCTGAGGCTCTGGTGGAAACGTGATGTCTTCTCCTCCCACTCCAGTGTTCAGGTGATGTCATGCAATAAAAGCAAATCCATCATTATTTGTTAGTGCGATGGGTGGGGGGGGGGGTAAAAAAAAAAAAAAGAAAAAAGAAGAGAATTGAAGCCCTCGGGGCAGAAATGAAACGAGAACCTAATCAGAGTAGAAACATTTATCTGGGTGACTTTCTCAGGTCTGCTGTGGTGAAAACATTGAGAATGATGGGGCCATAAAGCGCCAGTTTATCACGGCTCTGCGCCGCTATCCGTTGACAAAAACACTCTTATTATTATATTAGACGACGGAGTTCAGCTCGCTCTTAAAGACTTTTTGATAAAAATGAATAGGTGCATATTGGAATTCTTGTGCAGCGGTTTGATAATCTCCAGCGTCACGCTCTGTCAGTGCACATAATTCCATAAAACCCCGTCTGCCCGGAATAAATAGCCTCGAACGCGGCGGTAAATCTCTGCACACACAGTTTGTGTTTCAGGGCGGAGGACGGACGCCCGCAAACATCACATGAATTCAAAACTGGTTGACGTTTGAGTTTCCTGACGTCTCCTTGTGGGGGGGGGGGGGGCGTTCTCACCTGATGGATGGGGGGTGTAGGCCACAACTGAGGCTTGTAACTACCTTTGGCAAGCAGGCGCCGCTCTCCGCCTCATAAGTTACACTTTCATTAAAGATTAATTGACCATTGTGTGGCCGCAATTTCACAAAATAATCATTACTTAAAGCGCCGGTGCGGTAAAGTGCAGTGCCCCCCCCTACCCCCCACGGGGGCATTAAATTACCGTTGGAGGTTATCGTCGCAGCCGTGATGCAAAACCGAGGACCTCTGAACTGGAAGATGGTTTGTTTCTGGTCGGGCGTGGCTCCGGCCCCGCCCTGCTGGTCATCAGGACCCAGACGGGGCGGGGCTTTGAGGGGGGGCCGTGTCACACCAGACGTCCTGTTCCGGAACTACAAGTCAGGTGGAGCTGGATTACCCATCAGCCCCTGCTTTGTTCAAAGGAGCTGTCGTTTTTCAGAGGTGTGTGTGTGTGTGTGTGTGTGTGTGTGTGTGTGTGTGTGTGTGTGTGTGTGTGTGTGTGTGTGTGTGTGTGTGTGTGTGTGTGTGTGTGTGTGTGAATGTGGAGCGCTTGGTTTTCACACCGGATGACGCCGCTCACTAGATTATGCTAGATTAGCATAAATGGTGTTGGCACACTGGCGGCGGAGGCAGGATCGACCAATCAGGGCCCAGGACTGAAGTTTGTCTCAGAACAAAGACTTGTTGTTGTTTCTTTGTGTCGGGGGGGGGGGTTCTGCACTGATATTTAAGCATGCGTGTATTTAACACGGAAAAACAACAGAGATGTTCCAATCCCATTCCCTGGAACATATTAGCATACCTGCTAAACACGCTGCTGTGCATACGTGATGCGTGTCTATATCTACACGGAACACAAAGACCTGCACCACATATTGTCCTCCACACAATATCCGGCGTTACCTTTGAAGTAAAGCACATTTTCTTTTAGCGAACAGGGATCCAGGTGCAGTAATCACCGTGAAAACATGAATTACACAAAAAAATAGTTCCGCTAAAGATTGTTCTCGTTCTCCTCGTGATTGTGATCGTCGGTTGAAGCAGTCGTACGTATTTTAATTAGAGGGACGCTCTGACAAACACTGAATATTAGCTGCGATGTTGTTGCTGTTGAGGAATCCAATCGGGATGCTCAAGCTGTTCCTCCACGAGCTGCCATGTGTTCCTGCGCCGCGCTAGCAGGAGGTCCTTTGGCTGGTGGGATTCTGCATGTGTGTGTCACACATCCATGTGTTCAAGAACACGGACCGAAAGGCTCATGGACCATTTCGTGGGCGCTTGGGGAACCAACAACAACCCCTGCAGGGGGTTGGAAACACAAGACTGCGCTCGAAATGTCAAGAAGTGCCGTCAAACCATCTCGGATTTATGGCGAACGCCGTTAGATTCGCATCCGACGCTCCTCCGTCGTCACCGTCCACACGTTGTTGGGTGTCGGTTGATTTCACGCCTGAACCAACAACCCATCGAGGTTTTGTTTCCAGTGTGAAGGAACACAAAATGTTTGCTCGTGGCTGCTGCACACACACCAGAACTGGTCTGGTTCCAACGCAAAGCCATGATGCACACCGGGTGACCGGGATTCAACTCAGCCGTTTTCCCGTCCGTCTCAACGCAAGCAGGAAACCGACCAAGGGTTCTGGGAAAGACGAGAAGGAGGAAGCTAGTAGGTACCAACCCTGCCTGAGAAAGGCTGGTCAGACCCAGGGATCCAGGGACAAGTTAAGACCCTAGAGCCAGTGGAGGACGGGTTTGAAGAAGGGGTAGTCAATGTCCTCCAAGTTGTGGACCTAGAAATACTCCCAAGGCAGCAAATAAGACACCAAAGGAGACCTGGTTAAGGAAACAGGATCAGGTGGACATAGTCCACCACCAAGCAGAGAACCCTTCATGAACACTTGTGGTTCCATCAAGACTCAGCAGAGGAAGAAGAAGAAGAGGAAACGGGGAAATAGTTCCATCACCTGTTTCTACGAAACGGAACAAGTGTTTAAAGAGCTAGGGTACGATCACGAACATGATGCTGAACGAGATCCGGTCTCACTGATGTTGTATCCCTCCGTCAGTGGCTCCTATCCCAAACAACTTATATGTTGAGCAGCTTGTGTCTCATGGTACTACTGTAGGTCTTTGTCAAGCCAACAGAAGAAGACAGAACCCTCCAGTCAGGATGGAACTGCCACAGGGAGACGAAGAAAGACTGAGGAAGACTATGGCCGCTAATGAAAAAGGCTTCTGATCATTCTGACCTCAATGGAAACTCTTGATCAACCACTTCCAACTGGATGCTGACCCCCAGGTCAACATGCAGTGGTTTCATCAGGTCTTGGACTTTAACATCGTAGAGAGAACGCGTGCCTCCATCCATCTTGGTGCAAATGGAAGCCGTGTTGTCTGCCTCTCTGAACACGTGTTTCAAACCGGGAATAATTCCCTCATTCTGATGCACGGACCCGTCTGAGGGGCGGTTCAGGACGTGAGCGAAGATGATGCCATCCAGGTACCACCACGTACAACGGGCGAGAGTGGATATGCATATTTCCCATCGTGTCTGAATAAAGAACGGAGTGCCACCGACTCAGAACAGAGAGAAAATGCCTCTTTGTGTTTATTGTTGCTCTGGTCCAAACATTTGCTCTCCACGTTCTGCACCAAAGGTTTTCCTCCAGCAAACATTTCTCTGGTAACCAAGAAGCGTCGTGTTTACTGATACACTTTAGCGTCCAAATCAATTTCTCCACACGTCTGTCATCAAAGACAACTTAATTGATTTTTATATTTGTTTTGTCATCTCCTTGGTGTTTGCGGCATTTTTGACTTGGTTAAAAAAAAAAGAAGAAGAAAAGCAGGCATCGAACGACGGAGAAACGCGTATCTAATTCATCACCCTCCACACGACTCGCCTATAGGGCCGGCTTAATTTATTTTCACTTCACCGCTTTGAAAACTGTTGGCTCAGGCTATTCTAACATATTCATAAATCTTCCCAGATAGGATGTTGAGGATCTGGGGAAGAGGGAAGCGTGTTTTGGTGTAGAGACGGAAAGCAGCAAATTGGTTTGCCTTTGTTTTGGTGCTAATTTACAATGTAGGCTAGGCGATGGCTCGTGGCGGTTCAGGAGACCTCCGGACCAGTCGTTACTTCCAACCGATTTGCTGTTTGTGTTTTCTTTACGTCAGATATCATCACACCAATTGTTGTAATCGACTTGGTTACCTAATGAAAGTCGCTGCTGCTGAGAAAAAAACGACCAGCAGCTCAAATAAGCCGGTCAATGAAAAAATAACAGATGGCGAGTGATCAGGATATTAAAAGAAGAAACTACTTCCCTTCTACCACCTGGAACATACTACCAGTTTAATTAAGTCGTGAAAATCCTGACAATTCAACCACCATATGTTAAATCCCCACTTTCATTTAATTCTCATCCTCAATAAAAGTATTTTTACTTTTATACCCCTGGTGGAGCGAGAGAGAACGAAAGAATCCAGCCAAAACCAATATCATCGGGTTTCTAAGCTTTAGCCTGGAGAGAGGACAAACAAATAGAGAGCAAATTAATGTGGGAGAACAAAAGTGAATTTAAATCCCAAATGCCATCAAGCTAAATTGTGTGGATCTTTCATTTAGATGGAATTTAAGAGAAGGAGCCAGAGTTCTTTTAAAAATGTTCCACCGACTATCGGAGACTGTCTACAGACTATCTGCTCATGGCGGTTCTTCCTCCGGTTCTGACCGACTGGACCAGAGGAGAACTTCCTTGTGTTTCCTTTCTTTCCTGCCTCCCCCCCCCGCTAACCTGAAACTAATTCAAAATTCACTTTAGCTTCATGCTAGTTGAGTGCAACTGACCAAACGCTGACATTTGGAATGAACAAGTAAGAGTGGGAATAAAAGGCATGATTAAAAGTTTAATTAGAACATTGAAAGTGAGTGGGCTTTTCTATTACTGCATCCTTGTTGTAGCTCACATGGCGCTGCATACTAATATGATTAGCTTATTTAATTCAAAAGCAATTAAAAAAAAAAGCTAGTCTTAATTAATTTGATTCATTTCCAAAAGATGGAGCTGGTGCAGTGGCCTCATCTATAAATAATGTGTTCAAATGATCGGACCGACGTGCTTCAGAGAGCCCGGAGTATTGATCACCGGTGGACATTTGAAGTGATAGCATGTACGTACGGTGGGAGTGTTGAGCTGTAACTCCTCCCCACCGATCGAACACCCAAGGTTAGCATTCTAGCTAATTGCCAGGAAAAAGGTTAGTAGGTATTTGATAGTGGTGGGTGTTCATTAGCTGCTAGCGGTCATAAGAGCATCTAAGACCAGCAATCGTCTTCCTCCTCAACGGATGTCCATTTATAGCATCTCGTTCTTTACCATGTGTTGGTGGATGGATACGACATCGGTGAGACCGGATCTCGTTCTTTACCACGTGTTGGTGGATGGATACGACATCGGTGAGACCGGATCTCGTTCTTTACCACGTGTTGGCGGATGGATACGACATCAGTGAGACTGGATCTCGTTCTTTACCACGTGTTGGCGGATGGATACGACATCGGTGAGACCGGATCTCGTTCTCGTTGGTGGAGTAAAGATGTATCCTCGTGTGTTCTCCTGACTTTTGCATTTCTTTTCATTCTTTATCATTGTTTATGTAATTTTTACATAATTAATTACACACAGGAAAAGTCTGCGTGTCTATTGGTTGATAAAAATGTGTTTTTAAAATAAATTATTTTGGGCTTTTTTTCAAGGCAGGAACGGATTAAAATGCTTTCAGTTTTTTTAAATGGTTAAATGTTGTTCAATCACGGATTCAACTCACATCTTGTACTTGCTAACTCACCGCTCATGCTATCGCCGAGCCAAGTTTCTTTTCTTTGTTCAATAAAAACCTTAATTTTCTGGGTGTAGAAGATCCCATCTGACTCCATGACAACACCCCGAAAATGATTCATTTGTTTAAATTATATGCTTAGTTCCACTTTCATATCAGCCGCATGTGGAATTTACATAAATGGGTTCTTTCTTTTTTCTTTTTTTTTGCAGCCAAAGGTGAAAGTAATGCGTGTCCAGAGAGCAGCCATTAATCATTCAGTAGTGTGTCCTGGGCTCTGATTGCCTGGTTTTTTTTTCTTTTTCTGCTGAAGCACTATTTGTGCTCAAGTAAAACCTATTAAGAAAATATTGCCTCACCAGAGCGCTGCTTCATGTGGCAGAGAAAGAAAAGAAAAAAAAAAATCTATTTAGTTATTTTCCAATCCAGCGGCTTTTACATTTCGATATTTATTTTGAAGAGAGAGGCTTTTTTTTGTTGTTCCCGCATTCAGATCCCGCCCCGCCCCCCACCCCCAGGGTTAGATCGGAACCGAGTCTGAAGATTATAAATACCTTGTCAGTGTTGAGAATGAAGAGGTGCTTTCAGCTTCCCCACCCCCCCAAAAAAACCCGCCCTCGACAAAGTCAGCTATTGTCGTAAGTGTTTAATTAGCAGCGCGGCGGCGGCGGCGTTAGGAATTCACACCACCAGGCGCACACAAACGCTTATTGTCCTGGAGTGTGTATTCATGAAGGGAATTCTGTGCCAAATAAACAACAATCGTTGTTACCGGACCGACTGGCATCCGCCGCAGACGGCTTAAGCTCTCTGAAGTTCATCCTTTTTGAAAAAAACACATGAGTGGAATTAAGACGTCATCCCGTTACGTCCCCCCCCCCCTTTTATTCTACTGCTCTCCTTCTAAAAATCCCAGTTTTCTGTCTTGCAGGTCTTCAGGTGATCTTCCCAGATTACCTGCAGGAGAAATTCGTCCAGTCGGCGTTGAGCTACATCATGTGCAACGGCGAGGGCGAGTACATGTGCCACGACAACCAGTGCATCTGTCAGTGCGCCGACGACTACCCACAATGCAACTGTCCAATCACCGACATCCAGATTATGGAGAACACCCTGATGGGGATGTCTGAGTCCTGGGCCGCCTCTTATAAAGACTTTGAGTACTCTGGTAAGCTTTTACACACACACACACACACACACACACACACACACACACACACACACACACATGCACACACACATGCACACACACACAATGACAAACTGAACCCCCCCCCCCCAAACACAATCGTCGTCTCCCCTTTAATACCGATGCAGACGGCAGGTTTGGCAGGAAACACAGCGATACAACGCAAGGCGCCGCGTTTATCTATTATTGATTTGATAAAAAAAAAAAAAAAAAGTGTCCCGATAAAACCTGCATGAGATAAATATATTTATGGACCGCAGGAGAAAGTAGATTTAAGGAAGAGGTCCCTGAAATAGAAGCGGAAGAGGAATAAAATTCAATTTTACACATAAATGAAATGAAGCAATCAAAGGGGGGGTTTAATTTTATTTTGTTGTGGTCCTAGTAAATTCGGATGAAATTAGTCGACATCATCCCGTTTGGTTTTTAGTCCCTGGGGAGTCTGGACATTTAATCTCATGTCGTTTCTTCAGCATGATGGTGACATTTGTCTGTATTTTACACCGTCTCCGTGATCTGGTTGTCATTTTAATCCAGAAAAGAGACGTGAATGGAATCATCTCCAGATTTAGCCCTAAATTTATTACGTTGTGTTTGTGTTACCTCTGCACCTCTAAGACTATAAATTCCAGATTAAAATCCAATTAAGCCTCTTATTTTAGGGTTTCAGTGAAGGATAAATATTTTAGGTGTGGAAAATACCCAGGATGCTTTGCTACACCCATGCTGTGTTCGTAGGTGGACGTGGGTTCGCCTCCTGCAGCTGAACCAATCGCTCTTCTCCACCTCTTCCTCTCTCTGTCCTCCAGACGAGTTCAAATCCTTCCTCAAGCGGCTGCCCTCCACTCACTTCCTGCCCATCAACAGCGTTCACCTCCTGTGGGGCAGCGACTGGGACCTCCAGGCCCGCTACAGGCTCCTCCAGAGCTCCCTGGAGGTCCAGCGGCTGAAGATCCAGAGAACCGCCAGCAAGCTGTTCGGCCTCAGCATCCGCTGCCACCACAACCCCAACCACCAGATGCCTAGGGAGAGGTGGGTGCGTCGCCATGACGATTGAGATGCAGATATTGTTGCTGATGTATCTGGATTTTTTTTTTGTTCCTCCCCTGGATGTTTCCTGGGGAGGACATCTCTCAGCGAAACTCCTCTCAGACGATACATACGAAGGTTTTTATTTGGATTCTCGCTGGTCGTGAGCACGCCATCCATTATACATCTCAGCTCCTGGTCCTCTTGTTGTTCCTGTCCATCAAGTCGACTTAGTGCTGAGCGTTGCACATGCCCAAAGCACTCTCGCTCACTCATGTATTTACCCCACCCCACCCCCCACCCCCCCGGTCTGGAAAGAGAAAGTTGCTGGGGGAGTTTTCTTGATCGGTCATTGCACACGTCTGTCACCACCTATCGCAGCCGCGGCCTAAGAGCTTCGCCGGGGGTGTTGGAGCTGCGGGAAATGCCAGGAAGTGCCCCCGTCCTGTTGAGAAAAGGGCCAAAAATGTGCTAAAAATTTCTCCAGCTGCCACAGGAAACACCCCTCAGATGGTTCTTTATGGGGGAGGGGGGGCGGCATCGGCGTTTAAGTAGCGAGAGTCCATAAAATATTCACCTAAGTGGTGTGGAAATGAGCGGTTAGTTGTTCTTCTGTATTTGTGAGGTGGGTTTGATCCCATTGAGACACCCCCACGCCCCCCCCCCCCACATCAGAAACACCTCGCCTCCCAGCGGCACATCACAGCTGATCAGAGGATGAGGGAGCGGAAGCAGGGCTGAAGGCCCGTAAAGCATCGGTCTGAGTGTCTAGAGTCGCCCCCCGCCCCCCGACGCATCCTTAACCTGTCAGCCGGACAGGAGAGGGCATGGGGTGAATAACGTCCTGCCTGGCCCCCGATGGCCCCCAGGGGCCCGCACACCGGGGTTCTAAATGACGGCGTCCCTCAGTCGTACATCAGGTCCTGATGTCAGCATCATCCAGACTCCGCCCACTTGACTTCTCTATCATCCAATCACAAGCGAGCTCATTGTCCATTGGGGGGCTAAATATGGATGTGAACTGTCTTAAGACTGGCTTTGTTGCCTAGGCAACCGAGTTAAGATAACTCTCATTCCACCTTAAATCTCCTAATACACAACAAGTCCTCCTTTAGTTTAATTCAATTATGGATTCACAACGAGGATTTATCACTGGAATTATTATTTTGATGAAAACTTTGTTAATAAAGTTTTACTCGTCCAAAAACCAGTTTGTTCAGTGAATAAATGTATTTATCATCAGGACAATTTAAATATTCACACCGTATGTCCAGATGTATGTGTGACTTCTATATGATGAACGACTTTGCACGAAATATTTATAATTTTTTTAAACCTGGAACACTTTTGTTAGATTTTATCTTATCCTGATTTTTTTGGAATACATTTACTCACAACAAATCTCTGGGGGTGTCGCCGATTTATCATCCTGAGCACCAAGGTCACGCCGGGATGATTTAAAGAACTAACTTCAAATTTCACAGGAAGGTTTTTCTTTTGGTTTATCCTCAAATCCAAAAAAAGTTAAACAAGGTTTGAAGACTGCGTTCCAGTGCAGTAATAAATAACCAATAATCAATACTAGGAATGGATCTATCAGTTTTTGCAAAAGGAACAACTATTTTTATTTTAATGAAAGACAAACTGTGTTTGAAAAGTCCTGCAATTCTCTGGAAAATTAAATTCCCAGCGTGTCGCGTCCACTCGTCAGTTAACATTTGTAAGTTCAGCTTTAATCATTGATACGTCATTTAGATGTTTCTTAATTTGTTAATTAATAATTTGTCGTTATTGATTCATGCGTCTCTTGAATGCATGAACGGAAAGTTTAAGTATTTGGAAAATATGGAGGGAAACTTTATTTATAAGAAAAATAAAGGAAACTGGTTTGGAGTTGACTTGAAAATTAGATTCCAAATCATCTGAAAATAATGAAATTAAAGCGACAAAAAAAATTGGAGTCGGTTATTGATGAGTGAAATATTTGAATGGTGAAATATTTCTACAACCAAACATTTTTTTTACCTGATCTCAATGGAGGAAAGAATGTAAAATAGACGCAGTTTAATCAGATTCTATATAAACGCTCACGTTTATTTGATCGACATATCGACATAAGTGTAAAAAATAAGTGAATAATAAAGAAAAACACTGCAAAGGAAGTAAATATTGAGCACATTGGGACTATTTAATTAAGGAATAGTGGGTTTATTTGTGTTTCATCTGCAAACAGAATATATTGAACTGGTTCTACAGCGGGTCACAACCAACAGCATCGCTGACATTTTATCCGATAAATGATAAATGTGTTAACATTTGCTTGAAATTCTGTCATTTCAATTCACAAACTTTTAGCAATAAATCCATAAATACTTGTAAATATGACGTGAAGGTAATCCCAGCACGCCTCCACTTTATTCCCGCCTCAGCCCCTCTAAAGTTGAACTGTTCTTCACTCATCCTTTATGGATGAACTGTTCCCGGCTCATTTTGGGTACAGCTGGGGGACATTCTGGCCTTTGGAGAGTGCGATGTCATCAATCATAGTTAACGTTTGGGTTCATTAACATGTCGAGCTCACCTTGACCGGCCCTCCTTCTTTAAAAATCAGGATTCAGAATCCACCTCCAAAGCGTCAGAAAGCGGTGGAGATGACAGGAGAGACGCCGGCAGGGAAAAGAGGGGACGACAGGAGAATAGCAATGCCATCCTCCCCCAGGAAATAAATAAAGCCATCCTCCTTTTTAGACGGGTAGAATGAACTTCAATTCTGTTTATCCTCACCTCCTGGTTTCACTTTGCTGCCAACAGGTATTCAGTCGTCTTATGATCGCTCGTAAAAAGACTCAGATGAAGGTGCTAGAGGGGGTGACGAGGGGTGGGGTGGGGTGGGGTCCACCCTGAACTTATCTGACCCAAATTTATAAAAGAAACTTCATTAGTCCTCAAGGAGCAACTGAACGCACATAAAGCAGGATAGGTGTAAAACATACAGTGTAAACGCAAACACAACAATAAAGATAATAACAATTACATCCTATAATTAAATAATAACATGAATATAAATACAATGTTTATGTTACATTATGTTAAATAATACTTTAAGATCTAGTTACGTCAGAACCAAATGGGTTAGCACAAAATCTAGTTAGTTTAGAACCTAATTTGTTAAAAAAATATACTAATAACATATATAATTATATATTATATTTTTTTATAATTAGATAATAACATGATATAATAATATGTAATATTATATAATCATATATAATATATATATTTTGATATATGTGATCATATAATATATTATTGGCCCGTAGCAACCCCAGTGACCCACAATAAGGAAGAAGTAGCTGAAGACGAGACAATACTGTATTAAAAAGTTAAATTTAATTGTTTGTTAGCTTAAAATAGATTCATATTCACCAAATATTATTAAAATGCATTCATTAATAAAGTTCAGTTCAGAACTGGGAGTGGTTATCTACACTTTAGTCTGGAGACGAGTTCACCGAACTAACGTTGCTAACCTGGAAGCGGTTAGCAACGTTAGCCGATGTTTTCCTGTACTCCATGATAATTCCACGAACAGGATGAACCTTCATCACGTTGTTTCTTCCCTCCTCAGGTCTGTGATGCAGTGGCTCAACAGGGTCCAGTCCTTCCTCTACTGCAACGAGAACGGCTTCTGGGGGACGTTCCTGGAGAGCCAACGGACGTGCGTTTGCCACACGGGGGTCACCCTGTGTCAGCGCCCTATCCCGTGTGTCATCGGCGGTAACAACAGCTGCGCCATGTGCAGCCTGGCCAACATCTCGCAGTGCGGCTCGTGCAACAAGGGCTACAAGCTGTACCGCGGGCGCTGCGAGCCCCAGAACGTTGATTCCGAACGCAGCGAGCAGTTCATCAGCTTTGAGACCGACCTGGACTTCCAGGACCTGGAGCTCAAATACCTGCTGCAGAAGATGGACTCGCGTCTGTACATCCACACCACGTTCATCAGCAACGAGATCCGACTGGAGACCTTCTTCGACCCGCGGTGGCGTAAACGAATGTCCCTGACGCTCAAGAGCAACAAGAACCGGATGGACTACCTCCACATGATCATCGGCCTCTCCATGAAGATCTGCCAGATGCGAAACAGCAGCATCGACCCCATGTTCTTCGTTTACGTCAACCCGTTCAGCGGGAGCCACTCGGAGGGTTGGAGCATGCCTTTTGGCGAACACGGCTATCCACGTTGGGAGAAGGTGCGCCTCCAGAACTCCCAGTGCTTCAACTGGACTCTCCTGTTGGGCAATCGATGGAAGACTTTCTTTGAGACTGTCCACATCTACCTTCGTAGTCGCGCTAAGATCCCGACCGGCCTGCGTAACGACACGGGGCAGGGTCCGGTGGACTTGGCGGACCCTAACAAGCGTCAGATCTATATTAAAATCTCTGACATCCAAGTGTTCGGCTACAGCTTGCGATTTAACGCCGACCTCCTTCGAAGCGCCGTCCAGCAGGTCAACCAGTCTTACACGCAAGGAAGCCAGTTCTACTCGTCGTCGTCCGTCATGCTGCTGCTGCTGGACATCAGGGATCGGATTAACCGCCTCGCCCCTCCGTCCGCGCCCGGGAAACCCCAACTGGACTTGTTCTCTTGTATGCTAAAGCATAGGCTCAAACTCAACAACAGCGAGATGATCCGGGTCAACCACGCCCTGGACATGTACAGCACGGAGATACTAAAACAGTCCGATCACCTGACTGCTAAACTCTGTTGAACAAGAAAAAACAAACGCACCCCAACGAGCGGAGATTAATCTTCATTTTTGCTTTTCTCTTTTTCATTTTTTGGACCTTTTCTGCCTTTTGATGTTATATTATCAACTTTGTAAGCATTGTTCTTACAGAAAAACGGGGGAAAAAAACGGCCGCGATGACATTTCAGGCAGAAGAAGAAGAAGAAGATTAACGGAACACTTTAAGAAACTGTATATTTGTCCCAGCATGTCTGTCATTCCTTTACCTGGAACTTAAAAGTAAAAAAACAAACAAAAAAACAAGGAAAAAACATTAAAAGTACGTACTTGCTGAATAAGAGGCCTTGATTTTACTGCAAGGGATCAAAAAGGTTGAATCGAAAAAAAACTGCCATTCTTTACCGAGTAAAACATTTTTAAAAGGGAGCGAAAATATATAAAAATGAAGGGGGCAGAGTAGGATGTCCTTTTATTTCAGCTAAAATGTGCGGAACATTTCAGACATAATGGATGGTTTAATAATAAAAATGTTTATACACTGTAAAGATTAAATAGCCCTAGTGAATAAGTAGTCGACGCATTACTTATAGACTCTTTATTTCATCTCAAATCCTGCAGCGAATTATGGGGCGTTATGGGGCGCTCAGTCGTGGTAACAGATCGTCACAAGAGCCAGCTGTTAATATATACATAAATACATGTGTGTGAATGTGTTTGTTCGTATGTTTGTGCGAGCGCGGGCCTTTTTTTTTTTTTTTGGCGTACGACCCCCTTTTTTTTTTTTGACTCGATGCTTATCGCTGTTCGTTAATTGAATGTGTCACTGGAGGCCGACTCCCAGTCGAAGCTTAAAAATCTCTTGCATTTGAAAAACGCTTTTTTCCCGTGTTTGAAATTCAAGCTGTGTGTGTTTTTTTTGTTTTGTTTGTTTTTTGGTTTTTTTTTTCACAAGGCAGTACCTCCTGGTGCGTGAGTGCAATATATTGTGGTCTGAAGATTTAACAATCAATGCTATTTTGTACAGCTTTTTGCAAAATGTACATGTCGTGACTGCTGATTCGTGGAGCTTTTCAGCACCAAGAGCAAAGTGTATACATCCCATCGTCAGCCACATTTGCAAGACAACTTAAAGCCATATTCTTCCCCCTCGAGGTAGACATCCGCTAAAGCATCAAGTCCATCACCACCACCCCCTGTTACACAAAGCACTTCATAAAAAAAAAAGAAACGAAAAGAGTTGCATCAGTCTGGTCTTTATTTCACTCTCCATTTTGGGATAAGAGCACAGCAAAAAAGACGGATGACGGGCGGAGGTATATTACGTCGGATAAGAATCATAAAGCCATCAGTTTCCCTTTTGTGCCACAGGAAAAGAAAAAGAGGAGGAAGTAAAGGTTGTACTAAAGCTTAGAAAGCTTTAATCCTGGAGCTTTTTATTACCACGTGTAAAGATTCCAGATATGAAACTTAACCTTTTTCTGTTTTGTTTTGTTGGGTTTTTTTTGTGCGTTTGCTGGAAACTCCATCATCCAGATGAAACACGTGAACGCGACGTGTTGCTGGTCAGGTTGTTCCGTCACGTCACTGCCAGAATCTAGACCACGTGTGTCAAACTCAAGGCCCCGGGGGCAAAATGTGGCCCTCCACATCATTTTTATGCGGCCCCTCGAGATCATAAAAGGTCAGAGTGTCTAAAAATAAATAGGTCAAAAGTGTGCTTTGACCAAAAACTACATTTCCCACAATGCAATAATTAAACACATCTTAACTTTGACACAAACGTTTACAACAAAGTTAATATCCTAACTTGTTTTTGATATTATTTTTCTTTATTAATTTAATTGTTTGATCCTTGATTGATGGAATTCTGTGGGTTTAATAACCTGACAAATTAAAAAGATTTTTATTAATTTAATTTATTTTAAATTTAAAACAATTTTTATGTTATGTTATTTATCTAATTTATGTTATGTTAAAAAGGACTTATAACAGAGTAAACATAGTTTTTCTTTGCAACTGTAATGTTTGTAACTAAAATAAGTCAAATTCAGAGTTATTTAATATTATGGAATAAAGCGCATCCGCGTTCCGCACGGTTAATGCGTTCCAGGAACCACGATCGAGATCGCTATCAATTTATCTCATTATTTACGGTAATTTAAACATTTATGAACCCCCCCATACTGATATTAGACCACCTTCTATCTGTGTTACCTTTAAAACACTCTGATAGACTGTTTGAAGCACTTTTGTGTCTGACGGAAGTCCGAGACTCACGGAACGTAGTGCACTTCCGGATGCCGTCAGCCAATAGAATGCGAGTACGGTGTCACGTGACTGCTTACCAAAAATCGGCGATGAGGGGAAGTCGCAATCGCACTGTATTACATTTCTTTTAAATTACATTTAGTTACATTTATTAGTTACATCTGGCCCTTTGAAGACAGCGGAAAATGAGTTTGACACCCCCGCTCTACTTCCTGTTTATCGATGTCTGTCCTGTTATCATGGTTAAAAGTTCTCCGTCTAGATCCACTTCAGATAACAGAGTCCGATAATGAGCTCGGATGTTCTGGAAGACAAACCGGACCTGCTTGTGGGTTTTTTTTACGTCTGGATTCTTGTCGCTGCAATGACATCATCACGCCCGGCCAACGATTTCCGTTATGTTGTTATGTCATGTCTGCTTATTACCGAAGTCGTGCTTCATAAATGTAATTTAAGTAACTCCACTATATCACTTTGAATCCAATCGATTGGCGGTTCCGTTCCTAAAGACCCGTTTCTAGTCGTTGGGTTAATGCACATGGGGGGTGGGTGGGAGCGCGCCGTTTATCCCCATCATCAGTCTCTCTTTGTCACATTAACCGTATCCATAGCGATGATTATCGTGAGGCAGCGGGGTTTCTTTTTGCGACGAGAGGTTTGATCCGGGTCAGATTCCTGTGTGCCTGCTCGCGTTTAGCCGCTAACCGCTAATCGTCACATGGTTTAAAAATAGATGTAGAGCTGATTTTGACATTTTGAAGTTAAAAAGCATGAAATGGTCACATTATAGCCTATAATCGATTGATTGTTCACTATCAACACTGGAGTTTTATTATTATCATTATTATTATTATTATTATTAATTATTATTATTATTATTAAGTGCCTGTTATCTATCCCTTTAACACATCTACAGATAATACAAAAAGATGAGTTCCAGACCCCCCCACCCCCCCATGTGAAATCTGTGTTCCAATCAGTTTTTTTGGGGAATGTAAAGAAAACAACCAATCCAAGTACAGCCTGAACGAACGGAGGGTTAATGTTGTCCCCTGTTGTGCAGCATGGATGTAAATACTGACTCTGTTGCCGCGACAGCGCTTCAGCAAACACTCAGTCAGTTGCTGCAGTAACAAAAAGCGACGGAAGCGAACGAGTACGGCCGATTTTATAACGTCAGAACAAACTGTACTTTTAGATTGGAGCCATTAAAGGTCCATCCAACAAGCACATTTACTCGTCCAGCATTCTGCTCCCAGTGTTGCTTCTGTGTACTCATGGATATGTCTGAATATTTTTACACTTAAATTCCTTGCTTATGTACTTTTTTGCTGTTCTGTTGAGATCATTATATCCGCTAATTTCAAATGAATGTTTCATATAATAATCTATTTCTCATTAAAAGGCTATATTTAATAAGAAGAGCCAGGCTTGTTTTTCCCCATCACTCCAACCTACATCCTCGTTTTGATGATGGAGCATTAGAGTGTTTTAGCATTGGTTGGGTTTGATTCAGCATTACGTGTTCGCCATAGCAACCATGCACCCCCTAAAAACACAACTCATGCTTACTTTCAGCTTTTACTGATTGCATCTGTGTTTAAGCATCATTTTCATGATGTATATTTAAAATGTTGAATATAAAATGTGGTGGTAATCCACCAAACTTCACTTCTAATCATTTTGCTTTAAACAGGATCAAAATAAACACAGAATATGTTTTATTAAAAATTTCCTGCAGGTCACACATCCCAGAAATCCTTTTTTTTTTTAACCTTGCTGTTTGAATATTGAATATTAAAACTCAAGTCGAGACATTTCAGTCTTAAACAGAAAAAGGAGACGTCTGTTTACTATATACTTTATTGTAAAAATGCAGAATTGTTATATTTAATGTAAAAAATGTTACAAGAACAAAAGGGATCAAACATTCAAATGTGGAAACCCCAAATATGAAAATTATTAATTATTATTTTTAGGAATAAATGCCCTACCTTGTGTTTTTCGGGGTCATTGTCACATTTTTTTGGATAAATATAAAAACAGACACATGACAGGAGGGAACATTTTATTTTAAAAGAAGTCAGATTTGAGGATTTTAAAGGATTATTCCACCCACACATTTCCTCTCAAAGAAAATTGTTCTAAATCTCTGATATTGTTGTTGTTTTTTTTTACTAAAAGAAAGGACGGAGGGAAAGCTTTTAAAGTAATGTCATTTAAATGCAGCATGAGTGAAGCCGCCGCTCAGATTACTGCCTCTTCACTCATATTTCTGAGGAAAAAAAAAAAAAAAAGGTTTCTGACTAAAACAAAACTAAAACATGAATTTTATTCCAAAAAACAAAACAAAACAGTGAACAGGAACCTTAAACTTTGCAGCAATATTGAAGCAGCAAACTAATTATTCTTATCGTTCTGCTGAGGCTTTTCAACAATGTGCACTCTGTAGACTAAAAATTACAAAATAAAAGCATAAAAAAAAAGAAAAATGAATGCAAAGCGTTGAAGCACAACAAATGTAATTTCTGCATTTTCCAATAAAGAATCCGGTTTAATAGGTGCAAACAGAAATAATGAGCGTTTGGTGGAGCAGCAGGTGATGATGAGGAGTAGCAACCAGGATTATAACGTACAGATGAAGATAAAAATTCATCCATAGCTTGTTTTTCACATGACAGATCCTCTAAATGATAGATTCTCTGGAGATCTTAACTCCTGAGGAACTATTTCTGCACCAAAATGAGTTCTTTTAGTGTTGGAATTTTTCCACGAAATTGTTGGCTGATGAAAAATGGCTCTAATATTTACCGGTGACCAAGGGGTAGAAGCGTCGCTCATAATTCGACGACCCACAGGGGGAAAAAAAACGTCCTCAGGGCGCCAAGCCGATCTCTGAGAGTCGAGTCGTCTCTGACATCATCGACTTTTTCGGCTTTTCTTGTCTGGATTTGAAATTCAAATCAAATCCTCAGATGATTTAACCATCTGTCAGAGTAGAAACTGTTGCATGTGTGAAAGATATTTTATGCTAAAGTAAACGTGTTTACAAAAATGTGGCACTTTACAGCTTTGTCATCAAACACGCCCGAGGATGCTGCTAATAAAGTTGGTATACATTGAATTCACGCTTACTATTATAGTTAGAATAAAGCAGTTTTTATTCTTGTCGTGTTTTATTTACTCGTATTTATCCATCACACCTTAAAGGACCGTAAAAATATTCTACTACTCTAGAACACACAAAATAACACTAGAATAACAGGAAGTGGGACAGAAAAGCCTCTTCTGATATTTATTTATATATTCATATATATATAAACGGGAGCAAGAAACGGCCTCGCTTAAACAAATGTCACCTAAATAAAGCCCATTAACGAGGAACGGCTGAACTTATTGTTAAGTTGCTGCATTCCTCTGGGCACACAAACAGCTGACAGGAATAAGCACACTTGTTAGTGTGCATATACACACCTTGGAAGGAATTAGACACAACCTGGCAGGTAGCTCTCCTGATAATTGAAGACGCTGCTCCGCAAACACCTGAAGGCTGTTGTTCTATTCTAGAATGTCGTTAACAGCTGTGGCTGACAGAGATGTGTGAGTGTGTGTTCAGGCGCACCGCACAGTCAATCTCACCACAGTCAGGGGAAAAAAAACAAAAAAAACCAAGTATTTTAGGTGCGACATTTCGTCATGTGACTCAAGTCGCGGAGGAAAAGATCTCGATATCGAAATGTCTCCATTTTATACGCGTTTAAACAGTGACATGCGGTGAGGTTCATGACTGGCGAGGCGCTGGTTTCTTCATAATCAGATTTACTAACGTATGAACCTACAGTATAGATTATTCACTGTTTAAATATCAACATGAGTGGCTTATTTTTTATAGTCTCAGAGCAGAATGTCTGTGTATATGTTACGTTTACTTATAACTAAAATCCACACGCAGCTCCTTCTGAACAAAAGCGTCAAAAAAAAAAAGTTGAGTTCAGATATGTAATCCTCCGTTTTTATAGTAAGACAAGACGAGAGGTAATTAAATGAATGGCTGCACTTGACTCGCTGACTATAGATTGTACAGAATCACCAGCGCCCCCTACCGTGAGGCAGGGGAACTGCGTGCCTCCCTTTGTGCCTTTTCCCGGCATTTTCAGGACCGCTCAACTCCAGAAAGACGTTACACACATGCAGTTGTTGACAAAAAAAAAACACTATACATTATATACATTATCTAAATTATGGGATTTTGGTTCATAGAGTAAACGTGTTTGAAGATTTTAATAGCGACATAGAGAGATAGCATTATGGTCTCACTGTTTAGCTGGTGGAGCCATTGATCAATCCTTGGTGAGGCTCGGCTGGCCGGTACTCTGATCAGTATGTCAGTGGTAAATGTAAAAATTCAGCAATTTTGAATAAAAATAATGTGACATTGGTGACGTTAAACACAAAAAAACTTCAAAATACACAGACAAGGATTCTGGTAGAAACATAGGTCGGGTTCTAATCCTACTTTAAGACCACGGATGTTGTGTTATCCATCGACTTGAGGCGATGACGTCTTGACAAACGGCCTTGGGGGTCTTGTGACAGTTTCTGCATTCATATGTGACTAAAACTCACCCGTGTTCTTTGCCGGTATCTTCGGCGTGCCCATCCCGTGACCTCACAGCCGCCGTGGGGATCTCAGCTCGCTGCTCTGACATCAGCAAGCTGCTAACCCCGGTGACACCACGCATGCTGTCTGCCATCTGGCCGCCGCAATGCAAACTGGGAGTCATCCGTGAAAAGGACCCTCCAAAGTGCCAGATGCCATCGAGGCTGAGCGGCGTCGGCTCGTTCCGCTCAGTTCTGAAGACGAGCGAGGAGGACTGGATAGCCGGCGAGCGTCCCTGAGGCGGGGGTGGGGTAGAAACTCATTAGCCCCGATGGCCGCCTCAGATTGCCACATGGGTGAAGATGTGGGGCGGGAACGAGGTCCTGGACCGGTGGGGGTTCACAGGGGACCATTTTGACTTCCTGTCAAACTGTAAGGCACTGGGAGAAAAATGAACCCCCAGTCCACAGGAGCAGCTCTGTGGGCCGCCCCCCTGCCCCCCCATACGTGAGATCAGGGCAGTGAGGTATGAATGATGGGAGGGAAAGAAAGAAAAAGGAAAGAAAAGCGAGTGAATAATTATTTGTGTGCACATTTGTGTCTCCGTGTTCATTTAGGAAAGAACATCAGTGTGAACCTGAGTCACCTGCTGCTGGTCCAGGATCACAACCCAGATCCACCTGAGATGTGTTCAGGTAACTGTGTTCAAGTGACTGTGTTCAGGTGACTGGTTGTGTTCAGGTGACTGGTTGTGTTCAGGTGACTGTGTTCAGGTGACTGTGTTCAGGTAACTGGTTGTGTTCAGGTGACTGGTTGTGTTCAGGTAACTGGTTGTGTTCAGGTAACTGGTTGTGTTCAGGTGACTGTGTTCAGGTGACTGGTTGTGTTCAGGTGACTGTGTTCAGGTAACTGGTTGTGTTCAGGTGACTGGTTGTGTTCAGGTAACTGGTTGTGTTCAGGTAACTGGTTGTGTTCAGGTGACTGTGTTCAGGTGACTGGTTGTGTTCAGGTGACTGTGTTCAGGTGACTGGTTGTGTTCAGGTGACTGGTTGTGTTCAGGTGACTGGTTGTGTTCAGGTGACTGGTTGTGTTCAGGTGACTGGTTGTGTTCAGGTGACTGGTTGTGTTCAGGAACTCAAGTTTCTATTTTGACCACTGTTTTGTCAGATTTTTAATTCTAATTTAATTCTGTTTGTGTTTTGCTCTATGACGTTCTTTTCTTTCCCTTAGGGCGGCGAATTCAAACTTCCCTCTGGTCTGACATTACCCATCATCCTTCACTCAGTAAGTGACTCTGTGGCGGACAAGGTGCTCCTGGAATCCTCATTCTCTTTACGTTGGGAAACGGCGCCGCTCAAACATCATTTCTGTATTCCAGCCATTAAGGTTATTGGACCGGGGCGTACAGTTATCTCACATATTGAACATTCGTTTCCAATATCACATCTATAGCCATAATCTCACCGGCCGTATGGTGCAATCAGATTTGGAGGCCAACAGAAGTGGGACATTGCACAGCAGGAACATGGACAGTAATGATGGTAATGGAATTCAAAAAGCTTCATTTTTATTGCGAGAGAAAACTCTCACCTCCTTTCTATCGAACTCCGAGGCTTCTGAACGGCCGGTGAAGAAATAGAGACGCGTGGCGTTTCCAGGACGGCGTTAGCGGGGAATTAGATTCTCTGTGCCACGTCTTGGGCTTTACCCGCCGAATGATGAACAGAAGACTTCTGAAAGTCTGACTTAACTTTACCTTATTTGCATGTTGCCATGAGAACGACCCACTGTTGACCACCATGTCTTTTTATTTTTCTATTATTACAGTTTTCTACAAACAATTGTGGTCCCCCAACCACCCGGGTCTTGGACCAGTACCAGTCTCTGGATCAGTAAAACCAACAAAAAACAAACGGTGTGACGTTACGAGGACGCTGCCAATAACGCTGATATACATTGGATTCAGGTTTATTATTATAATTAGATCACGGGGGTCAAACTCATTTGCATCGAGGGCCAAATTAGCATAACGGTTGTCCTTCAAAGGGCCAGATGCAACTAATAAATGCAACTGAATGTCATGAAAAATAAATGTAACTAATCCGTGTTGTTAAATAACTCTGGATTTATTACTTATTCAAGTTACAAACATTACAGTTACACAGAAATGTTTGTTAATTTGTCAGATAACTCCATCAATCAATCACAGAACTCCATCAATCAAGGATCAAACTATTCAAGAGAATAAAGAAAAACAAATACATGAACTTCATTTTTTTTTGTCAGAGTTAAAATGGGCTGAATTACTGCATTGTGGGAAATGTAGGTTTTGGTCAAAGCACACTTTGGACCTATTTATTTTTAGACACTGACCTTTTATTCACATAAAATGATGTGGAGGGCCACATTTGGCCCCCGGGCCTCAAGTTTGACACATGTGAATTACAATAAAACAGTTTTTATTCTATTTGCATTGTTTTATTTAGATTTATTTATCGCCAACACCTTAAGGGACGGACTGTGAATATATTATGTGACGTTAAACTGGTCCGTGACACAGAAACGGTTGGAGACCACTGGTTTAAAGTGTACAAATATCACAACCAACGTTAAATGGATTGAAGTCTTCAGAAGGGTGGAGAACAACACGCTCTCTCCTCGTTTCCTGCCTGATCATCAATCAATCAATCAATCGTGAGTGATGTGTTTTTCACTTCATGTTCCAGTGAATTAAGTAGTAAAATGTACTTTATTGTGTCCGATTAGAACTTTTTAAAGGTTTGATTAACAGCGTCCTGATAAGTGGAGTCAAATGTTTGACATGTTGCCCCCCCCATGTGTTTGTAGCTGCAAACTGTCCTCGGAGGCGCTTCATTAATGCACATCTACAGTTTCCCTGCCCTACTTTTCCCTTCTGATTGATAGAATGGGGCAATTTATTTACATACTGATGACCGACAGCCTCACCTTTATTCCAGTCGGCTCTGTGCATAAAAGAATCCGGTGGCTGTTGTGTCTCTGAAACACAACACACTCCGTGAACGCTAACAAAACCAGCTCTTCGGTCGCCCCCACCTCGACAGGCACCGGGGGAGATTGATGGCTCTGACTTGAAAGAAGGTTCTCCCGTGACGATATTCTACAAACTGCATCCTCCAGTAAGTCTGGTGGTTCTCCCTTTCCATCTGTCTTGGTCAAGGGGGGGGGGGTGGGGGCAGGCAAACACACACAATGATCTCAGATTCCAACTACAAGCCAGGAACACCTTCCCTGGGACGGTATTAGAATAAAGACGTGTTCATGTGCAACCATTTATCAGGATGAGAGGGGGGGGTCAGACGGGAACCGGTCGCCGTCTATTGGACGGGTCACTGGGCTACTATTAATAAAGACCTGCTTCTGTTTTAGGGACGAGCCCCTCCTGGGTACGGGAGGGGGCACCCGGAGCTAAATGCCCAATTAACCTCGCGTGGCCCAGGCACATTTTTACGAATTTAAATAGTTCCCAAATGGCAAAAGGTAATTAATTAATTTTAATGAGATGGAATGCTCGGCTCCACGCCGTTGTTGAAAGGTGCGGAGTGCACATGTCACTGATCAATGGGGTTTCCTTTAGCCTGATTTTGAGGATACCGAGATAAATGTTTGCTAAAACGGATTTATAGGAATGACTGATGACGAAAGATGATGGGATGGACTGACATCAAATCTGATGACAATCAATTTACCCACAAAACGTTTATCAGCGCTTTCAAGAATCCAATCTGATGTGTGGAAAACGTTAAAGAGTCCGACTAGAGGTAGACCTCTACTTATGTCATTTTGCGATTCGTCGTTCTCGATTATACATCGGTTTTCGAAGAAAATACACAGAATAATACAAAATTTTTAAAAAGTTGACGTCATTTGATTCCTCTTTACGTTTGTCTGACACAAATACTGGAATCATATACTTTACATATACACTTATATATATACAATATATATATATAGTATATACTGTATACATATATATACAGTATATATATGCACGTATATATACTGTATATATATACAGTATATATGTATATAATATATATACTGTATATACTGTATATATATTATATATAACTTTTTATACATATATGTACTTTACATATACATATCCCAATACTTTGTGGGGATCCTTAGTGTCATTCTACACCAACACGACATAGAGTACATTGACAACTTCACGTATCTTGGGAGTAACATCTCAAATACAGGTGATGTGGAGAAAGACGTCAACAGTAGACTTGGTAAAGCTGCGGGAGTGTTCCAACGCCTCCGCAACATCTGGTCATCGAAAGCCATCACTACGGCTACCAGTCAGTGGCCATCCCAACAGCGATTTACGCCTATGAGACACGGATGAAGACAGCCAACACTACTAACAAGTTAGATGTCTTCCATCGGCGTTGCCTGAGATCCATCCTGAGAATCTCACAGAGAGACCACATCACCAACGAGGAGGTGATGAGGAGGGCAAGGGTAGCCCAATGTTCCAAATAGTCAACTCAACCGTTAAAAGCAAATAATATCATGTCACTGTACAGTAAATTATCATTATTAGCCTGTAGCAACCCCCGTGACCCACAATGAGGAAGAAGCAGCTGAAGACGAGACAAAGTTTGTTCAGTTCTGGTTCGGTTCAGATATTAAAACTCTGAACACAACGTTTAGATCACACACAGCTTGTGTTCATGTGTGACTGAAGGAGAGAAGTGGTGACCAACGACGGAAAAGCAACTGGTTTCCTTTGACATTTTAATTTATCATCACAATAAACTCTCAACAATGTTTGTAAAACTAAATAGAAAAAACGCTGCGCTCGGTTTAATTGACCAAAACAAACCCTTTTGTGTGCTCCAGATTGTTTGTATGGATTGTGAATCGGCTCCGGCGATGAGTTTTGTTCCTAATAAACAGAACGCTCAAACACAAGATGTCTTTTGTCACTTATTTATTTCTTCTCGTGTGAGTTTGTAATAACTACATCAGACCCTCAACGCAGCGGCTTTTAAAAAAGACGCCGGATTGAATCACACCGTGAAGGATTGTTGGGTTATTTACCTCCATTATGGTATGGAGCCTATCGCTTAGCAACCACCATAATGTGCTTTCATTTTATTTATTTTTTTTGCAGTATTTAAGACCTTGTTGGTTTGTGGTTTATAGAAAGTGAAATCACAACACAACCTTCTTCCGTCATGATAAATAAGGAATTTTTATTAGGAGGGGAGGAAATTCAAGGAGACAGATGAGAGTTATCAATACTAATCAATACAATAATAGCATCTAGAATCTTTTATCATGAGATTAGCGATCTTTTTATTTTTTATCACACAAAAGCAGGTACGTTTAAAGTTCACCCTCGTCACCACTGTGATGACAAGCCAGATAGCTACCCCCACCCTCCACCACCACCACCCATGGGGACGGCACAGTTCTGCCATCTGCCATCAGAATCCAGCCAATCCAATGCGTACCTGTTCAATCCACAAACCAATGATGGAACGTTACGCTGCCGTCGATCCAGGAACTTCTCTTTCTAAACATGAGACATGAAACGACGCCACGTATGTTCTGTGATCTGCAGGAACGGGGGTTTTATAGGCCAACGCGGCAGGTCTGCAGCGTTTGAGGCTCTCAAGGTCGAGGTAATCTTTCTCTCCCCAAAGGGCAATTTGTTGCCAAGCCAGCGGTAATAATTCATCATACTAATCAGCATACAAAACATGAACACACAAATACACAAATCCTGATGGTGACAGGACCCGATGGGAGTTTGGCTGGCTTTCTTGTTTTTCAATTAATCCACTGCCCAATATTTGACTCTGCTTTGTTATGAATGGGTAGAAGCCGATGGTGTCGCATCTTGACGGCGCGTACCGATTCTAATCTGCAAAGTGTTCGCTGAAATAATCAATTAATGCAGATCAGACAGCCAGCAGAATGCTGAGCTGATTTATTAAATTATATGTTGAGCATCATCACGCTCTGACACTAGAAAAAATTATGTTTCTTCACTATTTATGAAGTTTGATAAGAGAAATCCAAAATTGCAGGTAGATCTCGACTTAGGTCGTTCTCGATTATAAATTGGTTTTCAAAAACAATACGCAGAAAAATAAAAATCAAGTTTTCTTTGACTTTACATCTGTCTGACACAACCATTCATTCATTCTTTCATTCTCTGTACTGCTTCCTCGCTGTCGTGGGTCACTGGGGTTGCTATCCCAGCTGACTTGAGGAAAGGAGGTGGGGTGACACTCCGGATGAGTTACCAGTGCACAAATATTGGAATCGTATAATCGCTGGTAAACTGTAAAAAGCACATTATATCATTTTATTGTAAAATAAATCACAATAAAACATATAATTTTATTTGCAACCCCCGTGACCCACAATGAGGAAGAAGCAGCTGAAGACGAGACGGAGACATTTTTTCTATATTATATTAAAAAATAAAATTTAATTGTTTGTCATCTTAAAATAGATTCATATTAGCCAAATTGTCACGTATGTCGGGGTATGGACCCAAATGCAGCAATGCACCAGCACCGAGCTCTCATTGAGCGAGGCTTAAAAAGCCTCGGGGTCATTGGCCCAAAACAAGCTCAGGTGTGATGATCAGTAACAGGTGTGGAGCCGTGGCTCCACCCACAAGCTTGGCCTCTCCCTGCCACACAGCAGCACTGCCACACCCAACTGTGACACGAATATTATTAAAATATTATTAACTTATGCCTCCTAGAACCGATGAACGACGTTAGCCGAGGTTCACCTGTATATTACTTCATGCGTGATGCGCTCAGACACACATTTTGTCACTTCCTGTTCTCTTCATAAATTTGTAGTTAGAATGATAAAGTCTTCTTTTTAATTTTGCACTACTGACACTGCAGTAAAGCCGTTCACCACCGTTTGTGAAGTATTTCTGAATCACAAGAGTTCGTCTGTATTTACATCCGATTTGTGACGGAGCGACGATCCCTCGCCGTTTAAAATCGATTTGATGTTAACCTCTCAGGACAGGAAGGTTGTTAAATAGTGACTTTTTGTCTTTCAGTGAGACAGCATCGCACTGATAAACAGGACTGCATGCTTCAGCGCCCCCCCCTCCCTCTTTTGTCTGCCCCACCTTCCATCTTTTACGTTTCGCACACAGCTTCTCCCCCGTTCCATTTATCTCCCGTGTTTTAATCCTTAGCGCCGCTCTTCCTCCCCGAGCCTCTCAATCTGTTTTGATCCAATTCTTAGCAGCCTTGTGCTCTTCTGTAAGTAAGAGTGAATCGCCCGGGGGGGGGTGGGGGGGGCTCTCATCAAAGTGCTGCCAGGAAGACAAAGAGGCTGGGCAGCCCTGTGCGAACTACCCCATCCTTAAAGGGGACCCGCCGGCGACGCCACCTTTGATCAGTCCACCATGACTGCTTCTCCTGCAGCACTTGGGGGGGGGGGGGCTTCTTGCTTTCACAATGGGGGGGGGTTGACTTTTGAGCACAATGGTTTCTGCCAGACCATCATTTCGGCGACGCGTTTAAGTCTGGGATTTGTTTTTTCTCCTGCTGCGAGTTAAATTTTCATTGAGGTGTGCTGTCACTGATGTCTCTATGGGGGGTGGGGGGCGTGGGGGCCGGGTTGACCATCCTACAGGCGTAGGGTTTGAAGGATCTAATGATTCACGCCGTTTCGTTGGCGGACACGACAAGGTCACGCCCGACTTTAGGCCCCCTGCTGTGGACGCACAAGGATGAGGGCGGCGCCGCAGGGCCCAGTCGCCGCACTTTTCCTCTGCAACTTGTACACCTTCGTTTTCTCCACCACTTCCTGCTCACTGCTCATCCGAATGAAGGGCGAGTCAAGGGTGGGAATGCTGTTGTGTCCCTCCCCTCCATCTGGTGCTGCATGTCTCTGTCAGGATGTCAGACTGCACAAAGTAATGAAGGGTGTCATCAAGGTTACTGCAGGCTGGAATGCTGCCTGGTCCTCCTCCTCGTCCTCCCCCACTCGCTCCATCCCTCCCTTCCTCTCTCTCTCCTCTCTATAAGGCCTGCCTGAATGAGCCGCCAGAAGAAGTAGACGAATTTTGATTTTTACAAAAAACACTTTAATCAAACTCAATTATTTTAGTTTTACATAACATGAAAGAAATGAACTGCTTCAACTACAAAAATCGTACATAAAAATAAATACAATTTAAAACACCATCCCTCAACACCCTTGAATTCAATTTTTTTTTTACCTTGACCTACTTTCATAGGTCAAAGATCAAAGCTAGTGCTCTGATCTACTGTCACTGATCAAAGCACTAGCTTTGATCTATGGTCTTACTCACACTGGCCTTCTCCCACGTCTTCCTATCTTATGTTTCCTGAGTGTACAAAAGTTGAACTTTGACCTTGACCTAGTTTTCTCAAGGTCAAGGTCATCATCCCATTTTTATCCCCCATGCTGCCTGAGTCATGTGCTTTTTGTTTCATCTTTCTATCATCATTTACATCACCGCTTTGAAGCGAACGTAATGATCTTCCACTAAAGTGCAGAGGATACTTTTGTGGCACCAGATGTTTTTAAAACCGGTTTAAATTTTGATTATTTTATTTTAAAAAAACTAATTCTACTTTCAACAAAAAACTGTAGCTGCTTCTAAAAGAAGAAGAATCAGCCGGCGCTGATGGACACACCACAGAAACACCTCAGACGAGGAGTTGGTCTAACCTCTGAGGGCCAGGTTTGCTTCAACGCTCATTCAACATTAAATTAACATTAAATATTAACTCTTCAGTCGACATGATGGGTAGCGCCTCCCTCAGACCGATCTATAATGTGTTAATTTATAATTAAAATAGGTTATTGGGTTATTCCAGACAGTCTAAACTCATAATGAGAGTTATTTTCCCGACCAGGTTCTTAAATTATTTCATCAGCAGAGTAGCTGGAGGTCTTCTTCTCTTTCCTTCAGCCTGAACACTAACGTCTGACGCTCCGTTGAAGACGAACTACGGCTGATGTCTTCTGTCCGGCGCCTGAACAAGATGCATCAGTGGCGTTGCTGGCAGTGACATTCATTTTAGGGGTGTCACCGCTGATGTATGGGGCTGCGCCACGCACATGGCTAGCGAGGGCAAGCTAACCTTGTGGGGGTCGAACCTCAGCCATCTCATGATCTGTGCTGATGAAAGTCAGCAAACGGACGCTCTGCAGCTGTGTGTATAAATATGAATATATATATATATATATATATATATATATATATATATATATATATATATTTCTGCCCTAAATTCTATTGTCTGAGTCACTTCCTGTGATTCATTGCACCTTCTATGTATCAGCGGAATCTATTATTTTCAGCTCCTTCGACTTCATTTCAGTCGGAATTTTCTATTATGTCTAGAAATTGAAGGATGTTTAATGTCTGCAGTCGTAAACAGTTCTGGATCTCTGCAGACAAGCCGCAGTTTGAGACTCGGATAAAAACGCTGAATTCATCTCCATGGTGAATAACACGGCTCTTATCTTGTCCTCACGTCCTTCACATCCAGAATATCCCTCAGGTAATGGAGACTTTTTGGAATTCAAACCTTTCTCAGGTTGGATCCTTACACATATGCACATAAGTTTTTATACCAACACGCGTGACCTGAATTCAGTGGTCAGTTTTCCTCTGGAGGAATCTGGTAGGTAGCATCCTTATATGGGAAAGGTAAGGAACAGAACTTCATTACAGGTGAATTTCAGCTTTCATCGTTAATCGGTTCCAGGAGAGGCGACATAAGTCGAAAAGCGATGTAAGTTGAATAAACTCGTCCCAAATACTAAACTATAGATTACCATCCCCAGTTCTGTAATGAACTTTATTAAAAAAATGCATTTTAATAATATTTTAAGGTGGCAAATATTTAAATTTAATTTTTTAATATTTAAAGTACAGAAAAAAACGTCTCTGTCTCTTCTTCATTGTGTGTCATTGTGTGTAATATGATATATGTTTTATTCCAATTTATTGTACAGTAACATGATTTAATGTGATTTTACTGGTTTAGTAGTGATTTTATGATTCCAATATTTGTGACGTAAAGTGGAGTAAAATGACGTCAACTTGGTTTTTATTTTTCTGTGTATTTTTTTTTATTTTTTTGGGAAAACCGAAGTCTAACGTAGAACGACGTAACTCGAGGTTTACCTGTACTAAGAATGAATGATGTGAACAGAAGAACTCATGGCACACAGCAGTAATTAGAACCACGGTTGTTGGTTAAGATCCTGGCTTATCGTTACTCCCTTTCCTTTGTGACTTAACGGAATTGTTAACAAAACCTGACAAATCCAGGACAAATTTCACATCAAGTCGAACAACAATTTCATGTTTGTGCTCAGTGGGTAATGTGGAAAGCAACTTTGCCCACTTTGACGAAAAAACAAGATTACCATGGGTTAGAGGAAAATATTAATGGAGGTGGAAAAGCATCTGTGGCTTTCAAATCCATGGCCTAATGGACTGTACTGACCACATTAATAAAACAGGATGTGTGTTTCTAATGTTTTCTCCGTGGTGCATTAGGCTTCGCCCGTTCCATTTGTTTGTCTGCATGGCAGCCGATCGAGAGCAAAGATATGAATCCAAAACCAGGTCGTCGCCAGGTCGTTGGTCGTCCTCCGGTAGCTTCTCGAGCTCCTGTTCGTGTTTTCTGTTTTAATTGTTTAATGCCGCCCGATGCTGCAAACAGAACTAAGCTGATTATCCAATGAAGCCGAGAGAAGAAAAGCACGCTCCGGTGCACGCCTGGTCTTACATGCAGTAACGTCCTCTATATCTCTGTCTTTTTTAACTGGAAACCATGCATTTGGTCTCACCATCTGTCTTAAAGAAGACCTTTTTAACTTCTTGAACCAGCCAAACACAAACTTCACCCTTGAGCGAGCACTGTGGAGTAAAGATTCATGGCTTTTCTAATTAAATTTCTGCAAACCTGGTGGAGCCCCTGGCAGCCATTATCTGCCAACAGGATTTTGATTAACTGGACATAAATTCACCATTATCCAGAGTTACTGTTTGGGGCTGATAAACATCTGCCCCCTAATTAAAAAGAATAATGCAGTGCAAATCATGTCGAAAGCAATATGCATCTCCCTTAACTATCGTGGGAAAAATGAGGAAAGTCAAACACCTTTTAAGTTTGTGCATAAAGCATGATGAATGCCAAATGATGATGCATGTTTTTAGGTTGACAAGGAAAACAGCGCTTTGGATGCTATAGAGTGGAATCTTCTTCTGCCATAGTCGGGTGAAAATAAAACTCCAGTGAAAGTTCATTCGGGGACGTTATTTAGCAGACGTGATGCTATTTTTCTCGTAGCATCCTGTCATTCACACCTGCTCATGCGTGCTCAGTCTTCATTTCCTGCCGTCGTTGTGTGAGGCTGTCAGTTCAGATGGGTGTTATCGTCAGCTGGTCGCGCCTGTCGGGCGGCGCGGCGGCACGTCTTCGCTGCTGTGCTTTCAAACTTCCAAAGTATATCACTTTGTTCAGGTAATCCTCTGCCTTTACACCCAATTATACGACGTTTATGCATACTTAGATCTTCATGCATCATTCGTTAACCTCATCAGGCTCAGAAGCATCATTAGCCGCCACCACCTTCTGAATTAAATTCTCGGAATTTTTTTATAGTTTGTTTTTTTTTAATAAAGAATTACATTTTAATTAATTTAATTAAAAATTAGATTAAATTTTAAAAAATTGTTTTTATGTGCAATAAAATATAATTTTCCCAGTTTTGGATTTGACTGTGTGTCTATTTTGCCCCAATATGTTTATATAATAAGTTATAGGTAAATAAAAACTCTCTCTTCATGCAGCTGAAGTTGTGCTGAAGATAAATATACCAATCATGGGTAAGTTAAATCAATTTTAATGTGGTGTATACAGGCAAATATCAAAAGTACCAAAAAACGGCCAAAATAGGTCAGGGCTGTAAGGGTTAAAATAGGCCATTCATTGAAGGTGCGCCTTATAGTCCAGTGCGCCTTATAGTGCAGATAATACTATAATCCTCCGTCTTTAGGCCCGTTTATGCTACATTTATAAATACCTACAACATCATGCATCATTCGTTAACCCCATCGGGCTCAGCAGCATCATTAGCCGCCACCACCTTCCATCTAAACGCATGGTGGATTCATCGTGCTGCTGCCGTCTGGGCGCCTCCGATGTTCTGACGGGTGGATTATTAAAATATCATCTGTCTTAATGAAACGTTATCTTCGATTATGAAACCAGTGGTGTCCACTAATCAGTCTTTCTGCACTGGGAATAGGGGGGACCGACTCCCCATGCTGGCGTAAGAAATATTACACCATAAATACATCTTCTTCCTCTTCCAGCGCCCTCTGTCACCTCCTTCCTGTCTCCACCCTCCTCTTCTCCTCCTCCTGGCAGCTCCATCCTCTGCATCCTTTTCTCCATCATACATGTCCACACCATCTCAGCCTCTCTTTCACACCTTCCACTGCTTTGGACTTGTCTTTAACTCTTCCTCCTCCTCCTCCACTCCCCGTTTCCTCACTTTCATTCCCATTCTCTTGAATGCAAACCTTCTAATTTTGCAGGACGTCTGTTCACAGACGAATACCAGAAACAAACGCACCCGTTCGTGTTAAAAATATTAAACATCCATCCCACGGCTTTCTGTTTGGATGTTAGAGTATAAAATCTACTTTATGTAAGTACATGCATTAACTCAGCAGTTTCATTATTTATGATTATGTGCTTTAATCTATTTTTTTTTTCTGCAAGACATTTGGTCATCAGTGCGGAGCATCAAATATTGAGATTGATTTAAAATATGCTTACAATGCAAATTTTTCCTCAAGGAATCCAATTTCCAATTTGTTCAACCTCTAGGAGAAGCATAATTCAACAGGGATGAATCTGGACCATATTTAATGTATAATTTAGCCTCCAATAACTACAAAGGCCTGGAAAGGGCGTAGATAGAAAATATGGTTTGAAACTTTTCAGAACGTCTTTCTCAGTCTTCAGCAGACGAAGTAAAACTGTAGAAAAACCACATTTTAGAATTTCTCTTTTGAAGATCAAAAGTTTATCTGAGCGTCAGCATCAGTCTGTGGAACCCCAGATGGAGATGTAACCCACACGTCCCCCCCAAGACTCAAGATGTATTGATTTTTGATTTCATTTTATCTTCTGTTGATCGCGGCTGAGTTCAGATCTAGGTAGTCCTCAACATACGGACTCAACTGGTTCCTAGAGGTTGTTCATAAGCTGAATTGTTTGTAAGTCATTGTTTATTAGATCTCAATCTCCATTTGAGATCATTTAAATGTCATTACTACTATAAATACTAAAGTAATGTCATTACTACTCTAAATACCAAAGTAATGTCATTACTACTGTAAATACTAAAGTCGTTCTGCATTACATGTAGGTTTAAAAAAAATACACGGAAAAATAATCAAGTTTAGGTTATATCACTCAACTTTAAGTCCGTCCGCCACAAATATTAGCAGCTTAAAATTACCAGTAAACCATTAAAAGCAGATAGTATCATGTAACTGTACAATAAATCAGAATAAAAACATGCGTAAAATGTAAAAATATGTAATATAAACCTAATATTATTCTCTTGAGATGATCTTTCGGTCTGATTCGTCTCGCCTTTAAAGCCTCCGAGTCTCCGGTTGAATCCCATCATCGATTCCGTCGGGTTCCGTCTGTCAGAGGCCACAACATCTTTTACCAAAGCACAAACTTACTTCCTCTCCAGTTTGCAAACACAGTGACCTTTCATTTTAATGCTCCTATGACTCAAGTTCATCGCCATAGTCGAAGGAGTTGGTGGGGGGCGGAGTGGACTGTTTGAGTGGAGTCAGCAGGAAGCGCTCTTGTTAATGTTGGCCCTGGAACAATGTCTGAAAGACTTCCTGGGCTCCAGAGAAAAGACCCTTTCCCTCATTTAGATTGATTCAGCGGCCCGTGGCTTCGGCCCCAGCTGGAGGCTGTTCGTCAATTCCGCTCTGGTTTCAGCATCTTTAAAGCCACCCGAGTCCACGGGTTCCTGCTTCTTTATATTCTTTGCCTTGCATGTCGTTTCAACTTTCATCTGGTCAATCCAGCAGGAAGTAGAAAGTGGAGGATGCAGTCCCAGCTCTTGGGGTCCTGGTGGGAACAGTTGCCAAATGGTCGGGTTTGGGATTTCAGCACCATTCCAATTTGATAAGGAGGCAACTCCATCAGGAAGACGAGACATCTGTTTGTCTGTTGTAATTAGAAACAGGACAAATCTTAATTTCTTATCTGCTGGGGAGTCACAGAGACTGTCGGTGAGACCGCCTGAAGCAGTCGGCTCATGTCGGCCTACAGTAGCATCGCCGCTCTGCCCACACAGGTCCCTCAGCTTGTGTTTGCTGGGTTTTGACATTCTGCCAAGCTAAATGTTTCTCTCCCACCCTCCCTCTCTGGTTCTTCCTCCTCCTTTCCTTTGACTCGGACTCGTCTCCGGTGGTTTCTGCTATCCTGGAATCTTTTTCTTTCCTGGTTCGTTGGTGCGTCACCCAGACATTTGGATCTAGGTCGTGTCCCCCAGAGAAGTCCCTCCTTTAAATGTTGAAATGGACTGAAATAATTATTTATACTAATATAATGTATTTATTCATAGATGTCTATCTTCAATTTCTCATTAAAGGCTATTTTTTTTGCAATGGTTTCGGTAAATGAATCATTTTTTTATCATGATTGTTTTCATCTTTCTGCTGTTTTCAACATTTACCTTTCAAAGCGACCTTGCAGGATTTGACTTTGATGATATTATAACGCTCTCTCTTCTCTCAAATAACTTCATTTTATAAACAGACCGCTTGAATAGGATTTTCTTCTTGGGTGGAGGAGCAATAATCCACTTTGTTGTCCACATTACCTAGCATGACCGGCAAATTTCCCAATTGCCCTTAAGTGGTGGCGAGTCAAGTCTTTGCTTAAGGCTAAATTTTTAAAAACTCACACAAATGGAAGAACAATTCATTCTGCAGCAGCAACATTTTGCTCTCAAATGAGGCTTATTATTCTACGTGTTGCACCAGACACTATTTCCATTTGATCACATTTTCTGTAAATCCACTCCTGACATGTATTGGAATGATTTTCACTCTTCTTCTTTTTTGCGTTTTAAAGAAAACTAAAGGAGAATTACTTCGACTGGCCTGCTGCTGACAAGTAGCCTCGCTTCTTAATGCTCCGTTAATGATTCGGGGAAATTGAAACTTGCTTCGTCTACACAATGATCTCCTTCGCCTGATTGCAAAGCTGTGTTTTATATAATGTAGTGTTAGTGTGTGCAGTCCATCCACAGCTTGCATCGGACAACAAAATGCACTCCAGGGGACTGGAGGTGATTAACACGACCGAGGGCGTTCATGTTTTATGCAAGCAAAAGGCATCTTCTGCTTTCCTTTTGAGTCATGTCCGTGGATTCACTTCACAACTACACAATGATGGACACCAACTCTGGTTATAGGACACAGCTGACCCCAGATAGAATTATATACAGTCACAAGCAAGAAAACACCAAAGAAGTTGGGTTTGTCGAAGATATAAGACTTTCCTTAGACCCAACCAATCAGATTCAGAGCCTGAAGTCATAATGAGTCTTCTTTTTTCTTCTCCTTTCGGCGTTTCCCTTCAGGGGTCGCCACAGCGAATCAATTACCTCCATCTAACCCTGTCCTTTGAATCCTCTTCTCTCACACCAACTACCTTCATATCTTCCCTCATTACATCTATAAACCTCCTCTTTGGTCTTCCTCTAGGCCTCCTGCCTGGCAGTTCAGAACTCAGCATCCTTCTACCAATATATTCACTATCTCTCCTCTGGACATGTCCAAACCATCTCAGTCTGGCCTCTCTGACTTTATCTCCAGAACCTCTAACATGTGCTGTCCCTCTGATGTACTCATTCCTGATCCTATCCATCCTGGTCACTCCCAGAGAGAACCTCAGCATCTTCATCTCTGCTACCTCCAGCTCTGTCTCCTGTCTTTTCCTCAGTGACACTGTCTCTAGACCAAACAACATCGCTGGTCTCACCACAGTTTTGTACACCTTTACGAACCCCCCCCCCCATACTGATATCAAACCACCTTCTATCTGTATTACCTTCAAAACACTCTGATAGACTGTTTAAAGCACTTTTGTGTGTCATGGAAGTCCGAGACTCACGGAACGCAGCGCACCTTCCCGATGGAATCCGCGATGAGGTGAAGTGGCGAGCGTGTTGATGTGTGAATGTGCGAGGGATTACTCTATTTGCAGACTTCCTGGTTTTCCTGGTCTAGTCTTCTCGGAAACCGTTCGTTTTCATTCAGCGTTCTGGTTTTTTGAATTGAAACTAGGGTCCTATCTTGAACAAGTCTCCCTTGACAGAACCGCCCCCTCCCTCCTGGCTGGTATCTCGGAGCGTTCCCTGAACACAACTCCACACTGGATGTTCAGACAAGAATGGGGGACAACACGCCATCAATCATAGAAGCTCCAGGCTGGTGGTTGGGACGCCGTCATACCATTCATCTCTCGCTTTCCTGGTACCTTTCCTGCCTTTTTCTCTCAATGAATCCTCACTTCCATCCATCCATTCTCCACTTTTAGTACCTTTCCCATTTTTTTTTTTTACCCCACTCCAAACTCCCGTCTCCAGGACAGATTTGTCAACTGCCGCTCCTTTCAGCTGCTATTTATAGGCTAAAATCCATCAGAAAGTGTTTCAATTTCAAACGTTGAGTCGTTCCAAACGTGACCGAGCTTTTCCATGCATTCCTGAAAATGTTTTTTGAAACAAGAAATAAATAGATTTTCAAGGCAGCTACGGCTGCAGCTTAAAAAAAAAAAATGGCTGCGGGAGAAAGAAAAAAAATCTCAGTAGTTTTTCAGCTGCAGAACAATTTAATCACATTTTTCATGTGATGGGGTATTAGAGGGAGTGTACAGAGAGGAAAATGTCTCAAGGACAAAAGCATGATGCATGCTTTGCAGTGCGATGACTACAGATAGGACCTATCTCCCGGTTACCTTTTATTGCTTTTATATTTGCTCCTGTCCTTGGGATCTTCATGAATTGGAATTTGTTACCTTGAAGTGCATTTCTCCCCCCATACCCACACACAAAAAAAAAAAAGAACATTAAAATTCCATGCAGCGTAAGCCTCCAAACGCTTTTCAGGCAGACCAAGGCTGCCATTGGGTTAGCAGAAATATAATATCTAGGGTTTTTAAATTTGAATAAGCATTTGTGTTTAAGTTCAGATACCATGCATAATGCAAGTCAAGAATCTGAACACCTCCCTGCCCCCCCCCCCACTGGATGCACAATAGTAGTTCAAGCTTATGATGTCACAGCATATGAAAATGAATCTTTGTCCTCTTGAGAGTACCGATCTCATTCTGAGTCTGCGTTTGTCTCACCTGGACAAGGGGAAAGCTTCTCTCATTGAATTCAACTTTTTTTTTTTTTTTTTTTAATGTTTATTCAAAAAGAAAAAGCAAAATCATTTGAATCGAGAATTTGTTTGCCTCTCTGAGAGCTTCAGAAGCAGACACACACCTCATTGAGATTTGAGCACATGTAGTCTTGAATAGATGAAGAATATAAAGTACTTACTTTATGCATCTCAAGTACAACGGTGTTCGTGTTGAACTGTTGTGAAGAACGGTATGACAGTTACAGATTGTAGAGCACCTCCAACATCTGGCTGCACATAGAAACTGCACGTCGCTTTGTTGGACACCCCCACTTTTCGATTTCCAATTCAGTTGACAATCATTGAAGGTTCTTCTATGACAAACTTAACGTCAGTCCCAAAATGTCCGTCTGACCATCAGCTGACATTAGCCTGATGGACGTGACCCTGCAGGCACAAAAAAAAAATACTTCTACTCCTTCACTGATTTAAACGGTTAGAGATCAGAGAAGCTCGTGCCACTGTGGTTCAATGGGGGGGGTGCACTGAGTCCAAAGAAACCATGGGGGTGGGGGTGTGTGTTGCATTCACTGTGACAGGGAGCACGAGGGCTTTAATGCTCTGCCACCTTTGTCAGTTGCATAAGCAACCCCTCCCTGCAGGAGGTGCAGGAACTGTGCTGCTTCATCATCGAGTCCTGCAGAGACGGCTTGATGGAAGAATTCCTGAGTGGGTGGATATGATGGTCATAAAGTAGAGCCTCGAGATACCAGTTGTTTGAGATACGAGTCACGCTTCGTGACACCACCGCTAGTTGGTCTTTACCACGTGTTGGCGGATGGATACGACATCAGTGAGACCGCATCTCGTTCTTTACCACGTGTTGGCGGATGGATACGACATCAGTGAGACCGGATCTCGTCCTCGTTGGTGGAGTAAAGACGTAGCTCGTGTGTTCTCCTGACTTTTGAGTTTCTTTTCATTCTTTATCATTATTTACGTAACTTATATATAATTAATTATACACAAGTAAAGTCTGCGTGTCTATTGGTTGATAGAAATGGGGTTTTTTTACATAATTGAGGGGGTTTGGGGCTATTTTACAAGACTAAAACAGATTAAAATGATCTATTTTAAATGGGGAAATGTTTGAACTGAACGTCCTCAACTCGTACCTCGAGGTTCTACTATATTTGTCGCTTGTTTCCACGGTTCTGTGTCCACTGCAAAGTGTTTCAATAAAGAATGGCTGCCAAACAGTTGTCAGTATGAGATCTGAACGTGTTTTTGTCTCGTGTGCTTTCCGTTAACACTCAGGCAGGTGTAATCTAACCGACCAATCAGTGAGTGTTTCAGGACGGAGGAGTTCTGGCGTCTTGCACCAGCGTTTCTTGTCTTCGTGATGGCAGAACAGGGTTGGACGTGGCTCAGGTGTGAACACCATTGTGTTCAAACAGCCTTTGTCCTTCAGGTGAGGACGGGCTCAGTCCTCAGGTGTCTCCATCACTCTTGAGTGATTTTAGGTAAATGCAAATGGAGAAAAATAATATTTTCTGCAGTTTCTTCTGACAGTATGTTAGAAAGAAACCAAAGAAAACCAGGTTATGTATGCAGCAAAGGTTACCATGGTGATCCCAACAGGCTTTATGGCCTTTAGGCTCAACGTGCCCCACCGACCCATACAATGCGTTTAATACGACACTTCAACACAATGTGGGTTTGTCCTTGCAGAGGGTGAAGTAGGAGAGTTGAATAGAAAAAGAATAAATGATGAGAGCGAAGATGGAAGTGAAAAGAGAGTAGGAGGGTGAGGAACGATGGAGCGGCGGAGGAAGAAGGCAGAAAGCAGCCTGTGGGCCAAACCGGACGCCAACAAAAATGTCAGCGCTCTTTTTTTAAAATCCAGACACAAACAAAAAACATTTATGACATTCTGACGATTCAATCACAAGAAAAACAACTTCACAGAAGAATCTGGAGAAACCAGTTACTTGAGATACGAGCCGTTGCTCTGTGTTGGCGGATGGATACAACATCAGCGAGATCGCATCTCGTTCTTTACCACGTGTTGGCGGATGGATACAACATCAGCGAGATCGCATCTCGTTCTGGTTGGTGGAGTAAAGACGTAGCTCGTGTGTTCTTGTGACTTTTGTGTTTCTTTTCATTCTTTATCATTTTTTACGTAACTTATATATAATTAATTACACACAGGTAAAGTCTGCGTGTCTATTGGTTGGTAAAAATTTGTTTTATTTTCGTAATTTGGAAAGTTTTTGGCTCTTTTATGCGACCGGAATGGATTAAAATGACCTTAAGAAGAAAATCTATTTCTGCAGATAAACTCTTGCTCAGCACCAATGACCCAATTGGTTTTGGACCTTGGTATCCATGGTGACCCAGAGGTTCTGAGCGAGGAGAATCTCTGCTGGAACATTAAGTCTTAAAGGAGTTCACTTTTGAGACATTTTATGATGGGGTGTACAGTACAGGACTTTTGCCTAGGACGGCTGCTGGCGCCCTGGGCTGAGTCATCCAATAGGATCGTTAACGCTAACAGTACAGCTCGCGCTAAATGACTGAAGGCAGCTCCAGTTGACAGCAGTCAGAGGTGGGATCAGTGACAGCCGAGCTAACGGCCAATTAGGAAACGGAATCTCTTTGGCGCTGTATGATCCGTTGTCAACCCGGCGTTCAAACATTTAGTGACATCTAATGATGGTGTATTCTGAAAAACACTTGACGACGTAATAAATTTTGTCTCCATGACGAGTCCAAAATGAACTGCAGCCGAGGACGATGGGAGAATTCATCACCCTGCGAGGATTATTAATGGTTTATGTAATTAAAATAGTCTCACGCCGGCCGTGTTTTAAATCAACCACACACGAGGTTAATGCTGACAGAGCGGCGTAGTTACTTTAGCTTGATGGCGAGGCCCCGCTCTGGCATCTTTATGGTTATGTTGTCTTGGTTAATGTTAGGGTGTCATAACAAAATGATTCAAACCCATTATGAATAAAGAAATAGATAATCAACCATATGGCGCCGTCGATAACAGCCACAAAGTTCTGTGAAGATGCCCCGATTGTGACGGCTTCAAGTCAAGTCTGGGCAAAATACAGTGTTCCCTCCGTTTGTTCTGTCCTATCTGATCTTTAAATATCATCTTAGTTGACATTGCTATCAGAAGTGTCTTTGGAAGCAAGTGCGAAAAGTCAGTTCGTCAAAGACGGGTCAAGAAACCGGTCGAGATTCCCCAGAATTCAGTTGATGATGACAACAACCAGTTGACAGAGGAAGAGAGACCAATAACTTACCCCAGACTGATGTGACAGCGTCTGCCATTAAGGCGCTGTCCAGCTGTCATACAGATGGATGGACGCGAGCAGACGGATGAGACGGAGAAGACAAAAACGCGTGATGGATGGAGAGATTGACAGACGGACAGAGAGACGCGGCATTTATTGGCAAATGTTGTATGAAACGGTGATTTGTGGCGGCGAGGAGCGAAAGAGTGAAGAAACACGCAGGGAGATATTTGTTTTTAATGACGCCGTCGAAACAAAGTGTGAATATTTCAGCCGGTTTATGCATCATAGCTGCAAGGAGACACAATCATCTCCGCTGTCATCCTGAGATATCATTATTTTGAGTATAATAAAATATGTTTTTACCACTTCCTGTACATATCAAGAGCTCCAACTGAAATGAAGACTGCCCAGTTCTAATGCCAACGCCTGCCCTACCCTCGCCTTGGAGATATTTGCAGGTTTGACATTCATTTTGAGGAATAACACTAAAAACAACCCTTTTTTTATCACATATTTATTAAATATGGAAGTAAGACTGGATGTCTTCCTCATTACAACCTTCTCTCTGGTCTTCCTCTTCCTCTTTCCTGGTAGCTCCATCCTCACCGTCTCTCCTCTGGACGGGTCCAAACCATCAGAGTCTGCTCTCTCTGACTTTGTCTCCAGAACATCTCACCTTGGCTGTTCCTCTGAGGAACTCATGTCTGATCCAACCTGGTCCCTCCTAGAGAACCTCAACATCTCCATTTCCTCCACCTCCAGCTCCACTTCCTGTCTTCTGTTCAGTCACTTTATGCCACACTGAAATCAGTTCCTTCAGGTTCCTGTTGTAGGTTTCAGATGAGCCGACTTTAAATACAACCCCTCCTCACTCCCATATCGACTCTGCGTTGTTATTGCCATGGCAACTGCGGCTGCATCCTCCAGTCCAGCGGTTATTCCGTGGACGGCGTGATAGCATAATCAATTTAAATGCTTAGGGCAGGAACTGGAGATTAAACATATAATTCACCGCAGGAAGTGAAAACATGCTTCATATAGAAACTGACAGAAGTGTTGGGTCGAGATATACATTTAAATACGGCCTCTGATTGGCTGGTTGTGTCGCTGTGAATGAATAATGGCAGAATGACATCAGGATTGCCGCTTTGATGTCTCGCCGCCAGTTTTAGCAAAGACGAGAACGAACGCCTCGTCGAACACGCAACAAATCACGCGTCAACACGTCTGTGGCTCGTCCACATTATTTATAGGTTTGCTTTCATGTTGTTTGGCTTCCTCAAAAAACAAAACAAAAAAGAAAACATCAGAATGTGAAATAACCCCCAACCAGACGGGGAGTCGGGCCGTGTTTCGCTCGGCTCTGTCAAACGTCTCAGTATTCTTGGCATCGCTGAACAATAAAGAGTAAATTATTAAGAGATGACGGGAAAAAAAATAAAGATATTAATTCTGTGCTTCAATTAGTCTGCAGAGCAGCGCCATAAATCCACGATGGCGGTCTATCAAAAGTGTCGGCTTGTTGTTAACATACTGGCGTTATAATTACCATCGAGTCGTTTCGTTTTTTTAGGGGAACTTTAGCTTTTAATAAACACGTTTAGCGTCTGGGATCGGTTTCTTGGACATGGAATGGTTTTTTTCCCCCATGTTCATCTAGAAGACTTGATTTTGGTTCCGCTCTAAAATTGCTGTTAAATTATTCAGCGGGGGCTAATGGCTTAATGGCCGTATGTGTCTCGTTCCCATAGCCTTCATTTTAAAACATGACCGCATGTTCAGGGTCCAGGGTCACGCTAATTAAATGATCTTGAGTTAAGGCTAACGTTACGGGGGTGTAATAATGATCTAAGGGTCATTCCATCCTCCCTGGGGGTTGGGGGGGGTGTGGGGGCTGTAAATGGTGTTGTGTTTAATCGCGTCCCAGGGGGCCGTTTCAATCCATCCCATATGTAAATGTCAATCTGATTTAATCGCTCAGAGGATTTATGATGTATTAGTGACACGGTCGTTTGAATTCCGGAAATGTTCTTCTATTTATTTTAATGTTCATGCTTACACACTTGATTGAATTTCAAAATAAAAGTCCTGTAAGCGGTGAGTCAAGTTCACGTTGCGCCCAGCAGACACGTACTGTACGCACGGGGAGATGCTTTACTTTAGAAGATCTGATCTCTTTCAACTCATCACTAGAAAACCTTTAAATCCCTGACAGACTTCTGTCAGATCTGTGGGAGCAGAACTTTCTGCTCCTCTCTTTTGAGGATCCTGATTGGACGTTTCAGTTCGCTCGTCGCTGTATGGCAGAAGTAATGGGGCCAGAACATTAAAGAGTGTCGCCAGCATCCGGTACTTGGTAAGTTAATCAAATGGCGTCAGTGTCAGAATTCTCTTTAGAGATAATATAAAGCCACTTTCATCAGGCGCTTTATGACTTTGATGACTGCTCCGCCTCTTTCCACACCCCCCGACCCAACCCCCTATTTCAATTCCCCATCCTCCCCTTGTCCCCCTTGAACAATGAATGCACTTAAAGTGTAAATACAGATGGGGAGGCATTAAACAGACAGCTGCTGGAGCGTTTTGCAAAATGACATGGAGGCGTTTGTAACGCACAACAGCCAAGAGCCTGATTACAGTGGAGAGGGGGGTGGGGGGGGTGTTGATCAATGCAATAACCGAAATAAGTTTGAATTAAAGGAAGGAGATACAGAGCAAGTCTGGGGACTGGTGGTGGTGGTGGCTGATGGATGGATAACCAGTGGGAGACGGGAGGAGGAACCCTTTAAAGCCTGAGCCATGAACTAATTGGAAAAACAATCTTGTTGACATTTGCCCCAAAAAATAAATATTAATGTATATATATATATATATATATATATATATATATATATATATATATATATATATATATATATATATATATATATATATAAGCTTTAAGTTTGCAAAATCAGGAATATTTTGCATGCAAAACGCAGATGCATGCGTCTGATTGTCTACATCAGCTTTTCAGAAGGAAAAAAGAAATCAAAAGTCTCAAAATCCTGAAGAGTCAAGTGTATTTCATACATACATACATACATACATACATACATACATACATACATACATACATACATGCATGCATACATACATTTGGCTTTAATTGGATGAATGAATAATAAACTGGAGTTCAAAAAGACACTGCTTTGCATATCATATTACACAATCATGAGCTGTTGAACAAGGAGGACAAATGTATCCCGTCAGATATTATCACAGATCAGGTTCCCAATTTCTCAAATGCAGCAAATCACAGTAAAAATAAATAAAATAAAATAACGGCTGAAAAAAAAGAAGAAAAAAAAAGAGGATTTCAAATCAAAGCAGAAGGACAAAAAGAAAAGGTTTAAAAGCATGGCTGTAAACAACAATCCTAAGATATTTTAAGCTTTTAATATGGACGAGGGGACGCCCAGAGGTCCATGTAGTAAGGACACAAAAAAAGAATGATGAAGTGGATAAGAAGATGGATAATTGTGTCAGAGGCAAGGTGATATTTCTGCTCCGGTAGGTAAAGTTGTTATTAAAAAAAAAAAAAAAAGAGCTGCATTGCATTTCTTTGCGACACGATTGCAGCATTAGCACGACGAAGCGTTGATGTATCAGGAACACCGCGGCGTGGCGTGATGTATGCGTTTGCGTTTGACCTTCCATTCCTCAAAACAGACAAACTGTTCAACGTCAGAGAGAAATATTGAACACGTAATACTTCAGTGTCTCAAACAATATTGCTTTCACATTTCTTTTTCCCTGCTTCCGTTTTAATTTTATTCCCTTCGCCTGCGTCCCGCTGAGAACGGAGTTCAACCATCGGTGAAGAAGGAAGCGGCACCTCATGTCTGATCAGTGCCCTCAAACTGACCTTAAAACAGAGAGTCTGAGGATGCTTGACTAGTAGATATACAGAAATCACAGGGAGTGAAGAAAGAGGAGATAATAGGCCAATCGCCGGGCTTACGAGTACATGAGTCTGCAGTCGGAGTCACTGCGAAATCCGTTCACTGCAGGTCAAGCTCTGGAGGCCATCCACTTAATCAGTAATGAAGATGCAAAGCGCAGTTCAGGCGCGCAGAGTTGAAAGCACTTGTCAAATTATCCAGAGGGTATTGATTCAGTATCGATCCTCCCACACTCACCCCAGATAGGAGTTCAGGAGTGGGCGATACGAGAACATCTCGTCTCGACTCGAGCTCGTCTCTTCCCAGGAAGTGTGAAAGTGTTCGAGGAGGGAAGCAACAGATGACGAGGCGGGGTAAAGGAGTCGTATTTCAACGCCGCTGACTAAGAAGAACTGACAGATTTAAGTGGAGGTAACGACGGCTACTGGTTTTCATCAACACCCCGTCAGAACCTGGAACCGAGTCAGGAAGGACAGAAGGATCTCCTGACGCCCACCTAGAGGTACTGGGACCGTCAGTGTTCGTGTGTTGGTCCGTTCGTTCGTACGTCCACCAGATATCTTCACAACCGTAGAAAGATGAAACAAAAAGCACATGACTCGGGCAGCAAAGGGGGTGAAAATGAGATGATGACCATGACCTTGAGAAAACAAGGCTTGTATGTTCTCCCCGTGTCTCGGTTCTCTCCAGGTTCCCTGGTTTCCTCTAACCTCCAAAAACCTCCACTTCAGGTGAATTGGTCGTTTCCAAATTGTCCGTAGGTGTGAGTTTGTGCATGAGTGGTTGTTCGTCTTTCATGTGGTTCAGCGGTGCGCTGGCATCTCCCCACCTCATGCCTGTAAGTCCGCTGGCATAGGCTCCAGCAACCCCCGTGACCCACAAAAGCAGAATAAGTGAATTAATGAGTGTTTCGTGTTGTTTTGAAGGCTGGATACACATCCATCCCTTCGTCACGTGGAAACGGATAGCATTTGGCTAATTGTTTCCAGGGTGGTGCCCTAAAATCTGCATTAATTTTAATTACAATGTCAAGTTGTTTAATACGTGAGGATTAATTTAATAACCATGAATTATTCTTTTGTTTCCGACAAAATGGAACCCATGTTAGCCATGCCAATTAGCATTTAACGTTCAATTATTTTGGATTATCATTAGTCGCCGTTCTAGAACCAACGCGTTGCTCTGTATCAGGTGATCTGAGGGCTTTAAGGTGATGCTGCTTTAATGCTGTTTCTCTCTATTGAGCTCTAGATGGCAGAGATGTAAATCAGTCCTTCTGCATTGTGATGGTATTGAAAGCAGAGGAGGTAACCACTCTGCGTCTGAAAGCACGTTTCCGCTTTGGAAATTCAATGACGCCCACTGGCAAATGTTCCAATAAAAGTCATCCAATCACTGTGAATTGAAGACCCCTGCTTAACCATCCTTGATGACACTATAGCATCACAGATCTCAATGCTGTGTGCAACAACAATTGAATGGCTTAACAAGAAGTGTCATCAGTCTCAGGAGATAGAGGGAATAAAAGGGATAAAAGCTGCATTTCCCTAAAGACACAATGGAGCGCCACTTGAATTAAATTAACAGGCGTCCAACCCAAAGTCAGGACCCGGTTCTTCAACCCGATGGCGGGTGGAGGACATATTTCTGTTCTGGATGGGCTGTTTTGTTCCCTTAATCTAAACTAGCCCAGATTTATCTGCATCTGAGTCAAGGCTCGACTGGAAGAGACAAAAACGACGCTTCGCTGATAGTCTGACAAGACTATCTCCGCTCAAGGTAACGTTGCCCATTATGTCGCTCGTTATCCGTTTATCCAATCCTAGCCTGTCACGTTTCCAGTGTCGTCCCGTCATCCGTCCAGCTGTCAAATGGGGAAACACTCAGCCATCATCCAGCTGTCGTCACAGCGTTTGGAAAGACCTCCTTCAAACAGATCGTCTCTGACGAAAGTCCCCTTCCCAAAGTCATTGAGCTACACCCCCACCAGCACCAGCGTATCGCCTCCTGAGGAAGTCTCCTTCGTTGGACGACTTCCCGAAGTGGTGCATTTCCTGCCAAAGGCTCTAATCTGTATTTAATGTCTCGTTGTTTCTCCGTAGTCCGTCCTGATTGGACAGGAAACCCGGTTCTACGAGGAAGGTTGCCATCACTGCCATCAGGTCCTACCACAGGAAGTGTGTCACGCTGACATACAGTACTTTATTTTGACCCTGTCTCTTAAATATGACACCAATTCCCTCATTTGCGACAGGAAACCACACGATACCCTCCACCATCGGTTTCACGCGTGTATTGATTTGCTGTAACACAAGAGAATTGTGGGTATTTTTCATATCAACCAAAAGATAATTCACCTTATTTCCCCATCAGCATCTGCTCCGGTGAATGAAATCAAACAGGATGTCTAGTCAAGTCATTTCCAGCGTGTGTGACAGGTTTTTGGCGAGGCGCCCCAGGGACGGGTAGGGACACGGTCCGCGCTGACGGTTCCCATCGGGGCGGTATAAAAGAGGGTGTGTCTAAAACGTGCACATGCACTCGGAGACGAGCCCATCACCACGCCATCTGGTGTCCCTCCACAGGAACATAACCAGCACCATTTATTGCACATATGATTTCTGGTTGGTCTATTTTTTTTTCTTTTACAAGCCATCTGCTCAGAAGAGGTGAGAAGGGATTTGTGAAAGTGAATCCTGGAGCATATTGATCGTATGCTTCAACACATAAATATCCATTCGTTCTAGGATAGTGATGCATTTTAATAGTGTGAGGTAAATCTGCTAATTGGAGTGTGTGACAGCGACAGTGATGGAGAACCTGCTGCAGCATCGAGGTCCAGGGCGCTTTAACACCGACACCGACGTGTCAACTGTTTATCTTTACACTTTATATTTAGCTCTAAATGACAAACGACAGCTTCAGTGAAGAGCAATATAGGTAGTCCTCAACCTACAAACATAACTGGTTCATAAAATGAATTGTTTGTAAGTGGAGGACAACATTGGTTCCTACATCATTTAGTTCCTACAGGAGGACAACATTGGTTCCTCCATCATTTAGTTCCTACAGGAGGACAACATTGGTTCCTCCATCATTTAGTTCCTACAGGAGGACAACATTGGTTCCTACATCATTTAGTTCCTACAGGAGGAAAACATTGGTTCCTCCATCATTTAGTTCCTACAGGAGGACAACATTGGTTCCTACATCATTTAGTTCCTACAGGAGGACAACATTGGTTCCTACATCATTTAGTTCCTACAGGAGGACAACATTGGTTCCTACATCATTTAGTTCCTACAGGAGGACAACATTGGTTCCTACATCATTTAGTTCCTACAGGAGGACAACATTGGTTCCTACATCTTTAGTTCCTACAGGAGGACAACATTGGTTCCTACATCATTTAGTTCCTACAGGTGGACAACATTGTTTCCTACATCATTTAGTTCCTACAGGAGAACATTGATTCCTACATCATTTAGTTCCTACAGGAGGACAACATTGGTTCCTACATCATTTAGTTCCTACAGGAGGACAACATTGGTTCCTACATCATTTAGTTCCTACAGGACAACATTGGTTCCTACATCATTTAGTTCCTACAGGACGACAACATTGGTTCCTACATCATTTAGTTCCTACAGGAGGACAACATTGGTTCCTACATCATTTAGTTCCTACAGGACAACATTGGTTCCTACATCATTTAGTTCCTACTGGAGGACAACATTGGTTCCTACATCATTTAGTTCCTACAGGAGGACAACATTGGTTCCTACATCATTTAGTTCCTACAGGAGGACAACATTGGTTCCTACATCATTTAGTTCCTACAGGAGGACAACATTGGTTCCTACATCATTTAGTTCCTACAGGAGGACAACATTGGTTCCTACATCATTTAGTTCCTACTGGAGGACAACATCGGTTCCTACATCATTTAGTTCCTACTGGAGGACAACATCGATTCCTACATCATTTAGTTCCTACAGGAGGACAACATCGGTTCCTACATCATTTAGTTCCTACAGAAGGACAACATTGGTTCCTACATCATTTAGTTCCTACTGGAGGACAACATCGGTTCCTACATCATTTAGTTCCTACAGGAGGACAACATCGGTTCCTACATCATTTAGTTCCTACAGGAGGACAACATTGGTTCCTACATCATTTAGTTCCTACTGGAGGACAACATTGGTTCCTACATCATTTAGTTCCTACTGGAGGACAACATCGGTTCCTACATCATTTAGTTCCTACAGGAGGACAACATCGGTTCCTACATCATTTAGTTCCTACAGGAGGACAACATTGGTTCCTACATCATTTAGTTCCTACTGGAGGACAACATTGGTTCCTACATCATTTAGTTCCTACAGGAGGACAACATCGGTTCCTACATCATTTAGTTCCTACAGGAGGACAACATTGGTTCCTACATCATTTAGTTCCTACTGGAGGACAACATTGGTTCCTACATCATTTAGTTCCTACTGGAGGACAACATTGGTTCCTACATCATTTAGTTCCTACAGGAGGACAACATCGGTTCCTACATCATTTAGTTCCTACAGGAGGACAACATTGGTTCCTACATCATTTAGTTCCTACTGGAGGACAACATCGGTTCCTACATCATTTAGTTCCTACAGGAGGACAACATTGGTTCCTACATCATTTAGTTCCTACTGGAGGACAACATTGGTTCCTACATCATTTAGTTCCTACTGGAGGACAACATCGGTTCCTACATCATTTAGTTCCTACAGGAGGACAACATTGGTTCCTACATCATTTAGTTCCTACAGGAGGACAACATTGGTTCCTACATCATTTAGTTCCTACTGGAGGACAACATTGGTTCCTACATCATTTAGTTCCTACAGGAGGACAACATCGGTTCCTACATCATTTAGTTCCTACAGGAGGACAACATTGGTTCCTACATCATTTAGTTCCTACTGGAGGACAACATTGGTTCCTACATCATTTAGTTCCTACTGGAGGACAACATTGGTTCCTACTGCTCTACTGATGAGAACACAGTTTCATAATGACCATATACAGAATTCAACGTCGTTTAATATGAAATGAGACGGTGGCGTGACTCGGGTAAGGTAGCGTGATTAAGTGAAGGTAAGGCAGAACCCAGGAGTTCAGACCTGAGGGTTACAACAACCCAAAGACAGCTGGATTAAGTCGTAGCTGAGGAGTGACACAGCAGAACCGTTTCCTCCAGCTTCGACTGCCTCCTCAGAAACTCTTCTCTGCTCTTGTGATTCAAAAAGCTTTTAGACGAAAGAAGAACGAGACAAGATGTCTTGTACTCCAGAAATTGCGCCGCGCTACTGATCTGCATAAGTACACAATCTCTTGTGCGACTCTCAAGCGGGTTCCTTTGGCAGAAGTCAGGAAGCAAACAGCCAAAGATCAATGAGTGCCTTTGTAACCGTCTCATTAGGCTGGAGGTGTTATGTCCTGGGTGAAGAGGAGCTGAGCTGTCACCTGTTCACCACCTGGTAGTGACGGAGATCAGATGGCGGTTGGGGTCGTGTGTCACTCTGAAAGCAGTGTAGGTTTTCATGCACACACAGATTTGAGTGGAACCTCCGGCCGAAGCTTTGAGCACGTATGAACGATGTCCAGAGCACGCATCACCAGGCGTGACCAGAGTCGTGAGGTCATGCAAAAAGTTTGATTCTAGTCTCACTGCTGGAAGACTGTCGATGCAAATAAATTTTAAAAAAAGAGGGATTGTTTGTAGAGAATGACTGAAATAGCTCCACATGAATACCAATTAGAACCACGAGGCGCCTTTGCTGGGCAGCGTGTTGCTGATTCAACTGAGGGGTATTCATATTCTATTTCACTTCATTTTAATGTTTAATCACCAACGAATATTAATATTTGATATTATGCAGTAATTGGATTTTTCCTGCCTGCTTCAGAAATGATGCAGTTTATGCAACCCTTTGAACACATTTTATGTTGAGACGAGTTGAGCCGACAGCGACGGGAGTCATGTGACACCTTCACCTCACAGGTGGAGCTGGCGTTAGCGCCAAGTGACCGCCTGATCGGCTACGACTGGTGATCGACGCAGATCACACGGGGCCTTTGTAGATCCAGAGGTGAGCTTTGGTCAGAGGTTGTTGACTTGGACTTTGGTGCGTTTGGGACAAAGATGTACAAAGAAAGTGGAAGCATGATGATGGCCTCTTTCTTGTTTGTTTGTTTTTAAAGGGTTTTAAACTCTTGACCCAACAATAAAATTGGACCAGCAATGACAAACTAGCAGAATGGACCCCAAAACACGGCAGGTTTGGGAGTAGAAGCTTCATTTTAATCAAGTTTAGAAACCAGGTAGTCAACAAACACGACCAGCCTGGAAGGGAACTGAAGCCTGAGTAAAGTTTATGTAGGCTGGAGACTGACTGGGTGGTGAGGCACAGGTGATTGAGGTGACACAGGTGAAGGGGATGAACTTGATTGAGCTCAATCAAGTTCATCCCCTTAGGACTAGGTGAAGAAGTCTCTGGAAGAACAGGTGTTAATGGAGGAAAACAGTAAGAACGAATAAAAATAAACCTAGGTGTCATCAGCCAATCGTTAAGAGGGTCGTTGGATCCATTCATTAGCACTTTCTTCTTTTAGTTTCCATCGCGCTGAGGGCGCCGCAGTCCAGGTCACTCATCAGTTTAGCACATTGTCATCTGTAAAGTCTTGTGATTTCAAGATTTCAGCAAGAGAGACCGCCTGCTGGGTGGGCCGCATTGACTTGTAACAGGATCGATAGCAGCACACTGTGATGTCGATCCCCCAGCTGACTGAAATAGAACCAGGCTCTATAATGTTACAGCAACGTTGAAATAATCAAGTAGGGCGGGGGGGGGGGGTTCTCAGCCCTACTTCCTGTCCTACCTCCAGCGTGTTGTTTTGAAGGTTATTTTAATCACACTCAGCGTCCCCCCCCTGCTGCACAGACACACGTTGATGGACATCGCTGCCACCCGTCCTTTGGTGGGATCCATTGTTCTAATTTCTTGTTTCAGTTCAGGCAGTGCATTGAAATTAAACCGTCACAGTTCTGTCACTCCTGCTGCTTGGATATAGGTTTTATTCCCCTGCCTGAATGAAATATATTTATTATATACATGTAGAATCCTACAGAAGTCTACTTTTAACCCTCTGAGACATTCTTGAGACTTCTACATCATCAGTTTGATTTTTTTTTTTTCCTGAGAACCTGATCTATACAATCAGATGCATGCATCTGCATTTAGTTTTGGGTTTTTTTAAAAGCAAATTACACAAACTTAAAGCTCATATACAGTATATAAACCATCAAATATAAATATTTGATATCATGCAATAAATGGATTTTTCCTACCTGCTGCAGAAATGATGCAGTTTTTTTTGCATTAAAAAAAAAAATCCAGATTAAACAAAAATTATACAAACTTAAAGCAAATATATATAAATTCATGTACAATAATTTTTTGGACAAATTTGACAGAAATTTGATTTTTATGGCAAATATTTTATAGTTTGGGGTTTAAAAGTGTAATTGTCACCAGACAATGTAAATATATCGTATTGGTACACTCTACTGGTCATTTTAGATTGCATCAGCAAACGGACCAACTTCCAATAATCAATTTGAAAACAATGTCCGACTTTGAGAGGAGATTGATTTTCAGAGGCGGTTTCTGCCGTGTTACTTCATCCTTCAATCTTCCACATCTGCTGCACCCACTGATGGGTTAATGAGGGGCATACATGTCCTGTCCCATTTCCTGCAATCATCTCACTCAGACGTTTTTGACAGGAGGCAATTATGGACGAAAAATACTGAGCAGGGCTGCAGAATTGCTTCGACACACACAGATATATCTATCTGACGGGTCAAAGCTGCACGGGGGATAAGGCTCGGCGCACCTGATTGGCATACACACTTCGGAATTAAGCTTGACGTGTGATGACGCTGCAGTCCGGCCTCAACAATGACACGCGCTAGCGTCGCTGGAGACTTTCCACAATGGGGGGATATTTAGTAGAAACTTCGAGTAAATATGACAAATATAAAATCTATCCGATATAAAACTCTCCATCTTGCATTGATTTAATGATAAACTCCGCGTCCCTTCAAGGTGTTATTGACTATGTCCACACTCTGCATGCTAACGCCACGTTTGAAACCATTTGAGCCGTACCTGAACCTCTTAATATGGAGTAAGTGTTGCTCGGACCGCTCATCTCCCACCGCTCAGGTCGACGCACAAGCACAAGCGTTTGTTATTTATAGTACCGATCAGATATGCTTTATAATTACGACCCTACTCCCTGTGGAAAGTTTGCCAATCAAGGTATGAGACACTTTTAAATAAAGGGCTTAAGAAACACGTCGAAAAAGCTCGAGACAAATTCACAGATCCCCGGATTCTGACAAGAAGCTGCTTTAAACCCTCAAAGTGTTTGCTAATCTGCCCTTCCACCTTGGGCAATCTGTCATGATTGACAGTGTGTGTTCAGTGGAAACAACACAAACACTCAGTCTGGCCCCATAAGGCATTTCATTCCCCCCCACCACCACCACCACCCCCCAATGAGCAAACCTGGGCGATTACGGGTAAGGAAGTGGTTGAAGTTCACATCCCAGACATTGGAGATGATTTGCATGCATTGTCAGGCCTTTTTAAACATCACACACAGCAGCGGAACAGCTTGCTCCTATAGGGGCCAAGGTTTCTTAGGCCTCCCTGCTGTCAGACATTTGTAGACTCACAACTCTAATCATGGTGTTGGTGCTGAGGTTACGTTTAACATGAGGAGGAGTAGTACAGGTAATTTGTTTCGTCTCATTAAATGTGTTATAGTGGGCGTTATAGTTACAGAGAGGGACAAGTTTCTCAGCTAAAAGCTGCAGATGCATGAATTTTTACATTCAATTGAAGTGAATTAATGATTGTTTTCGGATTTGTTGAGATAAAATCAGCCCCAGCTGCAGGTTCCAGGAGATGTAGCAGCGACATCCCAGCCTTCACAGGACGATATGTGGATTTCTTAATATTTTGTGTGTCTTCATCATGTTTTCATCACGTTATTCATCGTGTTTTCCTCACGTCTTCATCATGTCCTGCGTGTCTTCCTCATGTGTCCATCCTGTCTCTTTCAATACCTTCCTTTCTTTTTCTCATTATGTCTGTAGAATCGCCGGTTGGAGGACGCCAGTCCTAATCCATCAGGACATCTCCTTGATCAGACTTCTTGTCACATAGAATAAAAATGACCCTCCGGACAAAATGAACATGTCAGCTTTAGATGAAGGGACAACTTCCCATCACTGTGATGGAAAAGTGAGCGATGGCCGATCCTTCCTTCCTGAGAACACCGACCAGCTGAGGATTCTAATATTCATGACGTTAACGGCGTTTAGAGCCACGCCAGAAACTTTACGGCGGTAATATCCTCCGATGTCATGATTGATTCTCCAATGTCAGCGCCGATAAATTTAACACCTCTTAGTGCTTTCTGGGTATTTGACAAGTGTTACCGTATCGGTGTGTGTGGAACAGTGTCCAGTGTTCAAGGAGGCCAACATTTATTCATGTATATGCATGAATTCGACCAATCAGAGAAGATTCCCTTTACCTCACTCAGCAACAGTATGTGGTCGTTGGCCAGCGGGCAGTGTCCCCCTGTGGTTTACCAGCCCTTTACCCCATGCATGAGAGCTGCTGATGGGGGGGAGGTAGGGCTGATGAGTTCCTAGCGTGTCCAGTCACGTGTCAACTGATCATTCTGATCAATGACGGGATGCAAACGGCTGAATCAATACATCATGAGGAAAACACTATTGACAGTAGCTGTGGAACCCCATCAGCAGATGGATTCCCACTGTCTACATTATTAAAGGGGACAGCAGCTCATCTTCATCGGGTGTTTGGAGACCCGACATCAACGGGACCTGAAGGTCGTTTGGTTTCCTGCTTTACGAGCCACAGATTCCATGTAGTCCAGGTTCATACGAAAGAAAGACAACACCGATAAATGTCGGAGAGAGTCCGCCGAAGGAGATCGATGGGTACAAAAGCTCCGGCAGTCAATGAGTTAAAGGGGCAGCAACACATCCATGTGAGACCAGGGCTCTCCATCACAGGCTATCATTTGTCCGCTGGAGTGGTGGATGAAGTGGGAGTAAATTCAGTGTGCACACTTCACCGGATTGTGTAGGTGCAGCCTTGAAAGACCAGGAATAACACCGTTCCACCGGGGGAAGGGGAAAACATAGGAGGGGTGCTTTTCATTTAAAGTTTGTCTCTAGATAGAGGTTTTAAAATCATTTCCACTGAGGGCCATATAAGCATAACAGCTGTTCTCAAAGGGCCAGATGTAACTAATAAATGTAACTGAATGTAATTCAATGTAATGTAACTAAATGTAACTACTCCTTAATGTAACTAATAAATGTAACTAAATGTAACTCAGTGTAATGTAACTAAATGTAACTACTCCTTAATGTAACTAATAAATGTAACTAAATGTAACTCAGTGTAATGTAACTAAATGTAACTACTCCTTAATGTAACTAATAAATGTAACCAAATGTAACTCAGTGTAATGTAACTAAATGTAACTACTCCTTAATGTAACTAATAAATGTAACTAAATGTAACTCAGTGTAATGTAACTAAATGTAACTACTCCTTAATATAACTAATAAATGTAACTAAATGTAACTCAGTGTAATGTAACTAAATGTAACTACTCCTTAATGTAACTAATAAATGTAACTAAATGTAACTCAGTGTAATGTAACTAAATGTAACTACTCCTTAATGTAACTAATAAATGTAACTAAATGTAACTCAGTGTAATGTAACTAAATGTAACTACTCCTAAATGTAACCAAATGTAACTCAGTGTAATGTAACTAAATGTAACTACTCCTTAATGTAACTAATAAATGTAACTAAATGTAACTCAGTGTAATGTAACTAAATGTAACTACTCCTTAATGTAACTAATAAATGTAACTAAATGTAACTCAGTGTAATGTAACTAAATGTAACTACTCCTTAATGTAACTAATAAATGTAACTAAATGTAACTCAGTGTAATGTAACTAAATGTAACTACTCCTTAATGTAACTAATAAATGTAACTAAATGTAACTCAGTGTAATGTAACTAAATGTAACTACTCCTTAATGTAACTAATAAATGTAACTAAATGTAACTCAGTGTAATGTAACTAAATGTAACTACTCCTTAATGTAACTAATAAATGTAACTAAATGTAACTCAGTGTAATGTAACTAAATGTAACTACTCCTTAGTGTTAAATAACTGAATTTCTGACTGATTCTAGTTCCAAACATTACAGTTAGACAGAAAAAACATGTTTGTTTGTTTCTCTGTTCTAACATAAATCCTTTTCATTTGTCAGGTTATTAAACCCACAGAACTCCATCAATCAAGGAGCAAACTATCAATCAATAAAGAAAAATAACATCAGACACAAGTTAGGACATTAACTTTGTTCACAACGTTTTTGTCAAATTAATTACTGCATTGTGGGAAATGTAGTTTTTGGTCATAATATTATAGAGGACCTATTTATTTGTAGACATTCTGATCTTTTATGCTCTAAGGGCCACATAAAATGATGTTGAGGGCCACATTTGGCCCCCGGGCCGTGAGTTTGCTCTAGAGGGTAATTAGCTTGTGCTACCTTCAAAAGACTGTTGGCTTTGGCTCAAACTCTTCCCGTCCATGAAGTTCTCTTTGTTTTATCTCCTCCGTAGCTTTAGTGACTGACTCGTCAAACAATCTGACTCCAGATCTGTGTATGAATCGCATTGGATTGAATTTTCTTTCCGCTAGCTTTGATGCTAGCTGTTCTGTCGGATCCCAGAGCGACGAGCCGGTGTCAGTCTCCTGTTCTTTGCAGGCTTTTTAAAGCCGCGCTCTCCCACCGTATCGTCCTGACAGGTTCGTAATGGAAGGCAAGGTTCAGTGCCGATTCTAGAATCTATTCTTTATTTCAAGTGGGAATATGAAACAGGAAGAAGATTTTAATTTAAACACGCCGACAGTTAGTCATTCAGTTAAAACACTTTGTAGTTAACAGTCACAGAAATGTCAGGAGATAAATAAAATATAATCTGATCTTTGCAACAGGCGACACACAGCAGCACAATTACAGTCTGGAAAAACGAATATCTCACAAATATGAGTTATGGAGAGTTTGATCGTCTGCGTTTGTTTAAGGGTAGAGAAAAGAACCCGTCGTGTCTTCTCCATCCATTCCATCCCGATACATCTCACATGTTGGCGTTCTTTTCTGAACACCATGGTCTCCATTCAGGAACATCAATGAGGTTTGTAAAGTGTTGGATACTCCCCACCATGTTCTTATCAAGGTCAAGAAAACATCTAAGAGACAAAGGCAGAAGAAATAGCTCCTGAAATTTCTTTGTATTGTTAAGCTGTAAAAAGAACTTCTGTTTATTGTCTAAGAAGAACTTGTTACTGTGTGTTTCTGACGCAATGGTAAAAAATATATTTTTTATGTATTATATTCCATTACAACAAATTGTTTTTGTGACAGTGCACAAATCAGGCGCACAGTTTTTAACCTAAATATTCCATATTTTTAAGCAGTCAGAATATTATGTGAAGATACAGTGGAAGGACACTCCAATTCTAATTTGAATTTATATACAAATGTTTGAGTTTTCATATTCTGGCCTCAAACTATGACCATGTGAAGGAGGTAACGTGTCTGTACAAAATAGAACAGTTTTATATTCTTGAATTATCAGAGACGAGCCTTTTGTCAGAGCGAGACAGATGTAGGAGGTCGAAGAAACCAAACATGTTGTAAGCTGAAGGGAGCCGAGTAATCAATTCAGCTGTACTGGTTGCCTGGTAACTGAGGTCATGCTTAGACATTACATTCATATATATATATATATATATATATATATATATATATATATATATATATATATATATACATACTACGTATATATATATATATATATATATATATATACATACTACGTATTTATATATATATATATATATATATAATTAATTATAAATATTATTAATATATATCTATGTATAAATATATACAGTATTTTCCGCACTATAAGGCACACTGGACTATAAGGCGCACCCTCAATAATTTTTTTTCTATAATGCAGTTCATATATAAGGCGCACCGGATTATAAGGCGCACACAATAAAAAATAAATAAAATATATTTGAACTGCAGCGGCTGTAGTTGTGCAATCCGTCCACTAGATAGAGCCGCGCTGTTCAGGCAGTCATGATTGCATTCATGACTTCCTGACTACCTTTGAATGGCCCCTATTGTTAGGTCATCAAGCCATTCTGCGCCTCATCAAGGAAACCTGATCACTTGGCCATTTTAGAAAGAAGTCAACAGTGCGACTTATAGTGCGGAAAATACGGTATATATACATATATACATATATACATATATATATATATACATATATATATATATAATGAAATGCTTATATGAAATAATATTTATATATGAAACATGTGTTTTCACACTAATGCCCCTGAGCGCTACACTAGCTAAGCTACTTCACCAGTTAAATCGGCCTATCCTTGTGCACACATCAACAGAAAACCATTTCAGCATCCATCCATCCCTACAGAGAATCAGGCGCTGCAAGTAGAGCAGCTACGTGAGCAGCATGGCAGCCTCGTCTTTTACCTTCAGGCGCTGGCTGTCAACATCGCGGCCACAGAATTATAAATGACGGAGCGGTTCCTAGAATCACGACCATCAGTTTCTGCACACTAGAATACAGCGGGGGTGCACGTTCCGGGCGCTATGATATTCAGTTCATGGGCTGAGGATGATTTCCAACATAGGCTGGATATACTCTTCTTTGTCCCTCTCTTTGTCCAATGAGGAGTCCACAGGGCTGTTGGTACCGCTGCTAAACTAATGTTTCATCGACTGCAGCAATCATGAGTGAAAGATTTCCAACCGAGGTGTTCATCTGGAGACAACAATGCGATCCATCTTGTGCTGTGCCTGAAAAATTGATATGTGATGACAGTAAATGCCAACAGCCTCCTCATGGGGAGCAGAATTAGCCTCAAACACTCACTGTTGGTCTTTGTTGTTTCGTCAACACTTACATGTACAGCATACAAGTGTGTTGTGTCAAAGCAGAGTTTGCAGTGGAGCCACAAATCACTCGTTCTTTGTGTCCCTTAAAGACGGGTGGAGTAACTGAGTCGGTGAGGATAGAAAGACGAGACCAGGTGTTTCTGAAGTTTGTTCATAAAAAAATATGTTACACAGTAGGACTGCTTCTTTGGGATGTTCAAGAGATATTAGCAATTATTGAATGAGAGGAGCTTTAAGTCTCCTGTACCTGTAGTCCCACCTGTCTACTATCCTATAGTATCTATAGTACCCTATACTATCTAGACTGTGTTTGATTTACCCACATCAATGTGTTTTTAGACACTGTATTAACAAGATTACAGGTAAACTTCGGCGAAAGTTGACTAGAGTTACGTCTTTCTCAATTATACGTTGGATTTCAACAAGAATATACAAAAAAATAAAAATTAAATTTGTGTAATTTTGCTCGACTTAACGTCTGTCTACCACAAATATTGGAATCTTAACAGTTTTCTTCTGATTTTATAAGCACATAATATCATGTTGCTGTACAATTGAATATACGTATTGGTAAATTTAAAATGAATTAGTTTGATAATTTTGTCATTTCTGATTAGTTTACTATTACAAAATAATAATAATTCTTGTATTTGTTTTATAACCCTAAAAGAGGCTTTTATTTTATCATTCATTCATAAATAAAGTGTTTGTAATGTATAGTAAACATTAACAACAACAGATTATATTCTTAAATTTAGATTTTTTTCCGTACTATAATAAAAAATACAATTTAATAGTTTGTCAGTTTAAAATAGACTCATATTAACTAAATATTATTAAAATGCATTCATAAATGAAGTTCAGAACAGAACTGGGAATGGTTATCTACAGTTAAGTCTGGAGACGAGTTCATTCAACTACCGTTTTTTGACTTATGTCAAAAATATAGGTTTACTTATATAGACAAAATATTGCATTTTAGCAATATAACCCAAAATGTTTGCATTTATTTGGGAGTGATGGCACTTGTATGAAAAGTTGTATTATGATAATTATAAAATTTAAAAAAAACAGCGGTCGGCCAGCTTCCGGCAGAGTCCCGGTTGGATATTCGACATTTCCCAATAACTTTTTTGGGTCAGAACGTTCAAAACGGAAGTTTCTGGAATTAACATAGTCTGGTCTGGCCCTGCCATCAAGCACCTCTAATCTAAAACATCAGATCAGTGGGGGTTATCGGTTGATCAGCCTGGAAGGACGAGGCGTCTTTCCTCCTTATTTAATGAAGTGGCATCTCCCAAAGGATTGCCACTTAAACCACACGACCTTCAGCTGATTGGCTCGTGGGTCCTGTCAACATTTGACGTCTGTGCTGCTGAGCTGCTGTCTGAAGCTCAGCGTGACCTTTGTGTGACCTATCTAAGGTGTTGATAAGTACAGTTTCCACATCGATCCGGTCTGCAAACGATTCTCCTCAGTCGCTTTCCTCATGTCGACCAGTCCGTTGGGTATTGAGACCGGTACAGTCCAGTCACATAAATCCTGAGATTATGGTTATACAATTAGATTATTATAACAAAATAGACATTTAAATAAAAGAAAATCCTTGATTTGCATCTCCAATGGGGTGGGGGGTTGGTACATCCCATGCTCTGATAGTCTCCTGAAAGCCTTAACACCTCCTGTTTGAGCGTTGGCGAACTTTAATTGGAGCGGCACCCGGTCTAGACCTCAAATCCGGTGGATGGAGATGTGCTGAACTCTCAGAGCTTCGTCCGCCAGTAGCAGCTCATCCGTGTGGGCGCTTCACCTCATTAGGTACTCATGTTGGTTTTATGATAGTACTTTAACTGTGAGCACCTGCGATACCTGGGGATGGAGCCAGGGTTCGTAAGTCAACCTAAAAATACATTTCAAACATCAAATTATCAGCTCATAATTGTTTTAGCAGCTAAGAGGTTGAACAGAGATCAGATCGATCCACTACAGCGAACAGAAGTCTTTTAAATGTCACTGAGTAAAGCTGGTTGTTAGAAATATATGCAGAAATTAAATGTATGCTACGCTCAAAAAGGTCGCGTAGCTGCTACAAACAGGCTCAGAGAGAAAAATGAGCACGAAATCATTTCATTCTTTGGTTTTTGAAGATTTTCTCAAACTTTATTTTTGCCAGTAATCCGGCAGCAGCAGGAAGCCGGCAGTAGAATCATCTCTGTTTCAATGGACTAACTAGGTTAGCCTGACAGGTCAGCCAGAGATCTGGAGTACAGTCAAACCTCGAGATAAGAGTTGAACCCAAAGTTTTTTCAACCAAGAGACACGTAGACTTTACACATGTATAATTAATTATATATAAGTTACGTCAATGATAACATTTAACAAAAAGAAACACAAAAATCACGAGAACACACGAGCTACGTCTTTACTCCACCAACGAGAACGAGATCCGGTCTCACTGATGTTGTATCCATCCACCAACACATGGTAAAGAACGAGATGCGGTCTCACTGATGTTGTATCCATCCGCCAACACGTGGTGGTGTCCTGAAGCATCTAGAATTTCTGATTTTGCTTGTATGTCGAACAAAATACGGACAGACCAATGGCTCATATTTCAAATGACTCGTATCTCGTGGTACGACTGTATTTGGTACGGAACAGGCCTCTGATCATAATCGGCGGCAGCAAAGCGTTAGCTTATCTCAAACCACACCAGTGGAGGCTTTCTGGAAACCAGAGATGAAGGACGAAAGCGGACCCGCTGCATGAAAACACCTCAACAGAACACTGAGACCATTTCTGTAACACGATCCAATGTCTGGACCTCAGAGCAGAACCGAGCTCAGGGGTACGACCCGACCTGACTGCTCCTGTCAGCCGGTATCACCTCACTGGACGGTTCACACACCCCTTTACAAAGATGACTGCACTTCATTCAGTATTGACTTCTAACCTACACCAACACACACCTCTACCTCCGTTAAACGTTTGACACTGATGTCATCCGGGTCAGAGCGGTGAAATGTAGAACCAAGTTGACTTCCACTCTCTCTCTGCTCATGTGTTGTTCCTATAAATGTTACTTTTCTTTTCCATCTTGTCTTTCGGAGGCTCTGGACTAAAATAACTAGCATTCAGATAGCATTCAAAGCTAACACCTTATCCATCATGTGAGAAAGTAGAACTGTTGTACTCGGTGCTTTGGAAAAAAAAAAAAAAACAGATGTCAAGCTGACAAATATGTACGACATGTCAAATAGATCCTGGGAAGCTGCTTTGTCACAGCGAGCCTCGAACGTCAACTGTTTTCCCTACAGCAGCAGAAACTGTGTGTGTGTGTGTGTGTGTGTGTGTGTGTGTGTGTGTGTGTGTGTGTGTGTGTGTGTGTGTGTGTGTGTGTGTGTGTGTGTGTGTGTGTGTGTGTGTGTGTGTGTGTGTGTGTGTGTGTGTGAGGTGTGTATGTGCTTCCTGTTGTTGGTCTGAACGTCTGTCCGTGTTGACAACCAACCGGTAAAGCTAAACCTGAAGGGAATCCCTCCACAGTCGACCCAACTGGAGGACAAACACAGAATTTGTCAATCAAAGGTCTAGGTAATGGCGATTGATTCGATTGATTAGAATTAGAAAACAATAAGTGGACCAACATAAAGGTGGTGGAGGTGAAGCTTCCATGTCGAAAGGTGTTGTGTTTTTGCAGCCATCATAGAATCAACTCATAACAAGGAAGTCAGACACTGCAACATCCTGCAACACCCCTGAATTCAACATTTTACCCTGACCTACACATTTTTGTGCTTCTGGCTTCCTGAAAATGTTGCTTTTTGTTTCGTGATTATATCTCATCAGGTTTCAGAGATGTGGACCTAAAAAGGTCTACAGTGTGCCCTCTTTTCTCACGACAAACTATTTATCTTAATATTATTCTCCCTTATCTTTCTATTTTATCCTGTTCCTGACTTTACAAAAGTTGAAATTTGACTTTGACCTAGTTGTCTCAAGGTCAAGGTCATCATCTCATTTCCATCCCCTTTGCTGCCCGAGTGATGTGCTTTTTGTTTTACCTTTCTATCTGCAACGGTTGTGAAGATATTTGGTGGATGAATGAAAAAAAACACACCAACACTGACAGTTACAATACATCACCGCTTCACGTGGTGTAACCAGCCCAACGGGAGAGAACCCCACCCATAAAACAAACGCACCCCAGTAAGTACAGGATACAGGTCGTAACCTGACACCTGACACTTGTGATAAATTCATCTGCGGTTTCATGTTGGGATGATCAATCGTCATAATTCAAAGAATTTTTTTTTTTTACATCACTAATCACTAACAGTTTGTTTTTCACTAGCGGTGGTGTTTCAGGCTGAGGCGAACAGTGTGTGAGTGTGTGTGTGGGCGGCGGCTCGCGGCCGTCATGAATGGAGCTGATGTGTTGTGTAACGCTCTCATGTGTCACTGAACCTCATCAGCTGCTCCGGCGAAGGTCAAGGGGGCAACATTAGCGCTAATGTGACTAATGGTGTGTTTGTGCGCATGGCCTTCCAAACACAAACAAGGGATACCTGGAATATAACAGTTTACTCCGGTTTTCTGTATTTATTTATGTATTAAATATAATAATGCCGTCCTCAAGGCTACTTGAAGAATCAGTCAATAGGCTGACAAGATGCTAACATTTTAAACAAGACCAGTCAAGAAAATGTTGTTTTTTTTATTCTTACGTGTGTGCAGAGCCCCGCCCTGCCTGTGGAGATGTAACTATCTGGTCATTAATCGGGAGCGAGGCCATTAATGGCTTTCAAAACGAACGTCAGCCATTTAAAACCAACTCTAAATCCAACTGAAAGCCAATGAAATTATTCCAATGCGAAGGTCGTGTGTTCACGTCCCCCGAAGTGTTTGGCAAAAATGGAGCAGCAGTATTTTGTACTGGACTGATTCAAACTAGTATAAAGAGTATTACAATAATCTGGCCTTGAGGTGATAAAAACATGAGCTGCCTCCTCAAGGTCCGGCCGACGAAGGAAGGGCTTTTCGATTCGCTAAAAGACGAAGATGTTTTCTAGCAGCAGAATTTATCTGCTCCCAAAATTCACCACAGCTTTAAAAGATGCTTTACAGACAGGTTGAAACCAGCAGCAAACTTTACCGCCATCAGAATACAAACAGGAATAAAGACCAGAAACTAAATGATCAGCCTGAAACCATCTTCCAGTAAATCTTGTCTCTAATCTTCGGACACCCTCTGTGTCGAAGAGACAGGAACCCGTTTGCTTCGAGAAACGTTCCTGTAGGGATCAACCACACCTGGAGGTTATTTGTGCACCCGGTGGTTTCCAGAGGCGGAGCTCCCATCGAGATCAGCAGGAGGACGTGAACACACCCGCTCGTTACCGTTAAACACACAGATGGACTTTTCTCCGTCCTCGTCCTCTGCTGGGCGATGTCCTGAATTCACACGAACACACAGAAGGAACAGCGGTTCTATTTTCTGGAGGACTTTCCTCAGTAGAACACGACACCAACCCTGAACCTGAAATACAGATTCTTCTGGATGTATTCTGGATATATTTGGCACATACTCTGGATATAATTTGGATAATAATTTTCCCTTTGGGATTATTAAAGTGTTCTACATCATTTTCATCTTTATCATTCTGGATATATTCTGGATGTTTTCAGGACACACTCAGGATATAATCTTGATATATTCTGGATATAATCGGGACATATTCAGGATATATTTTGGATATATCCAGGATGTACTCAGGATATACTGTATTCAGGATACATTGAGGGTCTAATCTAGACATTTTCAGGATATACTCTTCATATAATCAGGATATAATCTGGATATATTCTGTATATATTCTGGAGATAATCTGGATATTTTCAGGTTACATTCAGGACATATTCAGGACATAACCTTGATCTATTCTGGATATAATCGGGATCTGTTCAGGCTATAATGTATTCTGTATATATTCAGTATAGAATCTGGAAGGATTCTGGATATACAGTATACTGGAGAAAATCTGGATATAATGTGGATATATTCAGTATATATTCTGGAGATAATCAGTATATAATCTGAATATATTCTGGATATAATCAGGATCTATTCAGGCAATACACTATTCTGGATATATTCACGATATAATCTGGATGGATTCAGGATATATTCTCGAGATAATCTGAATATAATCTGGATAGATTCAGGATATATTCTGGAGATAATCTGGATAAATCTGGATATATTCAGGATATAATCCGGAGTTTATCTGGGTATAATCTGGATTGAGTCAGGATATAGCATTTTTTCATATCAAACGTTACTTATGAGGTAAATGATCAGCCTTGTGTCGACCACAGTTTTATTTACACAGTGTTGTCCTGCTCTGCCATTTAAATGTTTTTATTGATTTATGGTCTTTCTCTCTCTGTACTGTATTAAACTCTTCACTGTGTCGGAGCAGCTGTGCTGCCGGACACCCAGAACCTTTGATGGGACCGACCGCCCCGGGAGAGAAGGTCTCCAGTAGACCTTTAGAAGGAGACTCTGACTCTTTAAGGGCCCTTAAACGGTAACTTTCTTGTAACCTGATTGTTTTTGGGGAGCAGGTCAAACTTTGAGGTAAATGTCACTGCTGTCTTCAGTGCAGGCAGTCCGTCCACATTTTTCACAAATGGCAACCTTAACTTTAGTGTTGTGTTAAAAAAAAAAAAAGCAACAAGAAAAACATTATGGTTTCCTCGTTGATATTTTTTCCTGATGTGCCGCTGGAAGATTAAAGTACAACACAAATTAGGCGCTACATCCCAACAGAGGACATTCCAATTCATTAGCACCGATGAAGCAATTCATTTAAGTCCTGGATAATTAAAGTGTTTTATCTTTGTGACATTTTTAATGTCCATCTCCCTCTTGGTAAAGGTCAGGAGGACTGATGAGTTCCCGTTGAATTTATGGCTTCAAATCGCCCAGACAAAGATTGAAAACTGAATTAGAAAACATATCATAACATAAAATTCATCACCGTTCATAATTCTTGGTCTTATTTGTGTTGACTGTTTTTTTTTAAATTAAATTACAGCCTCCTTCCCAACTTTATCCTCAACAATCCATAACGACAAGGTGAAAAACGTTTTCCAAGACATCACATCTCAGGTGTTCACAGCCTTTGTCACACACTCAGGTGTTTCCTGTTCCTACAGCGTCAGTTCACCTGTGATGAGTCAGCTGACTACAGGTGATAGTCTGGAGTTACACCTGTCCATCTAAAACTAAACTGAACTGGACTCTGTCGTTCCTGCCAAAGGTGCATCAATAAAGTACTGGCTAAAAACACGAGTCATAGCTTTTTCTTTTTATTTATTCTTACCTTATCGTTATGGAGCGTTGTGTGTAGAATTTTGACTAAATAAATTTATTTAATTAACTGTAACATAAGCTCTGAAGCTCTGAGAATCGTGTCAGAAACTCCGTTCCTGATGGACCAGAGGCCTGTACCATAAAGCTGGATGAACCTAGCCGGGCTTCCTCTTCCTTATCTAGCTTCACTTAACCAGACATCCACCCTTCGGATTTTCGGTACCATAAAGCCGGCTATCAACTCGCTAATTCAATCCAGGCTTGTCCACTCCAGATCTGTGCGCGCTCACATAAAAAGGGCGGAGTTTGCTGCATGCGACCAATCGCAAACATGCAACAAACCGGCCCGAGCCGCATATTTCACAACGGAGGAGCAAACCATAATAATTAATAAATACGATCAATACAAATCAATAATCCAGGCAAAAGGCAACACAGTTGCAGCTGCCAAACGGCGCAAGGATCGCTGGGAAAACATGGCCGACTGCGTCAATGAGGAAGTTGGTGCCATTATAATATTACTGCCCCACTATGATGCACTTGTATATCTGACTACAGTAACATGTGTGTGTTCATACATGTGTGTGTGAACCACATGTTTGGTTATGACATGTGATCGTAGCCCCGTGACTTTATGAACAGCTCTACGTACTGTGTTCTTCACAGGTTTTCAGCATCGCCAACACAATACATTAAAGTACCTATCAATCAATCAATCCATGATTGACTGAAACAAATCATTGATCAATGACATTCTATCTGTGTCTTGTAACCCGTCCAACGAGGGATTTCAGGACATCATAATAATGACCAACATCACTATGAAATATATTAACTGTGGCAAAGACCCTCAGGTCAATGCACACTGTGGGGGGCTGTCAGCGCGTGGTTGGGGTGCGTTCCATTCCTGATGTGAGGCTCCAGCAGCTGACAGATGTAATGTAACCCCCTCCCCCCAAAACCTCTACCTTTCTACAGTCATTGTTCAGGCAATCCCACCGGATTACAGCCATCCCTAAATATTCTCTCTGCCTGAGCGCTCTGCACACAAGCTGTGACCCGAGATCCACCGGGTTCTCAGGAAACGGACGGCCCGTTTTCAAGAGAACTGATTGGTCAGTAGGTGGGGCTGTTATACCTGCTGAGCTCTGATTGGTCAGTAGGTGGGGCTGTTATACCTGCTGAGCTCTGATTGGTCAGTAGGTGGGGCTGTTACACCTGCTGAGCTCTGATTGGTCAGTAGGTGGGGCTGTTATACCTGCTGAGCTCTTATCCTGAACTTATCCTGCTCCGGAGCAGGTTAGGTGTTCAGCATAGGTTACCGCGACAATGTAGCCTGATAGACAGTCAGCCACCTTTATGGTACCGAAAAGCCAGGGTTAAGCCTGAAGTTATCTCGCTAAACCGTAATCCAGCTTTATGGTACAGGCCTCTGGTGTTCCATCCTTCACTTCCTGTTTCCTCCTGGTTATTCTGGATTTCTGTTATGCTTCCTGGACCCAACCCAGTTTCATTAGACTAATCTTGATATATTCTGGATATAATCGGGATATATTCAAAATATACTCAGGCTATACTGTATTCAGGATATATTCAGGATATAATCTGGACATATTCAGGATGTACTCTTGATATAATCAGGATATAATCAGGAGATAATCTGGATATATTCAGGATATAATGTTGATATAATTGAGATATAATCAGGATATATTCAGCCTTTACTGTATGCTGGATATATTCAAGATATAATCTGGACATATTCAGGATGTACTCTTGATATATTCTGGAGATAATACGGATATAATCTGGATAGATTCAGGATATATTCCTGGTGTTCCATCCTTCACTTCCTGTTTCCTCCTGGTTATTCTGGATTTCTGGTACGCTTCCGACCCAGCTCCATTGGACTTCTCCTTGTTGAACCCCCCCCCCCCCCCATGTATTTTAAACTTTGTGCTGGTTTTTAAACTTACCTGTTCCACCTCTGGTCTGGATCTGTTTCCAGCATACCCAACAGATCCCATGTGAGGTTTCAGCATCGATTACACAAAAAGAAGATTTTTTTGTGATCACTAATGGAACACAAGGAAAATTCAGCTCATTTTCTCACTAGATTCAGTTACAGTCAGTAAAAAACAAGGTTTGACCCCTCTAGAGGTTCAAGGATTTGACTTTCCATGTCAATAATTGACCTAAAATCAGTTTCAAATTTGTCCCATCCATCACATTTACGTGTTCGTTTCATATAAATGATTTTCTGTTTCTTTTAGTGCAACCTAACTTAAGATATGAAAACTTCCTGGGGTAAATGGAGAGAGCACTGGACAGCTTTTTGCTGGGATTTAACGTCTGAATCCAACACAGGGATTCAAGGCTGAGAAAAGCACCTGGTAAGCTTTGAGGAAAACATGTCATAAGCCTGAGTGCTGCTGGGATAAACAGGTACAAGCCATTCAGAGACACGCTCCAAACGGCATCACAGGCAGCATCGGAAATAGACCGGTCCAGCTGAGAGGATTCTGCCACTGAGCCAAGTGCAGTAGATAATAGGCGAGGTGCTGGGGTGGGGGGGTGATATGAATAGCTTGGAAAGTTCCCTAATCTTCTTGTCAGATTTCCAAGCCAAGCCTGTGAGAAGATGGCATAGCGCTCATGCCTATAGCCAAGGGGGGTGGGGGGGTTGCACTGGATCCCCCACCTATTGTTTGTCAGACATACAGGAGGTGCTTTATATAGAGAACTGACAAGAAAGTGATTTAAACCGTTTAGAAATGTATAATCCTAACAGATCATCGAACCGCAAGGTAGTCAAGTTACTTTGAAACTGGTAGATGTCAAAATCTACCCCCCAGTAGAGGCTTCTGTGCCGTTCTCTCACCCAACTAATTGGAATGAAGCCTCCAGAATATAACAGCTGGTCTCTGATGGGCTCCTCAGAGGAATCCAGACACAACGATTGTCAGAATCACATACGTTAACTCAACCCCGGCCATGACACACACACACACACACACACACACACACACACACACACACACACACACACCTCCATTCAGGGTTCAATGGGTTAAGTGGGGCTATTGTTACGGGAAGAGCTGACGCTGAAAGCTCGGGTTCACCGTTGGCATGACAAAGGTCACTTCTATATATAAACGTCTGCACGGAAAAAAACCGCAAAAATTCTCTTTACTGGCGTGAATTCATCCCAGAGAAGAACCGGCGCGATTTCATTCACTAATGCTCGTATTATTTAAACGTATTTTAACCTCAAACGGTAAGCGATAGTACTACTTTAAATGTTGTAACATAACTCCCCCTCCCTTCATAAGCGATGCCTCTTTATCATGTTGTAAACTTATTGTGTTTTGATTAATTTCAAATTGCTTGCTTTGCTCCAGTGGAGTATGAAATGCACTTTCCCTTTTTGTCGTTTCTTTTTTTTTTTTTGCCATTTCTATCACTGAGAGCAGCGAGCGAGCGCAGGGCAGGCAAAACCAATGAACACATGGAAGTCTGGTGTAATTAAGAACCTGAAGTATTAGAACAGGCAGTGCCTTCGCCGCCTATAATTCATCAACATGCTCCTAATTAAACTGTTTACACAGATGTCTGCAAGCCGCTTCCTGCAACGGGTTTTCTCATTGTAATAACGCAATAATCTCATTGGATTACGTGAGGAAAGTTGTGCGATTGTTTTCGCAAAACTCTCATTCGATTCAAAACACTTCACGGATGGAAACTTTAAGAAAAGAGTCGTAAAGGCTTTCGTTCTTAATTCTAAAGGGAAATAATTCTAGTATTAATTGTTAACTGTATGAATTCAGATGTAAATGTCATTCACAGGGGGGGTAGGGGGGCAGTTATGGCTGCTTCTCTTTTTAGCTACTTACCAAAACAGTAAAAAAATGTAAAGTCCCAGTCACACCCATGGGGGGGTTGGAGGAATAGGAGGAATGTTATCACTGAGTCAAATGCTGTCTTTTATTAGCCTGCTCCCATTCCCCATTGTTGGCTCAGGGATTAAGGGCTTGTTGTCTTTGACCAACCTCTCTTCTCCCGGTCCAACCTGGTCCAGTGTTACCCCACTGGGGGGTTGGGGGTGGGTTTTGAATAAAAACGTCAGAGAGAGGCTAGCTGAACATCGATCAATCCGTTTTTTATCTGTGCAGCATATGAATCACGTCATTCAATCGCAATACATTTGGTTTGAATTTTTAATATTTTATTAATGCAATAATAATTAATTTAATTAAATAAATCAGTTAATTAATAAGTAAATTAATATTTTTTTAATATAATACGGGAAAAAAACCCTCTCCGTCTCCGTCTTTCCTCTTCCTCATTGTGGGTCACAGGGGTTCCTACGGGTTAATAATATGATATGATATGTTTTTTGTTTTTTTTAAAATAAATAATATATGTTTTATTCTGATTTATTATAAAGTAACATGATATTATGTGTTTTAACGGTTTACTTGTGATTTTTTGATTCCAATATTTGTAACAGACTGATGTAAAGTGGAGGAAAATGACTTCAACTTGATTTTAATTTTCTGTGTTTTTTTATATTTTTTGTTGAAAACCGACAAATAAATGAGAACAACGCAACTCCAAACTTAAACCAAGATTTACCAGTAAAATTTTTTTTCTTCTGAAAATTTTCAAAATAAATATTGATATTACTATCAGGCCTACATTTTGGTTTCACCATCTTTTTGTCAGTCATGGAACAAACGAGCATCGAGCAATATTCATCATGACGGAATGAGAGTTTGACCTTCACCATAGTATAAATAATCCTAATGACTGCCATGTGCAGAGAGTTCTGTCTCATTATTCCTTCCACAAAGAGCACAAACCAGGTAAGGAGTCGATCCGAGGTTTAGGTGAAGCTTTAAAAACACATTTCTATGGAGTTGTGAAGTTATACCTGCGTTGATCGTCCCCCGACAGCTGACAGATTTACAGATCACAGGAACCAATGAAGTTACCCTCTGACTCCTCAGATGCTGAAAACAGTAATTGACGGCTCGGGTGTTTGCAGAGCGCTGACTTGTATCTTTGTTTGATGGAAGTTTGATGGAGAACAGGAACAATAACAAGTCTGCATCTCCAACACGCATCATCCGTCTGCGCCCAGCGACAACTCCACTAAACTTCCGCGCCACAGTTTGGCTCAAAAGCAGAAAAACTGGCGAGAAAAGATTTGTCTTATTCCAAGAAACCCATTGTTGGATTTCATTTTACAGCAGAAGGAGATCCCGATCATGAAAGCGTGGATTATTTCCATCATTTTGTGACATAACTCTGATAATAATCCCAGTGAATGGGGTAACGAAGGAGGGAAAAGATTGAACCACTTCATCATTTACTTTCATCTGGCGGCGGCCATAGGGGAAATACCTGTAACTTTACATATATATTGTGTGGTTGGGTATAATTATTCTGTTTGGATCTCCTGCGGGTCTCACTCTTTGTTTCTGTCAGACACAACGCCGACCGAGATGCACGCAAACCAAAAAGACGACAAATTAGCTGTCAGTTTTACTAGCCATGTGACCTCAAAAGCAAAGAGACGGGAGATAATGATCTTAGGACAGATACACACACACACACACACACACACACACACACATATTTACACACCTAAACTACACTGTCCAAGGACTTCAAGCTTCAGATTGACGGATAAAGAAGGACTGGCGAGAAGACACTGAAGGGTAAATGCGATAATGGCGTGACGGGCGTTAGCCGTCTCCAGCTGAGTTGATAAAGTGTGTGTGCATAAAATTAAAGTTGCATCTCATATATACCCCCCACCCTCCCCCCCCATAAATGAAATACATGTTCTGTCGGTCCATTCATCTTTCCCTAATGGGTATTAACATTCAGACACAGGATGGCCTAGCGTAGCCTAGCGTAGCTTCATACGAGCGCACCGACAGCAGCCAGTCAACACGATTCTCAATGTATTTTTAAATCAATTTAATTGCAAATTGTTCAAAGACTAAAGAATCATGTAAATAAATTAAAATGGCCTACCGTGCCAGAGAGGAATAATTCCTATATGATTGGAAATGTCCTAATCAGATAATTGCAGTATAGAACACACCGTATATAATGTATTACAGCTAATAGTGGCGCTGAATACATTTGCAACATTAACATAACTGGTTGACCTTTCTGGCACATCGGCCTTTAATAAAACATTAATTAAGAGTTCCCTCGGGATCTATGAGCACTTGCCCCAGGAAGACGGAACAAGCCTTGGCCTTCGGTAAGAGGAGGAGAGAATGAAAGCTATCCTCAAATCTATCAATGAGCGCTAGCGCTGATGCAATCGAAACGCACCTCCCATTGAATAAAAGGTTTTTGGCAGACCCTTCCGTCTCTAAAAACCGCTCCGAGGCCACCGCATAAATCCCCCGAGGCGGCGGTTGAATTGGTTTCCCTCGGGCCTCCTAATCGCTCCTCGATGGAGAATTAAACAAAGTCTGCCCATCCGTCCTGAGACTCACCCCAGAGCATCTTGGGTCAAATAATTAACTGTTTATTTGCTCCCACGATGAAGACAGTGTTGCTGTAGAATACACACCGAGCAGAGCTATTTTGGTGCGCCCCCCCCCCACCACCACCTTCACCCCAATGGGCTCCTGCATTACTGTGGTCTGATCCCTTTGTCCATCAGAGAGACACAGCATTTCCAGCCTAATGCAACTGGACCCTGGCTAATGACAGCAAAGAGCGCGGTCGGCTAGATGACAGCAGCTGAGAACAATATTTAATGTTGACATCACCTGCTATGGGGATCTATTTCTGGTTTCTTCCTTTTAAAGTTGTGCTGCTGGAAATTGCTATCTTGCTCCCCAGACAAAGCAGATATAAAGGCTTTGTAAGCGGTGACCCTCCGCGCTCGGGAATCGCTTCGAATCCCTTCAGACTCTTCGTTTGTTTCCCCAGCGAGCGGCCGGCAGCTCCCCTCCACCTCTGAATCTCTTGACCAACAATGGCACCCAAGAAGATTGAACCCAAGAAACCGGAGCCCAAAAAGCCCGAGTTGAAGAAAGACGCGCCGGCGGCCGCCAAACCGGCTCCCGTCAGCGAACCGCTGGCCGAGCCTCCCAAGGAGCCCCCCTTCGATCCCAAGAGCATCACCCTCGAGTACACCTCCGACCAGATCGAGGAGTTCAAGGAGGCCTTCACCTTGTTCGACCGCACGCCGACGGGGGAGATGAAGATCACCTTCGCCCAGTGTGGAGACGTGATGCGAGCCCTGGGGCAGAACCCCACCAACGCAGACGTACTCAAGGTGCTGGGGAAGCCCCGCCCGGAGGACATGAGCACCAAGATGGTGGACTTTGAGACCTTCCTGCCGATGTTGCAGCACATCTCCCGCACTAAAGACCAAGGCAACTTTGAGGATTTTGTGGAAGGGCTCAGGGTTTTTGACAAGGAAGGCAACGGCACCATCATGGGGGCAGAGCTTCGCCACGTGCTGGCGACGCTGGGGGAGAGGATGACGGAGGACGAGGTGGACAGACTGATGGCTGGGCAGGAGGACGCAAACGGGTGCATCAACTACGCCTCCTTTGTAAAGCACATTCTCTCCGGTTGAAAGCCGTCAAAGAAAGACTTGATTTTAATCTCTGTCGTCTTCTGGGGGGATTCTTTGCTTTGTTAAATTAGAGGTGAGCATGTCACATGACTGGTGACATCACGATAATGTTCAGCAAAAACAACAACAAAAAAAGATAAGAACATGGACTATCTATTAAGAGATTAATAAAATAAAAATGATTGCAAACTGCCTCACAAATGTCATTTCAGTCAACTCCGATAATTTAATTTGTATGAGGAAATTTTGGAGGAAAATAAAATGGGTATTTTGTCTATTCAGCTTTTCCCATCAGCTGGTTTTAATGTGATTAGGGATAAGAATTGTTGGAACAGAACAAACAAACAGGATTTAACGTCTGAAAATAGAAGCAGATCTGATTCTGCTCTACTTTCCACAAAGATGGTCTGAATGAACGGGTCTGTCTTTGTGTTTGAGAGGCAGCTGCTGTGGATCAGGACGCCAACACACACACACACACACACACACACACACACACATCTTCCGTTTGACAGCTACAGGACAGGTGCTTTGGGGACGGTCCCTGACAGAAATATTTTTGCTGTCTTTTTTTTTTTTTTTTTTTTTTTTTAATTGTATATTTTAAACAATTTGGTGAATATTGCATCAAAAATAATTATGTTTCTTCTAAATCTGACTTTAACTTCATCGATTTATCCCCCGTTTGAACTTTTAAAATGAAGTTTATTCTCTGCAGAGAGCAGATTTATTGTTCTTTAATTGTTTTACTGCAAAATACATCAAGTCATAACGTTGTAAAGAAACTTTAAAAGCTGAAAATAACCATTAACTGTTTTTTTCCCGCTTTTCCAAGTCGTTAGCATGTTGAGACCATTAGAATCCTACTTCGGGTGGGTCCAAAAAAAAAAAAATGCTGTCTTGCATTTTACGGAACAGTGTAAAAGTTTTTAAACTAATGAAACATATTAAAAAAATAAAAGGGATTTTTTTTCTCTAAGCATGACTGTCAGGTTGACTGCTTGTCGACTACAGAAAAATAATAGCCTCATGCTGCTGAGGGCGGCAAAAGAGAAGTCTCTGGAGGTTTAAGCTAACGCTCACCTGCCCTATGGCAGGTATGGAACTGGCAGGAAGAACGTCCTCACAAAGAAATTATATTTATTTATAGACCAGCCAGAATAATAAATGTCATATGGAGGGTTTCTTTCTTTCTTTCTTTCTTTTTTTTTTTAAAGGTGAAATGTAGCTTAGCAGTAGCTCAGCCGACCTTTGATTGGTCATCGATAAACCATTTAAAAGTATCCGGATGTTGTGTTTTCAGCTTTAAGACAACACTGCATGTACAGTAATTATGTTAAAAAAATATTTAAAATTTATTTATTTATTTTTAAAAAAATTAATACAAATAAATAAATATTGATTTATTAAAAAAATATTGATTTCTAAAAAAAATGTTTTTTTAAAAATTAAAACAAATAACAATGGGAAGACCGGAGCAAAAGTTTCGCACAAAACTAGACCACAGCGCTCTCTCTGAAAGGGTTAACAGAACTTTTAATAAGACAAATGAGCTTGATGATTATGTTCTCTGTAATGCAATGAGACACTCTAATTGAGACATATTACAGAAAGTCACGAGGGAAATCTAGGAGATTTCCAAAACACCGTACGATTCATAAATCACGGCGGAGGAACGGTGGCCTGCAGGATTCAGTCACAGCTGGCTGGAATCCAACCTCCAGACTTCCCGGTTGTATGTTAACGTATTTAGAACAGTATGATGATTAACTGTAATGCCTCAGCCTATCATATAAATCTGAGACCCTCCAAGGTGTTAAAGTTGGGTTTCAGCATTTAATCCGCCCCCCGAAACCACAAGCTAACTCTGATATCTGCCTGCATGTGTGGCGTCTTTGTCTCCCTGCTGCTAACACGTATGTAACACGCACGGCCACAAATATATGAGACGATAATGAGGGTGTATCTATACACATACACACGGGTGAGTCTTTTTCGTTCTCCTGACAGCCACTGGAGTTCAGTGTGGAGTCACAGCAGGGAGTCACTGCTTCTAAACAACTGAACTGACTAAAGCGAGTAAAATAATGAAAAAACGTTCAGTTGTTTGTGCTGCCATTTGTTTCTGAATGCAAACTGTAAATGATTTAGTTACTGACGTTATAAATGTAGTTTTAATCGGTACTCAGTGTTGGCACGGACTGAAATGTGAGAAAGAGTGCATCACGATTAAATACTAGAGACTCACTCACAGATCAGGCGCTGCTCATTAGCGGCACCTAATCTGGCTTCAGTGCTTCACAGGGTGGAGGAGTATTGATCCATGGACACATCCATGAAAGCAGCAGTGAGAGAAGAGGCCATTCATTCTACAAGTTCTGTCTGCAGCCAGTTTTAAAGGACGCCGTGAGAAAGTCGACCAAACAACCCAAACCTGATCGTTCTTTAAAAAAAACATCCGACAGGAATCAGTTGATGGAGGTGAAGACGTCAAAAATACAGTCGAACGACGGGATACGAGTTTAATACATTGTACACGTGGTAAAGAACGAGATGCGGTCTCACTGATGTATCCGTCCGCCAACACATGGTAAAGAACGAGATGCGGTCTCACTGATGTATCCGTCTGCCAACATGTGGTAAAGACCGAGATACAGTCTCACTCATGTCGTATCCATCCGCCAACATGTGGTAAAGACCGAGATCCGGTCTCAACGATGTCGTATCCATCCACCAACACGTGGTAAAGACCGAGATCCGGTCTCAACGATGTCGTATCCATCCGCCCACACGTGGTAAAGAACAAGATCTGGTCTCACTGATGTCGTATCCATCCACCAACACGTGGTAAAGAACGAGATCCGGTCTCACTTGTATCTCACTTGTATCTCAAACAACTTGTATGTCGAGCAACTCTTATCTCAAGTTTCTGCTGCATGACTATTGTTGTGTTTTTCTGAAACAAAAGACCTGATTTTGTGGTTGAAACTCCATTCAGGCGCCATTGACAACCTCTATAGTCTTTTGTGGGAGTTGTTTGCTTAATTCATGACACGTACAGTATGATCATTTGAATTGGACATGATATTCTCCACCAAAACCATTTCCTGCCTGAGGACGGCAGAAACAAAGGCGTTCAGATTTCATTTGTTGGTGTCTGAGTGAACCCATCGGACCGGTACATTTCAGGACTTCACTCAGAACACTCTGCAGAGTTTGACACCTTGGAGGTAGAAGGCAAGATTGTTAGGATGGTAACTGTTTGACACCAACGCCGCATCTTGCCCCCGGCGAAGTATGATGATCTCACGAAAACAGCAGTTTAAAAGAGAAAAGCCACTTGAAGCATGTAAACGAGTGTGTTTGGTGTGTGCGTGTTAGTGTTTGTGCAGAGCAGTGCGTGTGTGTGTGTGACGATTTAATAAGCCACTCTAAAACAACAAATGCGGAAATAATGGCTAGAAAAATGAGAGGCTTCCCCTCGCTAACACGCTAAATCAACATTTAACACCATGTACGCACCTTTTTGTACCCAAAATGGTCAGAACACCTAAAATGAAACCTCGCGGCTGATGGATCCTCTCAGCCAAGAGCTCTGCATATTTGACAAAGGAGTTTAAAGCCTACAGCCGCTGATTAATCACGATGGTTCTAAATTACTCTCAGCTGGATGCGGAGCTGGTTGCCCGGCGCTCTCAGAACCTCCTTTGCATGTAGTTGACAGCTGCATGTAGGAAGTGCCATTTTTCCGTCTCTCTGCTCCTTTAGCAGGACGCCAGCCATAGCCTCTCAGCACAGGGGTAGTTACTGTGATCAGAGATTCTAATTTAAGTATTACCTCATTGGATAAATGGTTCAGAGGTGACTTTATTTTTATGGGCTAAGAGAGATCTCAACGGAAAGTATTTCATGTCAACATGTAAATGTGGGCCTTTCGGTATCTCAGCTGAAACGTATAGACTAGTGCCTCGAGATACGAGTTGTTTGAGATACACGTCGCTCTGTCCATTTTTTTGTTCGACATACAAGCAAAAATCTTAGTACACCACCAAGTGTTGGCGGAAGGATACGACATCAGTGAGACCGGATCTCGTTCTCGTTGGTGGAGTAAAGACGTAGCTCGTGTGTTCTCCTGACTTTTGCGTTTCTTTTCACTCTTTATCATTGTTTACGTAACTTATATATAATGAATTACACACAGGTGATTTTTAAAAAAATATAATTTAAGGGGTTTGGGGCTTTTTTTCAAGGCTGGAATGGATTAAAATGAGTTATTTTAAATGGATTAACGTTTGAATTACGTGTTCAGTCACAGAACGAATTAAACTAGAATCTCGATGTTCTACTGTAACTTAAATATTAGTTTACGTAAGAACTGTCACTCCTCTCACAATGACATGTATATATTCTCTGCAGAATGAATGAATAATCAATACTCTGCTGTAGGGTGTTTCCACTACACACACTACGGTGGGTACATTAAAACATTGATCTGTATTTTCCTTCGGTCCATCGACTCGGATCAGAAGCTTCTGTTCCAGGTGGATCCAGAATAATTCAATCGTTTCTCCATCCTGATGGTCTGACAGAGAGGAGGAAGACCACAAAGAGAGGGAGGGGTCCTGGTCAAAGGCCCTCGTCCAACGGCCCCTCACATGAAGCGATTTCAGACTCCGATAGCGGTAGAAAATCCCAGCATGCTTTGCAAATAACCAGGGAATTAATCTCAAAATCCGATTGATGTCGATTGGCATGAGTGTAATCGTATTTTTTCAGAAAAATCTTCTCCTTTGGACCATAAAAACATATTTTTGTATTATTTTCTCCCCCTTTTTTTTTTTTTGGTCCTGTGAATGAGACCCAATCGCTAGTTGATAACTAATCAATAACTAGTGGATAACAGCAGCAGCAACAGGAATCTTATCTGATTTCCCTCTGACGTAACTGAGTAACAATTGCCGCCGCCGCCGCCGCCGTGGCCTCCGGTCAAAACATCTAAGTAGCAGTAAATGGAAGCGCTTTCTTACATTTCTCATTAACCGCTGCAAATTTACTTTGCAGGAATTCCATTTTGAGACTAACCACATATTCGCGTTCCTTTTCCTGACTGTTTCCCTTCCTCACAGGTTCAGATTATCAGCCTAAAAATGTCCACCTGACACCCAATTATTTCACACTGAGCTCGGCGCGAAGCACAATTCAAGAAAACGCTTTTTAAAGCAGAGGAAGGAATTAAGTCATTCTTTCAGGGCAGAAACTTCATTAATCCGCTGAAGTAGTTAGGCTTCATTACAGCGAAGAGGATGTTTATTCATTCCCCTCATTTCTCATTTGGAATTACTTTCTTTTTGATCAATAAGCTTTCTGAAAAATCCATTAAATGTCAGGATCAGTTGTGGCAACGAGGGATGGGGAAAAATAATTCATGGCCTGGACGACCGGGACACGTGAGAAGATGTGAACCTCTAACGATGGAGGGATTGACTGGAGGAGAACGCTCAAACGGGAATGACGCCGCGCGTCCCGATGCGAATCGTGGATCACAAACACGTGGAGGCGGCTGAGGTCACGGCACCAGAACCGAGGCGCGACCTCACCTCCACATAGAGACGTCCCAGGTCATGGTTTCTAAGAATCCATAGAAAGAGAAAGCATTCACCAATTAACCGATCCCATGTGTGTGTATATATGTGTGTGTGTGTGTGTGTGTGTGTGTGTGTGTGTGTGTGTGTGTGTGTGTGTGTGTGTGTGTGTGATTGGGTTACGGATGGACCGGAGCAGCTTCACTTCTTTTTTTAGATCCCTTTCAACAAAACGGCGCCTTTAAAATGGGTCACCGATAATTTGTGATGTCGGAAGCTTTAAAAGCAAAAACAAAAGGCAATGAATCTATGGGGCGGAGGAAAGATAACACCCCCCCGCCCCCCAACCCCAACCCCACACCGACAAGATGAAGGGGTCAGGACTGACTATTGTTCCCTCATTGAAGCCTTAAAGTCGTGCCATTCCTCAAGCGGCGCTAACAATGAGCGAAGCCATTCTTTACCTGTCCACGTGGCTTTTTCGTCTACATAGCGATTTATTAAGAACTCAGCTCCCCTGGAAAAAGAAAGAGCAGTCGACTTTATTCATGTTGGAAGTTTTATATCAAAACTCCAAAGCGTCCTCGTTGGTTTCTCACGCCGCAAAAACTTCTGAGCTTTTTCTTTGACGTAGAAAATAGAAAGAGGTAAGTGGGAATTAAAACACCCTCTGTGTGATAGATTAGGGTCGTACCTTTTAGTTGATTACATCCCTCCAACCATTTAGAGGTGAACGGCACACACATCCATCTCCACGCCGACGCAGTAGAACCAGATATTGTGTCGCGCGACATTGGCCGCTTGTTGCACAGTTCAGAGTAAATCCTCAGGAGCGTTTTTTTTTTTTTTTTCAAAAGAAAAACATCCGACAGACGCGTCGGAAATCAGAAGAACGAAAATCCAAAATCATATCGCAGAAGCAAAGCTTGAGATAACGTGACATTTCATGGAATAATCAATAAAACTTTTAAGAGGAAACTCTCGGCTCCTGCAACCGCCGGAAGAGTTAATGTATATTTAATGTGTGGTTTGAAGATGCTGGACAAAGAATACAAAGGGAGGCTGTGGCTGAGGTCAAAGGTCAGATGCACTGGAAAGATTTGCCTCCAGGAACAAAAAAATATTAACATAAGATAAAAAATATTAAGATGTCAGAGGAACTTTGGTGTCGTGAAACAGGACATAAAAGTAGCAGCAGGTTAGCAGCAGGTTAGCATTGTTTACTGTAAACAATGCTAACCTTCGCGAAGCATCTCCTAGCTGGAGCCTTCTTTTTATTGCATGACGTGAGAATAAAAAGTAGAAGATCCTGTTACCCAAAATGAAAAAAAAAAATATATATATATATATAGTTCCCTAAATGTGAACTCATCATCTAACAGAAATGTAATCCAGGGGTCGAAATAAGTTGAAGAAATTCATCAGTTAAATTTATCCTGAATGAATGTTTGTGTTTTTTAATATAACCGATTGCACGACTGTCCGTCACCGTCTGACCTCATTGGATGACCCGACGTGACCCTCACACCATAAAGACTCCTAAAGTAGGTGCGCTAAGTCAAGGTGGGGCTAAAAGGGTAGAGATATTTGCCACAGGGGCCTCGTTTAATTATTTATGTAAGTTTAACCACAAGTCTAGCAATGATCAATATAATGATCAATATACTTAAAGGTATATTGATGTTCTGCAGACGGGAACGTTGAAGGAACGACTAGAGATACAAACAACCTTAGAAATAAAATTAAAGAAATTTAAAAAAGAATTCCCTTTTGATTGATGGTGCATTCAGGATTACATTAATCTGACAGAGCCAATAATATAAAAAACACAAACAAACAACTGGAATGTATTTATATTGTGAGACGGTTTTTTAAAATATTCAGGACAGTTAATCAATCAGAATATTAATGAGATCGGATGAGCGAAGTTTTCATTCAAACATCGGCGACTGAAGGTGAAGCGAAACCGTTTTGCGGAACAACAACTAAACGGTGGAGAAGAAGAGGAGCATGCAGCTCAGGTGTGGAGGCGGACAGTCGCACTGGAAATCACACGGTGGGTTTTGACAGCCTACAGACGCTTCTCCCGGAAGCTGCAGGGGCTTCTTTTTTTTTTTTACTTCGACACCTAAACATGCAGGAAAGGAGAGTTTGGTCCAAAATGGTCTCGATTTGATTCACGCTGGAACAAAAAGATTTTTTTTTTTACCTGACATATAGCTTAGCAAACGTGATTTTTTATTTTTTTTTTGAAATGCAAATAAGAATAAATCACAAGTTGGTTTTATTCTCACTGCAGAAACGGTTGTGGACAAAGAAAAGACAATGGAACAGAGTAAATCCTGGTCTAATTATGTACACATGGCTGTAAGGAGAATTGAATGGGGCTGAAAACCCCTGGAATCTACTGGCTGTTTCTTTTTAATCCACACTTTATCAGTGCTGGAGTCACGGCTAACTGCTTCCCTATTACTCCCCCATTATTTGTTGCCATACTGTGGCATTTTCACAAAACCCTTACTTCACTGAAAGAACCCGATGGCCCCCAATTGAAAGCATGTTAAAAAGGTCAAACATCCAAATAAATGTCAGCGGTGCCAACGTCTTACCCCTGTTACATAAACGCTCAGGGAGAACGGCGGCGAGAGCCCCCGATTGGACGGATTCGTGTAAAAGAGAAGGCGGTTTTCTTAGAGAGTTTTGGAAATGACGACAACGACGAGAGCAGAACCAACCGCCAAACCTCGCCGGGAGCGGATCCAGCGTCACGGTGGGTCGCAACACGTTTATCAGGGCAAAGTTCAGGTGGAAGACAAAAGAAAAAGCTTTTTTCAGTCACATTAAATGATGAATAATAGGGTTCCTAGAGAAACGGTCACAGGAAGTAACGTCTGATTAATCTGGTTTATTAATTTAGGACCGACTTTTCTTGAAGTGGATCTCGGTAATCGGACAGGGACATGCATCTCACTCCAGGAGGAGAGGCTGATTTGAATGATCTTTGTTAGAATAAGTCAATAGCGCGAGTATATCGGTTCATTTTATTCACGCGTTCCATTCATCCATTCTATTCGTTATCAGGGTCACGGACGACTTGAAGTCTATTGGAGAGGGAGCAGGAAGGCATGTGACCTCCCGAGTATATACAGCCGACCTTGTCTCCGGGGAGGGTGTAGGAGAGGTTGATGTACAGCAAAGTGAAAAATCTCATTCTAACTGCGAAACAGCAAAGAGAGAGGAAGAAATAGGCTGTATTTAATGAATACTGTTGAAAGAAGCATTAATATATGATATATGCACATATTAAAAGATGATCAGGATTATTCATTCACATGCACAGCAACAGCTTCTTTGCGAGACTCACCAGAATGACGGCGAGTAAATGAAGCAGACATTGGGAGAATTAAAAATACGGTGAGAATTAAAAACTATGTTGGTTAAAAATGAGTTCAAATCCTGTTGAAATCCTAACATCTATTATGGTTGCAGGATAATGAGGGAGTAAATGGTGTGGGGTAATAGATGAATGGGTTAAATGTAATGGAAAATGAAAGGTCCATGTAGCACAAGCCTTTTTTGCAATTTTATTGTTTTCTGCAACGCCGTCCTTGACCTCCAGACGGACGCGACTGCAGACGCTCGACAACGTTTCTGAATCAAAATGAATCCGGTCTAACTGATGTCGTATCCATCCGCCAACACGTGGTAAAGAACGAGATCCGGTCTAACAGATGTCGTATCCATCCGCCAACACGTGGTAAAGAACGAGATCCGGTCTAACAGATGTCGTATCCATCCGCCAACACGTGGTAAAGTACGAGATCCGGTCTCACTGATGTCGTATCCATCCGCCAACCAGCGCTGGTGTCCTGAAGGGTGGCTCGTGTCTCATATTTTCACACGTATGTTGAACAGCTTGTATCTTGAGGCACTAATTAATGTAGCGTTCTTTTTTTTTTATTAATGCTCACTATTTTGTTCTTACAGGGGAGAAATAAACAAAGCTGCTCAAATTAAATGAAACCTTTTTACTGTGTAGAGAGTTTTCCATAAGGAATAGTAAAAAAAAATAACAGCAGAGTTAAATAAATATTATTACTATTATTATATAGGAGCAGGTTGAGGTATGAATCATTTGATTAATTTAAATTATGTTTATCTCCATCCTGGTTGGCACACAGTGAAAACACCTGCTATTTAACTGCATCTCTCCAGTGTTTTCTGCAGCATCCCAAGATTCCACATCAATATCGTGAGTCAAAAGCGTCTCCGGAGCGGCGGTGAAAAAAAAAAAAAACCAAGCCTCAAGCCACAGAGGTGCAGAACCTCCCACACACTGGGCAACAGCTTGATTTGACTGATTAACTGCTCTGCTCATCTCCTTGGTCTCCTTGATATTAGAGGAAAGTAATAAATGCTGATGCCTCTGGGGTGATTTGGTAAAGATACACCGGGCGAAACTGGAATAAAACGCCTACAAATGGAGGATGGAGCCTCCTGGATGCAGGAGCACAGTGTGGTCGTTTGCACCGACGAGCACCGATGACCCTCTGCAAGTCGCTGTCAAACCAAGTGGCTGTCGAATGCTAATACATGCTTGATTTCAAAAACACACACACACACACACACACACACATACACACACACGCACCAGGGAGAAAAAATGTAAATGAGTTCAAACACTTGGAAATAATTGCTTTTAACAGAAATGGTTTTCCCGAAGTGTTTCCAAACCCCTGTAGTAAAATCTCTTCTGCTTTCTTGTCATGTCATTGTAAACTGATTTTGTTCATACCTTATTTATAAATGCTGTTTCACGTTATACGTTTAAATATTAATGCGTAAATGCAACATATCCAACAGACTAACTAATTTCATGCCCGTAACAGAACAGCACAATTTCCATCCTTCTTACACTGCCGTCAAATATCAGTCGGTGTGTTTCTTTATTCACACGAAAACTAATTCCGGTTTAAACTCACAAAAGTAAAGAAGCATTTGAAGCTATTTGTAGCCTGAGAACCAGACACCAAGAACATTTCCAATCAGTCATTTCAAAGGAAGATGTCAGAGGTTGTAATTTTCTGAAAGGCGTTTATCGCAATATTTGCAAGTTTGTGATAAACAAAATAAACAGCACACCTATTAATGAGATAATACATTATGCTCTGTTGAATTATTCATGAAGTCCACATAATCAAGACTCCCTGGATGCGTGATGGTTAGGATTTGGTGGGGGGGTTCTGCAGGTGACGACTAGGGGAACTCGGGTGAACGTACAAAAATCTATTCTTAATGGAAAGAGGTGATGATAGCAGGTGGAATAGGATAGTGGTGTGTGTTTGGGGTCAATTTAAAGGATCTAAAAAACAAGCCATCCGTCTGTGTTTCCTGCTGCAGTAACTGTGATCTCCTCTCCATCCCTTTATTCGAGTTTGTCCTCCCTCTCTTGACTCTATCTAATGTTCCTCTCTTGCTCTTCTCGCTTCGATGGTCTCCTCTGCCTCTTCTCTCTGCACTCCATTTCCTGGAGCTACATCAGCCGGTATGGATCTGTGTGCTTCATCAGGAGCGTTGGAGGAGAAACCACTGCTGCGTCCTTGGGGGAGTCACTCTGGGCCAGAGGATTAATGGGATGTTTAGGTGTACGCGTATCGTCCATCATCCTGCGCTCCATCCAGGAGGCGGCGGTTTCTCTTTCCTCACTGAATCCCTGTTGGTGGAACCTTTAAACTTCTAAAAAGAAAGAAATTTATTGTGTGATTTTAATGTTTTGTCTTTGTGTGTAACATTACAGTAACACAGAAAAAATATTTTTGTTTGCTTCTCTGTTCTAACGTAAATCCGTTTAATTTTTCAGCTTATTAAACCCACAGAACTCCATCAATCAAGGATCAAACTATCAATAAATAAAGAAAAATAACATCAGACACAAGTTAGGACGTTAACTTTGTTCAAACGTTTCTGACAGAGTTACAATGGGCTGAACTACTGCATTGTTTCTGGTCAAAGCACCTATTTATTTTTAGACACTCTGACCTTTTAGACTCTTGTGGGCCACATAAAATGATGTAGCGGGCCACATTTGGCCCCCGGGCCTTACCTTTGGCAAAGGTGGTCTAGATGTCAGCTTCAGAATGTTGCAGGCTAGGCCTGTCCCTTTAAGAAAGTGTCTTTATGGGTTGTGTGTGAACGTATAAATACTTCCCCATATAAGTCAGAAAGGTTATCGGTCTGGAAACCCTTCACTTCCCCTAAACAGTAAACGGAGTGTTTCTGCTCCTCCGATGAGACCTTCTCTGTTACTGTCGGTCTGAGGTCAGAGAGAACATGCATAGTTCACACACCGCTTTTCACACAACTCTGACCTTTCACCTTAGCAACCGATTGGTCAATATGTAAACTAAATTAATTATCTTACACACTCCTTGAGAATAATTCCAAACACAATCTGTATTTTAATTACATTTTACAATATTATCAGGAAAGGGTTAGGGCTGGGGTTAGGGTTCGGATTGGGGCTATCGTTAGGATGAGGGTTAGGGTTAGTATTGATTTTAGGGTTGGGGTGAGGGTTGTGCTTAGGGCTAGGGTTGGTTTTGGGGTTATGGTTGGGGTTAGAGTTAGGGTTAGGGTTAAGTTTGGTTTAAAGGTTAGTTTGGGGTTTGGGTTGGGTTTGGTTTTAGGGTTAGTGTTAGGGTTAGGACTGGGATTAGTTTTAGGGTTAGAGTTGCCTCTGCCTTGATGAGCCTGGATGGATGGATTTCATTCTACAGTAAGTTCTGAAATACATTCTCCTACAACAGATCACAAGAGGCGATGCACTTGAGTCCCTAATTCTTATTTTGAATGTAATTCCAAATCCCAACATTAATACAAGTTGTTTTGGCAAAAGTAAATACATAAATCATTAAAGTGGGTTCCCAGCAGTACCCCCACCTAGTGTGAAGTTCATCCGACGAACGGTTCTTGAGTTATCGTCCAGACAGAGATGAGGGAGTCTTTGCTGCAGCAGCAAACACGGTTACCCCAAAGAAAGTGTTGTCAAGACTCATGGTGCAATCAACAAGGGTTTCTAAAAATATACTGTAAATGCAGATATAAATGATGCAATGTGAACATAGGAATGGTTTCAGGTACGGAGGGTGTTGCTGAACGGCCTGACAGCAGCGTGGATGAATCCCTGTGGTAACGCTCCTCCTGACACCGTGGGTGTGACCATCTGCTGCTGAAGGAGCTGCTCAGGGGTGGCCATGCAGGCCACAGAGGTGTGGTCCATGGTGGATTTCATCTTGGCGAACATCTTGATGAGATACTGGCTGAGCTCACACCAGCTGACAAGACAACTTGACTTCCAGTTTGTTCGCCTCAGAAACATCCAATCACGGCTGCGACGTCAGTGACATTCTGGATGTGGCGGCGCACAGCGTTGTGTGTGAAATCTGAGGCGTAGATTGTGAACAGAATGGGAGGAAGAACCATCCACTGGTCAACTCCCACTCCCATCCCATGTGACAGGTCGTACATCCCACTTCAAAGCGGTGATGCTTTGTAATTGTCAGTGTCCGTGTGTATTTGTCCGTCTGTCCGTTTGTCTGTTTGTTAGTACGTCCCCCAAATATCTTCTCAACCATTGCAGATAGAAAGATGAAACAAGAAAGCAGATTACTCAGGACACAAAGGGGATGAAAATGAGATGATGACTTTGACCTTGAGAAAACTAGACAAAGGTCAAATTGCAACTTTTGTACACTCAGGAACTGGATAAGGTAGAAAGATGAGGGAGAAGGCCAGTGACAGTAAGACCATAGATCTAAGTCAGTGCTTAAATCTATGAAAGTAGGTCAGAGCACTAGCTATGATCTATCATCAAAGCTACTGCATAGCGTTGACCTACCCTGAAAGGTCAAAGCTATGTACTTGTCAGGTACCATGTTCAGGGTACTCTGACCTACCTGGAAGTAGGTCAGGGTAAGTCGCGGGGTGTTGCAGTCTCTGACTACCTTAGTTCTTTTTGGTATTGCGACCAAATTGGAAGTCTTCCTCAGGACCAAAACTTTCTCCAGACTGAGGCTCAGATTAACAACCCGCATATCTGGTCTGGTCTTTGAACAGTTTGGGGCTGAAACCAACCAGAACATGTTTCTGAGCTCCCTTCTCAGCTGGTCAGCAATTAAGGACAGGGGGATATGACTGCTGTAGTGTGGACTGGTGATGGACTAGTGTTGAAGAGGAAGAAGACGAGGTGTGGGGTGTCATGGAGGGCAGCCTGAGGAGGTGTGAAGAGGGGGTAGGGTGGTTAGAGGGAAGAAATGGCACTGAATTACCCAGTCGCTGTTTACTTGAAACACATTGATGAATGTTTCAACCAATTTTTTCAAGACGTTTTCGCCCAAATCATGAGCAATACAAGTGTAAAGATTTCCTTTTGTGGTACAACTCTCTAAAGCAATCTGTTGGTATTAACGGAACACTGTACAAGTCAGTTCCCAAATGATTTACTGGGTGAGTTCTTCTGTGAAAAAATGAGACAGTGCTAAAATCAGCTGGAGAGTAGTTAAGTAATGCTATCAACAACGACACATCCTCTGAAGTACAGACAATTTAATGTCATCTACCTGAGTGAATTGTTTCTTTTTATTGATTGGTGCTGTGGACGGAGGAAATCTCAGTTGTATAGATTTTTTCATGGGGCGTATCTTAATGGGTTACTTCACACAACGAATACCAGCTGATGCGGAGATTGATTGTGAAATTAATTTGACTCTGATTTTAGAAATAACATGATTAGAACATTTTTTGACAGTTCCATCCATCCATCCATCCATCCATCCTTCCATCCATCCATCCATCCATCTGAGCCATGTTGTACATCCATGAAATCAATTTGAATGCAGTTGGATTGATTTGAATCCAAATCATAATTGATCTCATGCCACTTTCCATATCATTAGCACAGACCATGACGATCTCCACCTCCAGCAAACACTCGGCTTTAATGGCAAGGAAAAAGTAGGCTAGGCAGAAACCTCGAGCGGAACTGGATCCACTGCCATGACCGGAAAAGTTGGGGGGTGGGGGGGTGGAGAGACACAGAGAGACAGAGAGACATGCACAGTAGCAATAATGATAATAATGGCAACTATAATAATAACAGTAATGATGATGGTGGCGGTATTAGCAGTAGGCGTCAGGCTAAAATAGCAGAAATCTGATCTGTTATGCCGTTTCTTTTGGTACATGCTGCGTATTGTGGATCAGCTGCAGAGTCCTCAGGGATTTATTTGGGCAGCCTGATAATAAGGAGAAGCAATAATCCGGCCTAGAAGGAAGAACAGCATGGGCAAGTTTGCCTGCATCTGTTTGATGGGACCAGAATGGGATTGATTTTTGCGGCATTTCGTAGGAGAAACAAGTCAGTTTTGGTCCAGTTAGGACACGAAAACAAATAAAATTGGTTTTCCAGGTTTAGAATGTAAGATGAGGGACAAAGCTTTCAAATTAGTTTTTAATTTAGTTTAGGTTTAGGATTTATTGGGAGACTTGAGTCAAATTTGGCTGCATCTTCACCTCCTGAGCCAACGCCTGGAGGATTGTGAGAATTAAAATGACTGGAGGGAGATTCATTAAAGCCAACGTATTTTTCATCTGCATCACACAGCCAGTTTCCAGTTAGACAAAATGAATCAATATCAACATCTAATATTAATTCATTTGCTAATGCAGCTTTAGAAGACAGACGTTTCCTTTGAATAATTGACGCTGTCGCTCCTAATCACACCAGGATTGCCCCAGAAAGTCTACCGGTTATCAATGACGCCCACATTGTTTGCTGGATAACCAGAGTCCAAATGACGAAACGCGGCTAAAGATTTCAAATGATTTGTGCACACAGGATGTTTTTCTGCCGAGTAAGGAAAAACTCCCAAGAGGAAGAAAAAAAAAAGGAACCTCAGGAAATGGCTCAGCGATCCATCTTTCAGGACAGACAGACAGACATCAAGAAGAAGAGGTGGAGAGACAGAAGCAGCTCAGAAGGGAGAGAAGAAGGACAACACAAATAATCAGGGAAGGTGGACTAAAATGAGGGTAATCTTATTGAAAATACATAGGTAATAGAGCTCTGTAGTATATATACTGTAGTATAAATAATGACCAAATAATAGCAAGAGGAAGAGAAAACACAGGAAGTAGGTAAAGTTGGTTCCCCAGCAGGTAAACTGGGTCACTAAAACTAAGACCTGGTTTACTTCACCCAAACCAGTCCCAACTAAAGCCCCATCAAAGGGCTTTAGACTTCAAGGTAGAGGCAGTCTGCCTCTGGAACCCAGACCAGTTGATTCCACAATGTGGGAGTCTGACATCTGAAAGCTCTTTGAAATGTTTAGAACTACAAGCAACTGGGCATTCTGGGGGTGGACTGCTCTGTTGGGGTAGTAAGGCAAAGCAGTAGGGCAAAGCAGCTAACACAGGAGATATATGATCTCTTCTCCTGGTTCCTGGTGGTACTCTGGCTTCTGCTTTCTGGATCGAGGAAGTAAGACATCCTGAAAACAACAGTCTAAATGTAGTCTAGATACTAGTCTAGACTAGGATCATTCAGGTGACTCCAGTGTTCCTCCCAGTTGAACTGGGGGCTAAAGTAATCCAGTCTAAAGCGACTAACTTTTGCCGGAGTTGTTCCGATGAGGACAATCTCAGTTCTATCAGAATTTAAAATTTCTGGACTCCCAGGTTTTAGGACACGCCTGAAGTTGAGCTAACTGGTTCACTTCCTCTGGTTTCTGGATGATATGGGTACGTAGTGGACCACAGTCGCTCATGATTTTATGCCAGTTAATTATATTATATATGAAGAATATCTAACTCCAGGTCTCCACCCCCATCAATTGATTTTTCTTTCGTTCCATTGCACAGAGCAGAAAAGCCCACTCCATCTCAATTGTCAGAGGCAGCAGGAACCACTTACAGGTTCTTCTCAGGTAATTGCAATGCAAATGAGGCTCTCCAAAGTCAAATTAGCAACCCGTAAAGAGAGGCCATGTCCTCTGTTGGCTCGCTGTCTAGTAGCTGGTCCAGCTGAAGAAAGCAAAATGGATCCCCGACTTTTGAGACAACAAAGAAATAACTGGAAAGTACACCCTACAAGCAAACGCCAGTTATACTGTTGGATTTCAGTTGTCCTCATGAACATTAGATGTTTACTTGAAGTGACCTGAGTAATCAAAGAATGTTTTATCACCTAGATAATCATTTCTTCTTCTTCTTTTTTTTACATGCATGAATAAATATGTTCGAGCACGTCGAACAAGCGTCCTTTGATCAGAACCCACATTTACACAAGCGCTTTAAACATGCAGAGGTGTCTTCTTCTGCTTCTCTCTTTGTCTCTTCTCCTGCTGCAGCATCACTTCTGATGTTTCATCCACTGAGCCTCAAAAACAAGCCGTCTCATTCGCTCAGTGAACATTAGACTCATGCGGGGGTCTCCGACGGGGAGGACACCGACTAAAATCATTCATGTTAATTTGTGCGTACACAAGGTGCATCGGTGTGCCCAACCATGCATTTTAATGAAGCTGACAATGAACTCTTGCTGTGGAGGTGGGGGGGGGGTGATTGGGGGTAGGGGTGCTCATGTGTGGAGAGTGTGTGTGTGTGTTTGAATGTCTTGCATCGGCCTGTGAACGAACACGACTTTTACACAGTGTTCAAATACAATTAACGTGTGCGTTATTACCACACTGATTAATACTGCATTTATTTAATTAAGTCCTAAGTAGCCATGAAATATCCGTGTCATGTGACCTATAACGGATCAGCTGATGATGATAAAATAGAGATGAATGCAGTGAGTCTGTTTTTACCTAACCTACCACTGGGGCACTTGTCTGTTGCATCATACCAGGTTTTCACATTTCATTTTTTCCAAATTTCGACTGGATTTTTTGAGGCCAATATATTCTCCCACTCACCGATGCAATAAAAGATAAGCTGGTTCTAAAATGATGTGGAGAAATTTTTAAAAAACTAATATTTTTTTTGTCTTTTTGACACACGGCTGTTTGATTTAGCCAGAATTCTATATAACTCTATCCTTTCATAAATATAGTGTTTTTATTCAGCAAACTATTCTCAATCCTTCCAGTCAGCCTTTAAAATACTCATCTTGCTCGTCTTAACAGTGAGAAGGTACTTTTAGCTAAAAAAAAAAAAAAAAAACATTTTCATTTTGAAAGATGTGAATTTCAGAGAAAAGTTCTGCGCTGCAGCCTGCAAACAGAATGATTCATTCAGTTCACAAAGTTCATTGTGGAGTACTTGCAGATGGACGTAGAAAATAAATGAGATTTTCAAAGTATGTGTAGGTGGAATATTTTTGTGTAGCTGTGCTGTGCCATAAACACAATTATATGTCTAACCCTTGACAGCAGGTTGAGAGACAGAGATAGCAATAGTGTTTGCATATATCATAATCTCATCTGACAAGTAGCGTGTGTGTGTGTGTGTGTGTGTGTGTGTGTGTGTGTGTGTGTGTGTGTGTGTGTGTGTGTGTGTGTGTGTGTGTGTGTGTTACAATAGACCAAACCAAACACACACTCACACACTCTCACACAGAGTATTTGTGTTGGCATTGATTGTTGCCCATTAAGCCCGAGGATGCACTGCTTCTGTTGAGAAACTAATTACGGTGGATCCCATCCAAGATGAAGCGCCTCCTTGGAGTGAACCAACAGTGTTTGTACAGTGATGTCCCCTGGAAGAAAAGAAAAAACACAAACCAAGAACCAATTTTACTGCTAAAAAACACCTGAGAATAGAATTGATGATGAAGTGACAGCTCTGTTCAGTGTTTTATACAGCACTTTGACAATAATGATCTTGATCAGCACAGAGCTAATAAATATTTCATTTTCCAACAAGGTAAATTTAATTATCTTGTGCACTTCAGGGTTTGGTCGTCCTGTATTATTCAGTTATTTCTTTGAAAATGGATGAGACACACACACACACACACACACACACACACACACACACACACACACACATACATCTCAAAGAAATACTGTGTGTATATAAATGTAAATATATATAGACAGATATATTTATACATATATATATATACAAATCGTGTGTGTGTGAAAAAAATAAAATAAAATATATTATATATACATATATATATATATATATATATATATACACATCTATTTTATTTTAGCAAAAATTATTTTATTTTAGAGCAAATAAGCAAGGGATTACTCTATGTAAAGAATGTAGGACCTATGGACCTACATTCGTAACCACGTCAAACCCAGTTATGAATTAGCAGTTAGCTCAGTGATTCAACATCCATAACTGAAAACTGCTTTCACAACTATAGGTTGATGAACTACAATAGGTAAGATAAGACACTGACTCTGTCTGTTCTATCTGCCATCTTTGTCAAGCATCTTCTGGAAAAAGTGTGGCTGATACATCGTACAGCAACAGAAATCCACGAGGTGCTAGAGCACAAGGTGGACATGGTGCATCAGAAGCAGTAACCTCCACAGAAAAGACGGTTGGACCCCAAGGTAAAGGCAACAGCGGTTAGCAAGCCATCCCAGCTGCAGAGTGAGAACATGGTGGATAAAGGTCTGCCAAGAAAATATAACAAGCTTACCATACCGGAGGCACTCCAAACTGCCAAACAAAGACTAACAGCTCTGGCCACCAGGCTGAAGAGATTCACTCAAGAGGTAGAAGCCAGCAGAATAAACAGGATGTTCTCCAATGAATCAGCCAAGATGTTCTCCATGTGGCAGTCAGTCAGGCCCAGTCAGAGCTGAGATGGAAAATAACTGGAAAGGGGTGAAAGAAAGAAAAGCGCCACAAAACACTGATGCACAGTTGTTAGTGGGCTTGAAAACTGACCAAAGCGACCTCCCAAATAACCGTCTGAGAGGCAGAATCAAAGGAAGAGTGTCAAAGAGGAAGAGATGGACAGAACCAGTCAGCAATATGATCCACGCATACTAGCTAAGGAAGCTAACAGCACTACGCAAATGCCGAGCAGCACAGATGACCCAGCTGCTAAGGGATGGGACAGAGCCAGAGTGGCTCACCAAAATCCAGGACAGTCTTAATCACAAGGGACCCCAGACAGGACACATCCCATCCAACGACTGGCCAAGAACCTGGTTTGACACCAGAGGAGCCAAGCAGCAGCTACAGGTCCACAAATCAGAGTCTGTAAGACTAGACAGACCATCTGCGTCGACCAGAAGAAAGCCTACGACTCAGCGCCAAACAGGACAGGACAGTAAAAGCCTTCATAAGGAATTCATAAGGAATGTTGAAGACGACCCTACAGCCCAACTTAAAGCCAACTGCCCAAGTTACCATCAAACGTGTCGTATACTGAGGAGATGCACCCACACAGGCCTGACGGGTACCTTGGGATCCCAATTTCTAATGGAAACCACGAGTGGGCCGCGAGCAAGTCAACCACCTGTTTTACTGTACATTTATTTGCTTTTTTCTGTTCTATTTGTTATATTCTATTACACATTTATATTGTATTCATCCTGCATGCCTTCATTTATTCTTGATCTATAAATGTACACAGGGGCCTCAGCAAGGCTAGTTCGTTCAATTCATGCAACGTGGTCTGAATGACAAGAACTTGAGTGTGAAAATCTTTTCCCTAAAGCGCCCTCGATCTTTGACTAATTAATTCATCATTTACATTTGAATTTTTTTTTAAAAATGTAATTAACTTTGATGTCAAACAAACTTATGATGATTAACTGCTGTGGTGGAGGTAATTTTCCAATAAAGGTATATATCTTTCTTCGATGGGCTTTAAAACACAGTCCAGCATTCATTCACCCATTCCCAGAAATATAAACCAACTATGATCGGTGTGTTGGATTAAAAATGAAAAATAATTAACATCGTGCATTCTGCACTGCCCAACATTTTAGAAAGATTGATGAACAACAGGATTTTCATTTATTCTTGCATAATAGACTTCAGATTTCGATTTCACATAACTCCTTCATTTCAGAGGATTTATCCAAGGTTTCTCAGATTTTAGTCAAAGGACAGATCGAGAATACAGAATGTTTGACAGCCCCTCAAGCTGTCAAAAGAAATCCACAGCAAATGCGTACATGGTAACAAAAAAAAAAACTGCAATCGATATTAGAACCCGTTTTCGAGATATTGTGCCACAGGATTAAATTTGCTACAGGCAATCCTTTAAATAGCTTTTTTTTTTAGTATATGACTTAATTGTTAGCTGGAATTCATTTATTTGTTTATGTGTGTTAGGTCAATGAGAAAAATCCTTTACATAATGCATCATAGCCAAGTCTCGTCTGAACACATTTAATGGTGTTTCTGGTTATTAAAAAAGTACTTTCAGTCTGAATAATTTATAGTCAGATGGTGGGGTAGGAAATGGTGAATTCATTGCCGTGAGTTGCACCAGCTAAGACACCACCTGCTCAACAGCATGTCCAAAGGGAATCACTGCAATCTATTACAAGCTCTCTCCAGAGCGCAGCTTGTTTGTTGCTCCATGCCCAGTGGGTAATTTGGATCCAAGCCCACTGTTTTCTAAAACATTTCTGAAACAAAATACTTCAAATGCAGAGTCATAATCACTTTATTTAGCAACTAATATGTAGGCAGTAAACTTGCCTCGCCATGCTTTAAGCTGCGTGTTGCCATCAGTTGAAGGTTATGCTTATGCTTTAGTGTGTAGAAAACAGTAAATCAAAGAGGAGACAGTTCTCTACAGGAAGGGACACGTTGGTGCATTTCATAAGAATAATTAAGGGACACAACTCCCCAGGCGTCAAAACTACAAAGAATACCAATAGTAAGCATTAACGTCACGGAGCCTGACAGTGGCCCACGCAAAGACTACATGTGTTATATCCTAACATGTATGAAGCGTCATTCATTTATTCATTTTCTCTACTGTTTCCTCCACTTTTCAAAGTTACGGGGGTTGCTGGAGCCTATCCCGGCTGACTACTGGCGTTGGGCGAGGAGATGATCCAGACACACATTGCCAGCACAACACTGAACCACACAAAAGACAAACAACCACACACGTACACACTCACACCTGGGGGCAATTTGGAACCGACCAAACCGTCTGAAGTGCACATTTTTTCCCCCAGACAACCCTGAGAGAACCCCTCGCAGACACGGGGAGAACATCCAAACTCTGCATTTAACAGGACCAGAAGCCCGTCTTGCCTTGAGGCGACAGCGCTAGCCACCGCCCACGAAACATCAAATATCAAGAAAAACGTTAAGGAGCACCAGACACTAAAATTCAGTGATGAAAAGTCAACAGGTGTCTTCTTCTCCTCCTCCTTTCCACTTTTCCCTTCAGGGGTCTCCACAGCCAATCAGCTGCCTCCATCTAACCCTGTCTTCTGCATCCTCTTCTCTCACACCAACTACCTTCATGTCCTCTTTCACTACATCCATAAACCTCCTCTTTGGTCTTCTCAGCATCTTCATCTCTGCTACCTCCAGCTCTGTCTCCTGTCGTTTCCTCGGTGACACTGTCTATGAACGGAATCGTTACACCGTTACACGTACACGTATCGTGATTGTGAGTGTCCGTGTGTTCTTCCGTTCGTCCATCCATTAGTTTGTCCACCAAATATCTCCACAACCGTTGAGGATAGAAGGATGAAACAAAAAGCACGTTACTCGGGCAGCAAAGGGGATAAAAATGAGATGATGGCCTTGACCTTGAGAAAACTAGGTCAAGGTCAAATTTAAACTTTTGTACACTCAGGAACTGGATAAGATAGAAAGACGGAGGAGGTGGCCAGTGTGAGTAAGGCACTAGCTTTGAAATTTGAGGAAAAAGCTTGTAGGTCTGGGTAAAATTTTGTATTCAATGGTGTCGCAGGATGTTGCGGTCTGTGACTGACTTGGTTCTAGTTTAATCCTGAATTTAACTGTGTTCTTACCAACTGAATGGTTGCCCACCGGCCTCGGTAAAGGCCGCGCGGCAGGACCTCATTGTGACATCAATCCTCGCTGATGCGATTTGTCACTCTAAACTACCTAAACGCTGTTGATGCCCGTGAAGTCAATCGTGTGTGTGGTACTGAAGTCAGATCGCATGAGGTAGCAGCCTCCAGCTCGCTCGCTTCATCCGCAGATTCTTCGAGGAGTGATGCACCTTGTAACCATTGTGTCGTCTTTGGGTCAAAAACAACACCCCCAGCATTTCCACAACAGAGCTTCTCCCCCTGAAATGAACCTGTTAACGCATCAGATTGCAGCCCCACACTTTCCACCCTGATCTGTTCAGAACTAAATATTTCTGACATGCTACAAATATCTACTCCTCTGACAAGCATGATGCATTTAGGAGCTGTCTGTTCTCACAAACGTCTTGCTAAGACGATCTCATTGTTTTTTCCCCGTCTTTGCTATGATACTTGGTACACCTACACGACAACACGCGGACCAAAAAATGCATCTCGTTAGAAAAAGGAAGTCAGTGTTTTGTTTTGTTTTGTTTCGTTTCGAAGCGATCCACTTGGTCGTTGAAAGAAAGAAAGAATGTGTGACTGAGTAGAAGAATGTCGTAAAAACAGCCACCCAGCAGGTGTTGATGATAGTGTGAATGACTGGCTGGAAAACATCCAGGCATGAAGAGAGAAAAACACCTCTCTCCTCCCTCTGTCCATCTGTCTTCTTTGGACATTGACACTTCCGTCCTGCGCTGATGGATGGCTGTGTAAAAAAAACTGACATCTTTGACCAGTTGCTTTGTTCAAGGGCGAGGATTCCAAATCCTCCCATTTTCTGACACCAGTTTTTGTCTGATGCAAAGTAAGGAAATACATCATAAAACCCCTCCACTCTACACCTTCATCTAGGTAACATCTAAGTAACGACCTCATCCTGCATGTTGTGGATCACTGCAAGAGGCAGTTAGAACACACCCGCCTCTGCATCGAGGGGACGAACAAGCCAATCACATAATAACGGCGACAACGCAATAAAATGTAAAAGGTCCAATAATGTAATAAAAGTCCTGAACCGATAACATAATAACTTTTAGCTAATAACGGAATAATTAGGGGTTGGGGTTAGGGTCAGTAATAAATTATGTTATCGTCCTATTCCATTTCAAAAACGGGGAAATGTTTGACGTTGTCGGCTGTTATTACATTATCATCAGCTGTAATTACTTCATTGGGACTTTCCTCGTTGATCCACGTCCATGAAGAACCTGACTTGGCGTCACCATGAATACTCATTTGCAAAATTCATCCCACGACTGTCTGGTCTTTCTCCGTCGGCTGCAGCTCTCCTCATCATCCTGAATGTCTCCATCACCTCCTCGTCGGGCAGCCGCACCGCCTCCGAGCGTATAAGGCTCTGGTGAGGTCTGCTCAGCGCATCACCAGGATGATGGTGAGGAAAAAGCTTGTCAGGATTACAGAAAGGCCCACGTGACGGCGTTAGGAGGCTACTCTACCGATTGCAGCAGGTAGAGTTAATCGACTGAAGACTCCTGCAGTGCTGCTAAATAACACATTATTAAGTATTTTTAATTGATTTTATTCTGCTTTTGTGTTTAAATTCTTCAAATTTTAGGCCTATATTTTATTGCCCCCGCCCCCCCACCCCCCAATTCCTGCTACCTCACGACTGCCATTCCCACATATCTCCTCTTGGAATGATCACTGTGAAGAAAAGAGTTGGAAATAAGTTATAAATGTCCTCCAGCTCGTCTTCGAATAATGTGAGCTGTCACCTGATGCATGACTTATTTTCATCGGGGGGAGCTTACTTCCTTCGTTCTTCTGATGTGTGTCATGCACATTGGAATTGATTTCACTCACTTCTGTCATGCTTTTGCCTGCAATTTGCACTGCAATATGCCGCCCTGAACCTTTTGAACCCAGAGCATAATGGAAAATCTGTAGGACCTATGAAGCGTGAATTATCACCTGGTCTTGCACATAATGCTGCTGGCACAGGAACACGCTCAGCGTGTCTTCCACAGTAAGAGAATTACATTTGCGACGAAGCTACAAGAAGCTTTTGTTGTTCGACGATCCCGTGTGCCCTCCGTGTTCGTGGACCCGTGTGGTCAGGTGTTTCACATAAGAGCCACGAGGCGTCACGCAAAAGTTTTCATGTGCAAAACACATCAGATATAAGACATACGTGGGATATGTGGGTAATATTTTCCATTGGTGATCACGTTTGTTAATTGAGGTAATTTTTTTGGGATCAAGTGAGAGTTTTGTAAAACAAAAACAAATTCACAAATCAAAAAACAGATGGAATGAAGATAGGAGTGGAATAAAAATCATCTTTATCCAGCATTAACACAACCAGAATTAGATTGTAATCAGTATAAGTGTGTAATGTTTTCAACTGGGGGAAGAGCAAATATAAATTTAAAAGATCGTTTCTTTTGCGGAAATGACAAACAAGCTCCATTAAACACATTCATGCCAATCTGCATAAGAAATGAGTCCCCTTAAAAAGAAAGCATTTAGAGTGTGAGAAGACACACACGCACACACACACACACAATCTGAGTTGAATCCACTCTGTGATTTTGAACTCGTAAGTTAAACGATATCTTACCATTTAAAATAACTAAAATCAATTTAATCTTAGTCCTGTAAAAAAAAGCCCCAAACCCCCTAAATTACAAAAAAATAAAAATTTATCAACCAATAGACATGCTGAATTTATTTGTGTATAATTAATTATACATTAGTTACGTAAACAATGATAAAAAATGAAAAGAAACGCAAAAGTCAGGAGAACACACGAGCTACGTCTTTACTCCACCAACGAGAACGAGATCCGGTCTCACTGATGTCGTATCCATCCGCCAACACGCGGTAAAGAACGAGATACGGTCTCACTGATGTGTCCATCTGCCAGCACGTGGTAAAGAGCGAGATACGATCTCACTGATGTCGTATCCATCCGCCAACACGTGGTAAAGAACGAGATCCGGTCTCACTGATGTCGTATCCATCCGCCAACACGCGGTAAAGAACGAGATTCGGTCTCACTGATGTCGTATCCATCCGCCAACACGCGGTAAAGAACGAGATACGGTCTCACTGATGTCGTATCCATCCGCCAAGTTATTTGAGATACGGATTTAGCTCGTATCTCACATAAGTCGTACGTCGAGCGACTCGTGACCAACACATGGCGCTAACACAACATGACCTTATCAATTATAACATATAAAGCAAATTTTCATCTTTTAAAACTAGAACATGAAACAGTCTCGTGTGTAAAGCTGTTAAGAACGATCGTGTTTCTTTGTTCCTCCTCTGGATGCAGATGAGCTGAGATGGAAACATCAGGGTGTGTCTCCTGTCCACCGAATACATGTGGTGTCATTTACTCTTCATTAATCTTCCATGTTCTGTTTGTGCTGATGCCGTCTTCACCATATATTAAAATTCCTTGTCAACAACAAGAAGAAAAAAAAATAGCACTCGCTGTCATGAAGATACTTTGAAACAAACAGGACTTATATAAATAAATGCGGTTGTGTTTATTCTGTCATTCTACTGCTAACGTGGATTCAGTTGATATTTCCAAGATGAAGCAAGTCGCAAATTTGCCTTGACAAGCGAGTCGGCGTGATGTGGGAGAAGAAATTGTGTTCACATGATAATTTCCTCTTCCTTTTTCTACATCGTCAGGGCTTCGACCCAAACTGGCAGGTAGGTGTAGGTCAGGTAGGTCAGTTACGACCAGGTAAAGACCTACTTCGTCACAGTGATGGACCTGATTGTTTGAAAACTGAGCGCTTGAAACGTTTCCCCATGAATAAGTCAAAGAAAACTGACAAGTTAAACAAAACAAAAAAAGTCATTCATCAACACAACGGATGCATGGGCACGCATGTACCTTTAGTAAATGTTGACCCAGAAACAAGCACAGCCTAAAGGTGGGTGGAAACTAAGGATAAGACAAAGTGACTGTGTTCTTTGCACTCACGGTGTATACCCTGTAATCCAACATGTTTTTCAAAGTCAGCTTTGGGCTAAAAAGCCATTTGTCCAATGGTTTCTCCCCAGCAGGAAGCCAGCAGCCTATTTTTAAAGTGATGCTGATGAAAGGCCTCCACCTCCAGAACAACTCCGCATCAGACACTGGTTTATCCTCAGCAAAGGAAAAAGTACATTTGCTCACTTTTAATGCATATATGTTCACCGAGGTCATTAAAACAGGATGACTTTCTTAAACGGGTGAGAACAATGAGAACGAATCGGAGACTGTGGCCCCTCGGAGGCCGTTCCGCGTGGCTCCGTAGCACAAAGGGCCTCCATCCACCTCCCTGCTCTCCATCCTTTTGTCTGCTCACCAACGTGAAGCTGCTCGGTGGTCATCAAGCCTTTTTCTCCAAGGTTTCCTCGGTGATGCAGTGAGGAGGACTTCCGCAGCGGAGCTCTGAGTGGAGCTCTGCTGCCCCCCAGTGGTGACGAACTGTGTCGGCGTCAATCATCACGCCCCCAACAGGTGAGGAGGTTCAGATCTTCACCTTGGAAGATGATAGAGAACACAGACAGCTCTGTTTTTAAGCTTTTAAATCTAAGTTTATGGATTAACATACTCAGCCCCAGCTGGACAGAGCAACTTTTGAGTCTTTATTGGTTCAAATTTATGCTTTTGGTTTTTTTTATTCCCTCCTTCATGGCTAAAATAACACTAATATGAATTAAAGATTGTGTAGCTCAAAAGTATTTCTAAATATTCACCCTCTCACAATTAGTGAAACATAGATCACATGAGTGCAGCCTAGTTTCCTTCGTGACTCTAGTATAAATATTTCAGGTATTTAAGTATTCCTGTTGCAAATGCAACATGCAGACAAAAGAACACCCCCAGCAACCAAAATTAAATTCATTTATATTCATTTTAAATTGAGAAGCTTTTTTTCACTTTGACGTGAAAACTTTTTGCAATTTCTTGTCAAGAAAGGCGATGATTTTGGTGAATAAAAAGCAGAAAGCAGGTGAACCATCCAGGGGGGTAAACACTCTTTACAGGTATTGGAACAGGCTGCAGGTTATCTGACAGCAGGAATGAAATTTTTCAACACATGGTAAAAGAGCACCAGGACGAGCCTCAAACACCTTCAGATTCCAGTCGGGGTGTTCTGACGGCTCCTCCATAGAAAACGTCACAGACGACAGTAATGCAATGAAGAGCGCTGGAAGTCGGGTCCGTTGTGGGTCTGTGGAGATACCCCGGAGCAAACAGCACAGGTTTAGTCCGGACTCAACTCAATTCCACCTCTTCCTCCCCAGCTGATGCTGCTTTTGAACACGTTTGGGCTCGGCTCTTCAAAAAGTGCCAAATGGAGAGTTTTAATATCTGTTTAGTGCAGACGGACACTTTCTACGACCCTGAGCTCAGTACAACACATGGATTATCAAACTACTTCCACTGCTTTATGTTCGTGTTCTATAAAGACGTGTAACTTTCTCTGTTTATCAGTCAGCACATCCATCCTGCACACGGACCGCCTGCAGCCCTAAAGGCACAAATAACCAGCATAAGACAGCTAAAAGCTGACATTTTACTTATTCAAAGAAACTCGACTTTCATGCATTCGCTGTGAACATTCCGACTGCAGTCGTGTCACATACCAAAAACATTCCCACCAGCTGGATGTTAAAGCATCAATTCATCCTGTAACTCTGTTAATAGCACATTTTATGTTGACAATGAAAGCAGTTTGTGTGGTTTTCTGAGGCTTACTGATAAAAAGAAGTTTAGATAACACGTCTTGAATTAAGTAAAAATACATCAACTCTTTCACAAATGTTCAAATGGGTCAGAATCAGCTGAGTGCTGGGATTCCAGGGTGGATTCAGGGTGGATTGTAACTTGAATAAGTAATAAATTCAGAGCTATTTAACATTAAGGAGTATTTACATTTATTTTACATTACATTGAGTTACATTTAGTTACATTTATTAGTTACATTCTGGTCATTTGTGGACAGCCGTTTAAATTGCTTTTTTCTTTACTTTTGCATATATTCTGTTAATGCAAATCTTTATCGTTTATTGATCTGGTCCTACATTTTTGAGCATCGTATGAGGGAGCCCTTCGTTGCCAATCAGAAAAACAGTGATAACAAAGAGCAAATCATCCAAATAAATATATATGTAAAAGAAGTCAAATGGTAATAACTGGCGAGATGGTTTAACAGCGACTTCACTTCCTGCATGTGAACAACAAAACCAGTAGAATTAAAGATGATGTGATTCCTTTACCCTTTCTCTTGACTGACAGGAACATAGAGCGGCACCTGGAGGCTCAGACACAACGAAACCACGTGTTCGCAGAGAGGCTGAAGTAAATCCAGCAATTTGTCTGACAATAATGATGAGAATGAGTCTCCAAAGCTGAAAGCCTCTTCCACACTCTGAAGATATTAACATCCAGGCTTTGCAAAGGATCAAACAGGTGACCACCAGTTCATCAAACAGTCTGAGCCCAACATTCATAAAACACATTTTCCCCAGCTAGCTCCTGGCATTAGCTGGGATGTAATAAATCACATACTGTATATTTTATAACCTAACTGGCCCAGAGTTCTATCAAGGGTTGCATTAGGACAGTTGCCTCAGGTGCAGGGGATTTAACCCACGTTTAATCATGTATGGCTGACAATCACCACATCACCTGGACTCTCCATTAAAGGCCTGAACGCAGCCTTTAAATCTAAAGTAAAATGTGTAAGATTTAAAATGTGACACATCTGGAGCGGGGTTCTATTTATATGATTGGTCGGCGCTTGTAATCATCTTCTCATAGATTATAAAAGTTTATTGATCCGGTTACAACGTTCTTTCTTTCAGATGTATTGGCTCGCAAACACACACACTTTCATGATTGAACTTTTATCATCGTAAACTGCCCCTTTGTTATTACCGCTGCGTGTTTCCAATTATTTTATATGTGAAAGAGGGCAAAGGGACAAATGGAGGGGGGGGGGGAGCGCAGAGCGTGGTAGTGGTGGAGGGAGGGGTGAGAAAGAGCAAGACAGACTTTGTAATTCCATGGGTGAGGTTATAGGGAAGATAAATAGCGTGACACCTTAATGGAGCCACACAGTTATTCTTTATGAATAAAGTGAGATTGCTTCATAAAAGGTAGAGCTATTGATTAATGATGGAGCTGAAGCACTCGTATCGATCCGAGACGAAAAGACTCTACAGTATTTACAGCTGTTACCGTTAAAACAAATGACTTAATAAAACCTGAACCTACAGTGAGTTCAGTAAAAAGCCAGACCCGGGTCTGACTGTGGGTCTCTGGTGGACTCAGTCATCACTGGTCTTCATGGTCTTTATGTGAGAAGATCAGAGTACAGATACAGATCCAAACACGTCCGTCATATAGGATCTGAATGTTAAAATATCTCTCATCACATATTGGGTATTATATTTTTGTATATTGTCTCTCTCTCACGGTACGGTGGAAATAAACAAAAAACATCCATCCGTCCAATCCAAACGTCCAATCGGTGATTTGCGATTGTCGCATTTACGAGAAAATTGATTGATGATCCAAACAGGTATGCAGCTACCAGGTGTGTTTTATAACTACAGGACCAGTCAAGAACTTCTATTGTTTAATTTGGGAGGTGGCAACAAGCAGATGCAACTTCATCCCTTCATCCCTCCACCAGTGGGGGGCGCCAAATAGAAAGACCAGGAGTTGTACGAATGTTTTCTCTGTTGGAAGAACCCAAAGTGGAGGTTCCAAAAAAAGAATGTACCACAACCCAACTGGGTGAGTGCCGACGCTCCGGGTGTTTGCTTTTATCCTTCCCTTCCTTTATACCGGCTCTGTTGTTTCTGTCGTCTTTCTCCAACCTCAAAGAGCAACCCGCCAAGACATGGTGTGTCCAAAACCACTTCAGGTCTGTGCTGCAGAAACCAGAAACTGCTCCAACAACGGCAACACTTTACCATGGCTCTTACACAATAACAAAAAGGTAACACACCCCAGTTATTAATGTCATCTCAGGCCTGTTTGGTCATTCGTGTGTCAGCTGCTGCTGTGTTTTACTGCTGTACCTACTCTGACGGCCTGTTCTGATAAATCTGGTCTGACATTTCCAATAGCTATACCGTAATGCCTAATTATTGAACAATTTCAGAGTTGAATCCGATTTAGTGATTTAAATGATGCTGCCTGAAGTCGTTTGGCTCCCGTAAAGACTTATCTCCTCTGGTGGATTTACCCATTTGTTTTGCTCTATTTTCTTCTTTTGCCAACCTTCCCTTTGTCCCATTGACTCTGGAGTCAGTGATCAGTTTCTATCGTGAATCAACATTGCCCCCTGTTGGTTGAACATAAGAAAGCTTATACAGTGATCCAGTTACAATGTATGGTTAAATCATGGGTTTTTTTTATAGAAGGTTGTTGGATTATTGCCCATCTATGTCGGTGCTCAGTGATAAAGGTCAAAGTAAATCAAGAGGAGCTAAAACAGAGCTTCATCCGCTCTGAAGGACATATGAAGCTTTTTGAATGAGAGGTGGAACATCTTCAACCGAGCTTACACAAGTCCAGTTGATTTATTGATACCTGTTAATTATAAAAACATAAGCAAGATTTTACATTAAATACTCTTGATGGAAACTGTGAAGAGGTCCTGCTGCACAACATTAAACCTATTACTGCTGATGTGTTGTAATTTCACAAGCATATCACATGTACAATGGCAGGAGGAAGATGATGGTTACTATGATAAAATTTATCATAAACAATATCATATTGTTTATGATATTGCTATAGCATGTAGAGATATACAGGTAGGATGAGGATGAGAGATATATAAACACAACTGTAGACAAACACAAACAACACCTAGCAGCAGAAATAAGGGCGCTGAAATTGCACAATAGGTCGAGATCCTATTAGATCCCAAGCAAGACGCCCACACGGTGGGCAGGCACGTCCATCGGTACAGAAGATAGTACAAGACACGTCATTATCAAAGTCCGTCGCCGCTCTCCTACACTCCCCCTCGTAACCCTCCATGATACATGCCACAATTGCAGTGACATTTGAGAATTTCCGTATGTGGCATTTACACGAGTTGTACCGGACGTCTGTGGCGTAGAGGGTGAAGAGAAGGGGAGAGAGCACAGTTTCCTGAGGAGTCCCTGTGCTGCTGGTCACCACTGAAGACAAACAGTCCCCCATACAAACATACTAGGTTCTGTTGGTCAGGTAGTCAGTGATCCAGCTCACCAGGTTGGGGTCCACAGCCATTGAGGCCAGTTTCTCCTGCAGGATCTGGGGCTGGATGGTGTTAAAGGCGCTCGAGAAGTCAAAGAGGGCCACCTTAACATACAGCCCCCTACATCCATGTAGGTAAGCACACGATGGAGGAGCTACAGGACAGCGTTGTCAACCCCAACCTGAAGCCTTCAGGCAAACTGGTTGGCTGTCACACCCAGTGGAAGTCTTCTCACCATACTGGTCTGTCCTCAACTACTGTAGTAAATCTCCTCTCAGGTGGAGCAGGATGAACCATGATCAGACCTGGTGGTAACGTTGCAGCAGGTGGACTGGTGTGGTCTTGTTGAAAGTTGCCGTTATCATGGCCCACATGAGGACCAGTAACCTGAACCATGACAGGAACTAGTGGTTTTTTGATGTTTTTTTTCCTCAAGACTCTTTCCGCTAAAGACTCTGGCATCTTCTGCGCACTAAACAAAGATAGAAATGTATTCCTGTTATCAAGACATCTGGAAGCATCCACTAAACCTCACTCAGAGGTGATGATGGTTATCACACACAAAGGAAGTCTTCTCACCTGTCTGGTCTGTCCTCCTCTACTGTAGTAAATCTCCTCTCAGGTGGAGGAGGCTGAACCATGATCACACCTGTTGGTAACGTACGAGCTGGTCTACAGTTGTCTGGGAGGGAGCTGGTGTTTTTAGGGTCCGTCTGAAGAGCAGCAGACTGAACCTTTGTCACGTTTGATTGGAATATCTTCCTTATTCTGGAAACAAAATGCAAGACCCTCTTTTTCTTCGCTTTCCTCTCCATCTTTGTTGATTTTGTCTCTGCAAATAGAAAGGACATTAGAACTCGCACCATCCTCCACATGCTCAGCTACCATTCAGGAGTACAGGTTACTGTTTCTCACCTTTTGTGACCGAGTCCTCATGGATAGAAGCCTTTTCGACACATTCAAGGACTTCTGTTGAAGACTCTTGCATCTTGTCCGAACAGGTGTGCGAACGAGCAGCAGACTGAACCTTGGGAACATCTGATGTAAATATTTTCTTTATCCTGGAGAAGAACTGCACAATCTTCTTCTTTTTCTTCATCATCTTCTTCAGTTCAAGACCATTAATGAATGGATGATTGAGGACTTCCTGGGGTGTTATCCTCTTATCAGGATCCATTTCTAACATGGCTTTCAGGAGCTCAATGCACCGCTCCCTTTCCACAGCTTCTGCTTTATTGTCTTCCTCCAGCTGCATCTAGTTCAGGAAGCAATGGTCAAAATCACCATCATAAGAATGTAGTCAATCATAGTAAAAAGCATGAAGCATTTAACCCTTACTGTTTTGAGATCATCCAGAGATTTGGCCTCTTGTCCCGTGGGAAGAAGAATTTGATGTTCCAGAATGTTCTGAAGAAAAGAACAGTCAATTGAGGAAATGCCTTCTGATGGAAAGTGTAAAATATTTGTGTTTGCATGACTGTCAGAAAATCTTATTCAGCTGTTCACATGTTATGTTCATTGGAGTTGAGAAGTGTGAAAATGTACATTGGGTGGAGACTTGTTGAGCATGGGTTTGGTGCGGATCTTCTTTGTGTAAATCCCCTTGTCAAGAACGTGTTTAGGTGGAACGCCCAGGAACTTAAACATTTGCCTAATCTGGAGATAAAACAGAACACAGTTATTTGTGCAACTTCAAAGGTTCCCTCTGCTGAACGTTCTATTCAGACTTTGTTCACATTGGTAACCACCAGTGGTGGGCAGTCATGGAGAGCAAGGCCTTCTCTGCTGCCCTAATATAACCAGAAATGATCATATTTATGACACACACATTGGGATATAATATGACCAACACTGGGTCAGTCTTCTACTTTTAGGTTAGAGAGATTTTATCCAATCAGAATTCGGCTAGCTTGTGTTGACATGTTCAACATGGCATATTGAATACAATCAGCACATGGCCTTCAGAATATACAAGGCAGGCATCCCTCCACTGAGAACATATAGTTAATAGACAGATACGATAGCCAATCAGAGCAAAAGTTGGCCAGACTAAGGCCTTCTAGCTGGCTTCACAGTGAGCTGACATGTGTGTGTCCTGTGATTGCAAACTCACTTCTGAGAAGGGAACGCTACGCAGTGCAGGGCTTTAGCGGACGAATCTGCATGCGCTTTGAAACTGGAAAATCTACTTGCTTTTTGCTCCCACATTGACTGAAGAAGGAGAAAACAAAGATTTGGTCGACCAATCCCCGAACTAGGTATCCTGTCCTAGGCTGTCCACTATTTCCAGACAACGACCACATTCCAAGTACGGTCGTTGGACTGTGAGTAGCACTGACACATTCCACAGAGTTAATAAGCTGGGACAAGACCAGCCACCACGAGAACTGAAGAAGCCTCCTGAATGAGAGCCTCTTAGATGAGAGGCAATGACTTAAAGAAACTTTCCTTCAGTCCATTGGATTTATTTAAACAGCTTTGGGTAACCATGACCTGGAGAACTGAGAACCTACACAGACGACCTGAATGAACACCAAACAATTTGACTAATTAAAATAGATATCTTACCACGACTTCATCTGCGTCACCAAAAAACAGAGGTATGCCCAAGACCATCCAGAACATTACACCACCCAAAGACCACATATCAGTGGCTTCAGAAAGTGGAAGGCCGAAAAAGACTTCTGGAGCCCTAAATGTGGGGGGAAAAAAAAAAAAGCAATATGTACGTCACATAGCAAAAATATTAAAAAGATACGTGGAGGATGTCCAAAATTAAACACCAGGCAAGCATGGACAGGAAGTCCACGCCTGCTTTGTTATGAGAAGTCTGGACACAATTAATTTACATCAGTATTCAAACAATCAGTATTTTAATAGACTTTACCTGAACATAGGTATAGTTATCGTCAAACCAAGCTCTAGTTCAGACGTGCGCAGGGCACAGCCAAAGTCTATCAGTTTGACTCTGAAGGGTCTCTGTTGATCTACCAGCATGATGTTATTTGGTTTTATGTCAGCATGGACGATCTCCATTTCCTTCAGGAGCAGCAAAGCCTCGGCCATCTGCAGAAAACAGACAGGAATCTATTTCACAGAGTTTTCGCAGATTTATAGCCGACAGCATTGTGTGTTTTATGTCTTCTCCTGGACATACCTGTTGGATCATGCCTCTGATGTCACTCAGCAGCATTGGCTTCATTTGGTCAAAAAAAAACTCATTCAGATCCCTGTCCAGCATCTCAAACACCGGCGCCTTTCCAACATTGAAGTCAAACCAGCCATGACATTTAACAATGTTATGCTGATCAGCGTTATTAGCCATTAATTGTTGTAAAAAATCAATCTGGAAAAACGGGAAAAGTTTGACACCATTATTTCCTTGTGGAGAGTTAATCTGTTCACATTTATGAAGGTCAGCTAGAAGAATTCAGATTAATTCAAGGCAGGAAAACATGTTGTGTTACTTTGGTCATGTTGTGTTACTTTGGTCAATGCATGTACAGTACTATTAATGTGTTATGACTAGCATTAACTAAGCTTTGTTCTCTGGCATCACTAACGAGACTAACAAAATGACATGTGAACATCCAAGTCACCTCAATCTGGGAACTACCGTCTGCTTTCAGAGGTCGCTTCACCACCATAACCTCTCCAGTGCCATTCCTCCTACATTTCCGTATTTGTCCAAAGCTCCCTTCTCCAAGCATCGACATTATCTCAAAGTCAAAGAAGTCTAAAGAGAACTCATCGCAGGGTTTGGATGGGTACTGACTAATCCATGGGTAGGATCCCCGGACAATAAATGGATGACAGAGGACTTCATCAGGCGTGATCCTTTCATCACGCTTAGGAGTCATCATAGCTGCTAGAAGCTGGAGGCACTCCAGCATCTCCTCATCTTCTTCATTAATTAACTCAGGATGCATCTAGTTCAGGAAGTAATGGTCAAATCAGTCAGAAAATCTTTTGCAGCCACAAACAACTTATATTGTTTAATTGAAGTTTCAAAGTATATGTGCTAATGCTTGTGCTACCTTTATTACCTTACTTTCCTTTAAATGGCTATATATAGCCTGTTTGTAACGGGGTAAAAGAGTGAGACTGGTCCATCAGGTGGAGGACATGGACCAGCAACCTCCTCAGTCTGTAGCAGATACTCATTTTGAGATGTCTTACCAGCCATTCTGTCAACTGGGCCTTGTGTTCACTGCATTTGAGTAAGTTGTACATGACTCGGCTCATGAACCACATATCAGTGGCCTCTGATAACGACAGACCTGAAGGTGTTTCTTGGGCCCTACATGGAGTAGAAACAAACATTTTAACAACGTTCTTCAAAAGAACGCAAAAATCCACCAAGACTGCTCAGTTCACCCTTTAGCCGCTAGCAACACATGAAAACATCAAGATGAACCCCAAATTCTCCCGGTCGCAAACACAACCTCCAACCAAGGTTCATTAAATCCACAGAGTATCTTAACTAGAGAGCAATTTGTGGAAAAAAAGATTGCTGAAAAAGGTGAATGAATGAAAATTAAACCAACATTAAACAATGCAATGCTACGTGAAGAACATCAATAATGATACTGAATGTAAATTATTGTATATGAGAAATATCTGAAAGATTGGTGAAACATTGGAAAAGGTCAGGAAGAGGCAAGCTAGTATGAACCCCAGTGCACTGCTCAATGTTAAATGCTAAAACACTGATTTTTAGCATGAGCAGCTGTCTGGTGGTTAGAATTATTACTAACATGAACAAACCAACCAACCAGACTCAGGTGAAAATATTGAAGGTATATTCACTGTTTCCATCATCCTTACGTATAGTCATCTTTACTGATGTCTGATCTCAGCCAGGCTGAACCAAAGTTTGCTAGCTTGACTCTGAACGGTCTCTTCTTTCGATCTTCCATGATGATATTCCTAAGGCGTATATTGCCATGGATCACTCCAATGGACTTCAGGCTCTTCAAAGCTGTGGCCATCTGCAGAAGACAGGTGTTCCACAGTTGAAATGGGACAGTTATTGACTATGTTTGTTATTGACTGTGGTCATACCTGTTGGATGATGTCTCTAATGTCATCCAGGCTCAGCGGGTCCGTGTTTGTGGAGAGATATTCATCTAGGTTGTAATCTAATGTCTCAAATGCCAGCAACTGTTTTTCATCAAACGAGCCAAGAAACTTGATAATATGATATTTATCTAAGTTTCGGCACATCAACTCCTCCAGAATGCCACGCTGCAGGTCAAAAGAAGGGAATCAATCATTTTGGAAACTTGTCAATAATCTGTCACTGACTAAGAGCCTAAATCTTAAAGGTACAATATTATGCTTTTAAGTAATGTCAGTCAGCTGTCAGATGTCCAACTACACACTGTATTCAAAATGTCTTGCCCGAAACTGATCCGTGGTCTTCAATATCTTTAACTGATTATTGATCAAATCACTTCACGTCAAGACGCTTCATATAAAGGGACTGGCCTCTGAGTTCCCTCTGTCAACACCTGCCACCGCCACCACCCACAACTCCCCAGTTGTTCTCATACACCACGTGGATGCACACACTACCGTCCACTCCCACTTACTTAGTCTAGACTAGAGTTTTTTTTAAACCTTTCAGTAACTCCATTACTAGATATTTCCCTCTCACTTTCTCATGTTTTTCACTCCTATTTTTCATGATATAACTGTTAATTTACCTGTGGTTATCATAGACCTACTTTCTCAGTCAGCCGAGCGTGACTGTATTGTGTAAAGACAAGATGGCTGATCGAGCCAAGACCGACCCGTAAATATCATGTAAATTTGTGGAGAGAAACACAGTGTTTGCAAATGGGACAGAAACCAGTAGAGACGACAACAGATGATTACGGACAGGAGGTAATTAAAGCTGTGTTTCCCGATAATCGTCACGAACGATGAGAGATCGCTAACTACACCGGGGAGCTAAGCTAATGCAGTCTAATGTAACATGGGTTGATACTGGAGAGGTAAGACCAAACGTGGAGGTTTTTCCTCTATTTGTGTACTATATTGAATAGTTGGCCGTTGGGTGCCGTCCCTACATTATCTCCGTCCGCTAACCTATGTGAGGAGGAAGACGAAAGAAAACTGTACATACACACACACACGCACACACAGGGTACATAAACACCTGACAGAAGTGGAGCTAACTAGTTAGCCAAATGCTAGTTGACTTCAACAGCTTTTGAGGAACTTTCAGTGCCTAGCTCTGAGTCAGGTCATGGCCACACACTGCTACCGTAGTCTGAACAAACTCCCCCTCGGGGATGACCATGCCTTTATCCAGGGAGAGAACATGTCAATCAATAAAATATGGCTCAGGATAAATCAATCACTCCCGTTGTTACACCAAGTTGGAGCTGCAACAAACGGATAGTTAGCAGGCTGTCTAGCACAAAATTCCATATATCTATTGATGGAAGAAGTGTCTGTTGTGCAGATTCCAGGAGTTGGTAGGTTGAAAAACATGTTTTCCATAATAGGAGCCCTTTAAAGATGTGAGCATAAAAATTATCAAGGCCTACCTCATACTCAAATTTGTGACTGCCTTTGACAGCTACTTTCCTCTGAGGTTTGATATTTTGGTCAACTTTTCGACTCGTCATTGTCATTCCTGCTTGTGTAATAGCACATACCTGTTTTTACTGAACAGGACTAATGCATAGGATATACTCTGAACTTTATAGAAGTGGTTTGTCTTTGATGTTTCCATTTGTTTGGTGTGAAGATGGTTTCATTTCTTTTTTATCTCTCTAAAAGGAAAAAAAGATCAAAACTTTAAGTACACAAGACCTGCCTGGCGGCCCTAGCGATGGTTGTTGGGTAAATGGTCGATCAACTGTGAATTTCAAAGATGTCGCCGAGCCGTCGACTTTGTCGAAGAAGCCTCTTGAATGAGAAGCGACAGCGTCTTCAACAACTTAAACAAGTCCAGTTGATCAAGTTGATTCGTTTTTCAGGGACCCACAGTGACTTTTGGTCTACTCTCCTTTGATATTTCTATATACAGTATTTACATAAAGTTTACTCACCTTGTACTTTGATAGAGGTCTTTGCTACAGGTGTGTGTACTAACTAATTAACCACCTAACAAGCCAAAATATGAAGCGAAGAAGAGTCAACCTAACCCTAACCCTATCCCTAGTCCTAAACCAAGCCATTCTCAGGCTTGGTTAGCTGCAGGAAACGGGTTCTGATTGAAACAACAGGTGAAATGCTGTGACGTTGTCGGTCAGCAATAAACTAAATATATATGAACATGTGAGGACAAAACAGCATAACACTGTTTCTGTCACATGTCAAGTTTGGATAGATGTACAGAGAACCAATCTACAACCGTAAGGATGGTACCTTCTGGTGGCGGGAGCCCCATGACGAAATCCATTGCACTGTGGGGTCACGGACAAGACGGAAAGAGAGTAGAGAGAGAAGTGGGAGGCCCTGCCCCACAAATGAGCAAGAAGAAAAGTGCATTTTAGTCTCTAGTTTGAGAAATAGATGCCTCACAGGCTTTTGGAAACCTCGGGTGAAATTTCTTCAGATTAACTCAATCCAAAGGTCTGCAATGCTGTAAGTGCTGCAGCAATGTTTGAAGGAAAAAAAATAATATTTCAAATGCAAACCATTATTTCTAACCTAGTCAATGTCTTGACTATATTTTCAATTCATTTTACAGTTCATGGTGGTGAATAAAAGTGTGTGGCAGCAAAGATTGGCTTTGAAACAGCTGAAAATTCATGCTTAGAATAAATTCACAGTTAACAAAGGTAAAATGGGGACCCCAGTTTGGATTTTTTATTTTTGCCTGTGTGTCACTGTCCTGTCCAAGTTTACACACCCCCCATCGTCCTCCAAGATATCAGCCTCCCCTCCCGTAAAACTTTATATCTAGCCAATGTCCTGCTTTGAGGTCCACTTGAATTTAGATCTGCTGTAACGATTTCTGTCATTCTGCATGAAACTTTGCGCGGAGCGTCAATCCTGACGTTCAGACTCTCCGGTTCCGGTTCGAGTCCCTGTCCGGGTTCTGGTCCAGCATGTATTCTGTGCTCCGCTGCGCGCCGGCGGCGCGTCTTTCCTCCGGTCGCCTCAGTTCGTCCAAATTCCACTTGGCAAGCGGTGAGTTGAGACCAGAAGGATCCGGTTCAGACGCACCGGATGACCGGTAAACACGTAAACCGGTTGAGGCTCAAGCTGTTTGTCACGTTTGTTGTAAAGTAAACGGAGGAAGTTCATGGATTTACGCGTCACGTCAACGCGATGCGGTTTATTCTGTCTAATAAAATCTAATAAAATAGATGTAAAAACAAACATCAGCCTCCAAACTGAACATTTCTCTATTAGAATGTTGATGCTGCTGAAAAAGAAAAAAAATGATTTAAATCATCTCTGTGGTGAAGAATTAATCTGTTCTTTCTTATTTAAGGGGGGAAAGTGGATTCCAACTCGCTATTGGACCTTCTTCTCTTTACTGTATTGTTTTAAACTAACAGCTGTCAGGGATGTAGAAAATGCAAAATATCAGCTGAGACGCAGCCACCTGAATTAAAGAGGAGTCAAATCTAAACATCCAGAAGACATGTGAACAGCAGGTTAAATATTGGTCTTGTTTCCTTGGGCAGTCTGATTAATGATTCCTCTGCTCCAAATGGAAACAGGCAGCATCCTGTTTTACACCCTGAACACAAAGGAGACTAACATGGTCTGACAGCACAGGAGGAGAACCCTGGAGGTTCAGTGTCAGAAAGCAGACGTGAAATGTTGTCAGGTTCTCCTCCTGGATGGCCCTGAGCTGATGGAGCTCCTGTTCCTCACTGCTTTACCTTCATTCATGCAGTTTGTCAGGAATCTGCCCTGAAATACTCCTCCACAGACATCCCACTGATGCCCCCTTGCAGCTTCCAGCCAGCAGAATACCAGGTAGACCACCAACCCCCTAAGCAGATCGTCTGACGTTCCTCCACCTGCACTGACGAATGCATGAAGAATCCCCCCAACCTGCCCCAGCCTCGTTTACCCTTCCTGTTTGTCTCCGTTCAGGGAATGTCCAAAGAGCGCCTGATGGAGATCCGCAGACGGAACTGCAACCCTGTGACCATGAAGGTCACCTACTACCAGAGGCCGGTGTTCATCCACCAGGGGTTCATGCAGTGGCTGTGGGACGTGGACGGCAGGAGGTACCTGGACCTGTTTGCCGGTTGCGTGAGTGTCAGCGTGGGCCACTGCCACCCGTAAGGCCCGTCCTCCAATCCCGTGTCCGATGAAGCATCGATGAAGAAGATCAAATCTAATCCATCTCCTGTGGGTCCAGGAAGGTGACGGCGGCGGCCGAGCAGCAGCTGAAGACGCTGTGGCACACCACCAACATCTATGTCCACCCTCCTCTGCAGGAGTACTGTGAGAAACTAGCCTCCCACCTGCCGGATCCTCTGAAGGTACCTGGGGGGGAAGTCACACTTTTTCAGCATATGAACTACTTATAAAGATCTACCAACCAAAACAATGCTGCTCGTAGCTGCTCGTACTGAAAATCTCCATCATCTTCGGACAGAGCTCTCGGAATCTTTACAGGAATTTCTCTCGACTGGACGATCTCACATCGCTCATGTTGGTAGATTTGTCCATCTGCACTGAGAAACACTCCCAATCTTCGGCCGTCGCTTTTGAAGTTGGCTTTAAGAAACACAACTTCTATCCGGACAACTGGCTTCTTAGTTCCTTGACCTTTCTCTTCCTCAGCTCATTATTTGGTGAAAAGTCTGCCTCCACGTTTCTCTTCTTCGGTATTGAGATGGTAAACTGGCAGATGACACAAACACACGTAGTAAATCTCAAAGTGAAACACTTGGTCCAGCTCTACCTACTCATTTTCATAGTTTTTCTTAAGGCAGAACTTCCTTCAGGGTCGACTGGTCAATCGGTGTGTTGAGCAGCCTGTTCTAACGTCTTCACAGGTGATCTATCTGACCAACAGCGGCTCAGAAGCCAACGACCTGGCTATGCTGATGGCTCGACTTCACACGGGCAACTATGACATCATCACCTTCAGGTGCAAGCCTTTCTTTTCTCCCCCTCATTGTTGATGCTGTTGTCTGGGTTCTGACTGTCTCTGGTGGGTCTTGTGTTTCAGAGGTTCGTACCACGGCGGCAGCCCACAAGCCATCGGCCTGACGTCCAACGTGGCCTATAAGTACCCCATCGCCAACGGGCTGGGCTGCACCAATGTACGTAAACACAAAAGATGTCCCGCGACAGCCAGGGCCCGTTCCGACCCAGCTGACCAGGTTCTGCCTCCAAACAGACCATGTGTCCCGACGTGTTCAGGGGCCCGTGGGGAGGGAGCCACTGCAGGGACTCCCCTGTGCAGACTATCAGGGAGTGTACCTGCACCCCAGGTACGAACACACGATTTTATTAAAGTTCGGGTTGTTGTCTTTATGCTGTACAGGTAAAACCTCGGGTTACGTCGTTTGGAGCTACGTTGTTTGGAGTTAAGTCCTTTGGAGTTACATAATTTGGAGTTATGTCGTTTGGAGTCACGTCCTTAGAAAAATACACGTATAAATAAAAATCAAATTTATGTCATTTTCCTCCACTTTACGTCTGTCTGCCACAAATACTGGAATCATAAAATCACTAGTAAACCGTTAAAAGCACACAATATCATGTACCTGCGCAATAAATTAGAATAAAATGTTGTATTATTACTCCATAGCAACCCCCTTGACCCACAATGAGGAAGAAGCAGCTGATGACAAGATATTTTTTTAATACTAAAATAAAAATGAAATTTAATTGTCAAATTGAAAAAAATATTTGGTTCTTATGACCCAAATATTATCAAAATACATTCATTAATAAAGTTCAGTACAGCACTGTGAATGGTCACATACAGTTTAGCCTGGGGACGAATTCATTCAACATCGTTTTTCCTGGAACAATTAACAACGCAAGACAAGGTTTATCTGTATACATTAATAAGTTTGTCAATCCGATCACTCAGAAGGATCCGACTGATAAACTGGTGAACCGGTGACTCCCTCCCTATTAAACGAGACCCTTACTGAGTTACCTGGATAAAGTCCAGAGTCCGTCCCGGTTAATGATGAACATTTTTAGCTCTTTCCAGGAACCATTGTATGTCCTACTTGTGTGTTGACACACACAACCACAAATTATATGGTATTAAAGTAGTTTAAAGACGTGTTGCTGCACGCCCATGTCAGCTATGTTGTTTCTGACTTTACCTACCTTAATGGGTTCATCCCAGGTAGGAGCCTTGCCCTCGCCTGCATTATCATTCTCTGTTCCATCAGCTCCTGAACATCTGGGTTATACGCGGTGGTTGTTGTCCAGAGGTCCTGGTGTAAACGCTGCCGTTTGGTGCTGATGTGGATCGGTGTCTTTATTGATCCCACAGGTCGCTGCGAGGCCAACGATCACTACATCGCTCAGCTCAAAGAGACCTTCCAAACCAGCGTCCCGAGTCGAATCGCTGCGTTCTTTACAGAACCCATTCAGGTACGAGGTTCTCCTGGGTTCATTTCCAGATGTCACACAGGAGCGTTTGTGTATCAGACGTGTGTTTCCTTCAGGGAGTCGGCGGAGCGGTGCAGTACCCCAAAAACTACCTGAAGGAGGCGTACAAACTGGTCAGAGAGAGAGGCGGAGTCTGCATCGCTGATGAGGTCCAGACTGGATTCGGCCGAACAGGAAGCCACTTCTGGGGGTTCCAGGGTCACGATGTCCTTCCTGATGTGGTAACCATGGCGAAGGGCATTGGTAATGGATTCCCAATGGGAGCCGTTGTCACGACACCAGGTGAGGTTAAAAACGCTGGCCTGCTTTTATGGCCATATAAGGAAAGACATCCTGCTAAGAAGAGGAGCTCCATTGCGGGTTTTTTCTGCCTTCCAGAAATTGCTGCCTCATTGTCTAAGGGCGTCCACTTCACCACCTTTGGGGGGAATCCTGTGGCGTGCGCCATCGCCTCTTCGGTGCTCGATGTAGGAATGGATCTTCTTTCTTCCATTAGTCGTTCAGTTTAAATACAGAATCCAGTCCAGAATCAAACCGTGTTTCTGAACAGGCGATCAGAGAGGACGACACGCAGCGGACCAGCCAGGAGGTGGGGACCTACCTGATGACAGAACTGGCCAAGCTCAGGGACAAGTATGACATCATCGGTGACGTCAGAGGAAAAGGCCTGCAGATCGGCGTGGAAATGGTCAAAGACAAGGTGCTGAGTTTGTGACAAGCGACACCGAGCTCTGCTGACACGCGTGATCGTGGTCATGTGTCTGTGGTGAGGCCCCCAGGGGCCCATTCCAGCAGAGCTTCAGTTAACCGTTACCAGCAGGGGGCATTGAGTCAGCCATGATGGGGTGGTCTGATTTAGGTGGGGGGGCCACAGCTAAAAACAAGAGTCAGAAACCTTGAGAACCGCTGCTACGACTGGACAGCAGCCATCAGGGACGTCCACTAGTGATCGTACTCTCGTCCACAGGCCAGCAGGGAGCCGCTGCCTCCTGAGGGAGTCGCTGAGATCTTTGAGGATGTGAAGGACATGGGGGTCCTGATGGGGAAAGGAGGTCTGTATGGACAGGTAAGGCTAGCCCCCCCTCAGGTTGGTACTGAACCACCGTCATGAACCCTGTCAGTGAGCACCAGCACAGACCTCACATGCTGTCCATGCTGTCCCCATGCAGACCTTCCGCATTAAACCCCCCATGTGCATCACCATGAAGGACGCAGACTTCTTTGTGGCGGTTTTTAATAGGTCTGTCCACAACTATCTGGAGAGGAGATGAACGTTGGGATGAAGGTCGACCTGGAAACCCTGAAGGTCATCGACTGTCCATCCAATAATCTGAGCGTTGTCTCTAATCTACATTCCAGAACCAGATTAAATGATTCCAACATTAAACCAGTGGCTGTGACTACAAATCTATCATCTGTCCACCTTCAGAGAGGCTTTCAGTCTCCTCATCATCATCACCACGACAACCAGTTTTATTAAAGACACACTGCAACTCAAGAAAGCGTGAACCCAAATAAAAGACAAGCAAAAAATTGAAACAAGGACAGAAGCAAATACCTGTGTTGTTTTAGGCTCACAGGAAGTATTTGTTGACTATGACCTCACCATGTTAGACTATCAGCTGTTAAGTCATTGGCTTCTTCAAGTGTTGAAGAGAAACCTTGAATTGTTTTCTTCAACAAATTTGGATCAAAATTATTTAAGAAAAACAAAATACACAGATTAAAAACTACTCAACATGTTTAATGGAATGTTGCCATGATGCAATTTTGCACGATCACAATGAAATAAGGTACCAAACCCCCCTAAATTTACAAAAATGAAATACAGAATTGAAGAGATAGAGTCAGAGTGGGCATGCCTCTTTAACATTGTGTGAAAGGCAGACTGGGGTGGTGGTTCCTCTTTTTAAAGAGGTGTGTGCCAACTAGAGGGACATCACACTCCCCAGCCTCCCTAGGAAAGTTTACTCCAAGGTCCTGGAAAGGAGGGTCCGGCCAATTGTCAAACCCCAAATTGAAGAGGAACAATGTGGGTTCCGTCCTGGTCGTGGAACAACAGACCTGCTTTTTACTCTCTCAGGGATCTTAGAGGGCTTGGGAGTATGCCCACGATCAGGTCCCCAGGAATTTACTGTGGGAGGTGCTGCAGGAGTATGGGCTGAGGGGGTCACTCCTCAAGGCCATCCAATCCCTATACGCCCAAAGTGCGAGTTGTGTTCAAGTTCTCAGCAATAAGTCGGCTTGTCCCGAGTGGCTGTTGGCCTTTGCCAGGGCTGCGCTTTATCACCAATTCTGCTTGTGATTTTCATGGACGGGATATCGAGGCGTAGTCGTGGTGAGGAGGGGTTACAGTTTGGTGGCCTGAGGATTGCATCGCTGCTTTTTGCAGATGATGTGGTCCTGTTTGCGTCATCGGCCTGTGACCTGCAGCGATCACTGGTCCGGTTTGCAGCCGAGTGTGAAGCGGCGGAAATGAAGATCAGTACCTCCAAATGTGAGGCCATGGTCCTCAGCAGGAATCTTTGTTACAAAGGTCATTGACGGTAGACTACTAGATGCAGACCGGTGTTAAGATGGGATGTATCTTCTCTGTCTCTGATCGGCTGATGCAAACCATGTGTGGGACAGTCTGCAAACTAAACACAGAAATGTATTCCTGTCATGAAGACGTATTAAAGCATCCAATAATCAGTTGTTACACCAAGAGGACCTCTTACCGTACTGGTCTGTCCTCATCTACTGCAGTAAATCTCCTCTCAGGTGGAGGAGGCTGAACCATGATTACACCTGGTGGTAACGTTGCAGCAGGTGGACTGGTGTGGTCTTGTTGAGAGCTGGCGTTATCAAGTCCCACATGAGAACCAGTAACCTGAACCACGACAGGAACTGGTGGTGAGATTCTTTTTTTCCTCAAGACTATTTCCACTAAAGACTCTGGCATCTTCCACACACTAAAAACAGATAGAAATGTATTCCTGTTATCGACACATCTGAAAGCATCCTATAAACCTCACTCAGAGGTGATGATGGTTGTGACACACAAAGGAAGTCTTCTCACCTGTCTGGTCTGTCCTCATCTACTGTACTAGATGTCCTCTCAGGTGGAGGAGGCTGGACCATGATCACACCTGTTGGTGACGTTGTAGGAGCTTGTCTACAGTGGTCTGGGTGGGAGCTGGTGTTTTTAGGGTCCAGCTGAAGAGTAGTAGACTGAACCTTTGTCACACTTGATTGGAATGTCTTCCCTATCCTTGAGATGAAATTCAAGAACCTTTTCTTTTTTGCTTTCTTCTCCATCTTTGTTGCTTTGGTCTCTGCAAATGAAGAGGATATAGCACTTGCACCATCCTTCACATTCTCAGCTACCATTCAGGAGTACGGGTGACTGTTTCTTACCTTTTGTGACTAAGTCCTCATGGATAGAAGCCTTTTCAACACATTCAGAGACTTCTGCTGAAGACTCTAGCATCTTGTCAGAAAAGGTGTGTAAAGGAGCCACAGACTGAACCTTGGGAACATCTGATGTGAATATTTTCTTTATCCTGGAGAAAAACTGCAGGATCTTCATCTTCTTCTTCTTTTTCTTCATCATCTTCTTCAGTTCAATACCATTGATGAATGGATGATTGAGGACTTCCTGGGGTGTTATCCTCTTATCAGGATCCATTTCTAACATGGCTTTCAGGAGCTCGATGCACCGCTCCCTTTCCACAGCTTCTGCTTTATTGTCTTCCTCCAGCTGCATCTAGTTCAGGAAGCAATGGTCAAAATCACCATCAGTCACTCATCCTTATGATCATGAGAACGTAGTCAATTATAGTAATAAAAACATGGATCATGTAACCCTTACTGTTTTCAGATCATCCAGAGATTTGAGCTCTTGACCTGTGAGAAGAAAAATTTGACGTTCCACAATGCTCTGAAGAAGAACGAGAGCAAATTACGGAGGAAATGCTTTCTGAGGGAAAGTGTAAAATATTTGTGTTTGCATGACTGTCAGAAAATCTCTGAACATGTTATATTCATTGGAGTTGAGAAGTTTAAAGATGTACATTGGGTGGAGACTTGTTGAGCACGGCATTGGTTAGGAACTTCTTTGTGTAAATCCCCTTGTCAAGAACGTGTTTAGGTGGAACGCCCAGGAACTTAAACATTTGTCTAATCTGGAGATAAAACAGAAGTTATTTGTGCAACTTCCTGTTTCCAGCAGCTATAAGGAAACAGGACAAATCAGTCAGGTGAAGGATACCTGTCCAGCAGCCTCCCAAGTTTCTTTAGAACACTGACCCGAATGAACCACAAACAAGTGGACTGATTAGAATAGATATCTTACCACAGATTCATCTGATCTGCCAAGAAACAGAGGTATGCCCAAGACCATCCAGAACATTACACAGCCCAAAGACCACATATCAATGGCCTCAGAAAGTGGAAGGCCGAAAAAGACTTCTGGAGCCCTAAAAGTGGATAAAACAAGCAATACATACATTAGATATCATAAGTATGAAAAAGGTACACAGAGGACGTCCAAAATTAAACACCGGGACAGGAAGTCCATGCCTGCTTCTTTACGAGAAGACACTACTAATTTACATCAGTACAGTAATCCCTTGCTTGTTTACGCTTCCAGATGCACGGCTTCACTACATCACGGATTTTTAGTAGGTAGTCACGTGATACGGTATATGCATGCTATTGGCTGACAGCATTCGGAAGTGCGCTCAGTTCCAAGACTCACGGAACGCAGTGCACTCCGTCTATAAGAGTGTGGGCAAAGGTACTGCAGATTAAGGTGGTTTAATATCAGTATGGGGAGGGTTCATAAACGTTTAAATTACCGTAAATAAATAATAAAATAAATAGTTTGTCGCTGTATTGCGGGATTTCGTTTTTCACGGGTGGTCCTGGAAGGCATTAGCCGCAACTAATGAGGGATAAACAGTATTCAAACAATCAGTATTTTAATAGACTTTACCTGAACATAGGTATAGTTATTGTCAAACCAAGCTTTAGTTCAGACGTGTGCCTTGCATAGCCAAAGTCTATCAGTTTGACTCTGAAGGGTCTCTGTTGATCTACCAGCATGATGTTATTTGCTTTCATGTCGGCATGGACGATCTCCATTTCCTTCAGGAGCAGCAAAGCCTCGGCCATCTGCAGAAAACAGGCAGGAATCTATTTCACAGAGTTTTCACAGTTTTATAACCAACTGCATTGTGTGTTTTCTGTCAACTCTTAAACCAACCTGTTGGATCATGCCTCTGATGTCACTCAGAAGCATTGGCTTCATATTTTCTAGCAAAATGTCCTGCAGATCCCTGTCCAGCATCTCAAAAACTGGAGCCTTTCCAACATTGAAATGGAACCAGCCATGACATTTAACAATGTTATGCTGGTCAGCGTTATTAGCCATTAATTGTTGTAAAACATGAATCTGGAAAAACGTGACATGTTTGACACCATTATTTCCTGGTGGAGAGTTAATCTGTTCACATTTATGAACGTCAGCTAAAAGAACACGCTAGTGTGCCATGAGAGACTGACAGGTGTGCCGTGGGAAATGGCCCACTTTTCACTTAATTTGTCTAGAAAATGCCATTGTCGAGTGTCAGTGCTGTAATCTGGATGCTTGTGTGGCAGAGTAGTGCAGTACTGCTCCCTACCACTAGGTAGCAGCATGCCAATGGAAGCAGGTAGTTAATTTCCCTGTCATTTTGAAAAAATATGTCTGTGTCTGTGTTCTCAGTTATCCAAGTCATGGTATCAGAAGCCGTTTAAATCAAAAAACTTTCAGAAAGTTTATTGAAGATGTTCCACGTCTCATCCAAGATCTCACTACACTATCAAATTGTGAACATCAAACTCACCTCATTCAGGGAACTACCGTCTGCTTCCAGGGGTCGCTTCACCGCCACAACCTCTCCAGTGTCATTCCTCCTACATTTCCTTATTTGTCCAAAGCTCCCTTGTCCCAGCATCGACATTATCTCAAAGTCAAAGAAGTCTAAAGAGAACTCATCGCAGGGTTTGGATGGGTACTGACTAATCCATGGGTAGGATCCCCGGACAATAAATGGATGACAGAGGACTTCATCAGGCGTGATCCTTTCATCACGCTTAGGAGTCATCATAGCTGCTAGAAGCCGGAGGCACTCCAGCATCTCCTCATCTTCTTCATTAATTAACTCAGGATGCATCTAGTTCAGGAAGTAATGGTCAAATCAGTCAGAAAATCTTTTGCAGCCACAAACAACTTATGTTCATTAATTGGTCTTTGGAATTATATGTGCTTAATGCCTCTTATATGTCTATGTCTGTGTAAAGACTCCCTTTACTTTGCCTTACAGCTAGCTAAATCATAGATTAAAAATTCCACTATTTGAAACGTGTCTATGTAGCCTGTTTGTAATGGGGTAAAAGAGTGAGACTGGGCCGTCAGGTGAAGGATGTGGAGCAGCAACCTCCTCAGTCTGTAGTAATTGAACTCATTATAAGATGTCTTACCAGCCATTCTGTCAACTGGGCCTTGCGTTCACTGCACTTGAGTAAGTTGTATATGACTTGGCTCATAAACCACATATCAGTGGCCTCTGATAATGACGGACCTGAAAATGTTTCTGGGGCCCTACATGTAGAAGAAACAAACATTTTAACAAAGTCCTTCAACAGAAGGCAAAAATCTACCAAGACTGCTCAGTTCAACCGTTAGCCACCAGCAGCACATGAAAACATCACAAACATGAAGATCAGCCCTAAATTCGCTTTGTCGCACAACCTCCCACCAAGGTACATTAAATCCATGAAGAATGAAAAACATCAATAATGATATTGGATATATTGTATATTATTGTACATGAGAAATATCTGAAAGATTGTTGAAAAACTGGAAAGAGTCAGGAAGAGTCAAGTTTGTCTGCAACCCAGTTCACTGCTCAATGTTAAATGCTAAAACACTAAATTTTAGCATGAGCAAACGTCTAGTGGCTAGAATTGTTGCTAACATGAGCTAACAAACTGACCGGAGCCAATAGCATTCGCAGCAAATCCTGCAGACAGACTCTCCTCATAGGAGAGTATTATCCTTACATATGTTCATCTTCTGGATCCTCCTTGACATCTGATCTCAGCCGGGCTGAACCAAAGTTTGCCAGCTTGACTCTGAGCGGTCTCGTCCTTCGATCCTCCATGAGGATATTCTTAAGGCGCACACTACCATGGATCACTCCAATGGACTTCAGGCTCTTCAAAGCTGTGGCCATCTGCAGAAGACAGGTGTTCCATAGTTGAAATGGGACAGTTATTGGCAATTTTTGTTATAGACTGTTCATACCTGTTGGACGATGTCTCTAATGTCATCCAGGCTCAGTGGGTCCGTGTTTGTGGAGAGATATTCATCTAGGTTGATGTCTAATGTCTCAAATGCCAGCAATTGTCTTTCAGCAAACGAGCCAAGAAACTCGATAATATGATATTTATCCAAGTTTCTGCACATCAACTCCTCCAGGATTTCACGCTGCAGGTCAAGAAAATTAATTAATCTGTTTGAAAGGTTCTTATTGATAATGTGTGACTGACTCATGGTCTAAATATTAAAGATATGAGCATCATAATTGTCAAGGCGTACCTCAGAATTAAAGTTGTGACTCTGTTTGACAGTTACAGTCTTCAGAGTTTTGATATTCCGCCACAAACGCACACCGTCAGGCTTCTCTTCATATACATCATAGTCTTTATATTGTAATTCAAAATTATGATCAAAATTCCCACTCATTCCTTGGGTTATTACTCAACAGAAGGGATGCGCAGAATAACTTTTGAACTTTACAGAAGTGGTTTGTCTTTGATGCTTTGATTCTTTTGGCATGAACATGGTTTAATTTCTTTTTTTTATCTCTCTAAAATGAAAAAAAGATCAAAACTTTAAGCGCACAAGTCCCGCCTAGATGCCCCAACAACGGTTGTTGGGGGTAACAGGGAGTGTCAATGGTCCATCGATTAGGAATTCCAAAGACATCATTGAACCATTGTGTGCAGAGCAGACTTTTCTGAAGAAACCTCTTGAATGAGAGGCAACAGCGTCTTCAACCAAACCTAAACAAGTCTAGCTTATTCTTGTTTAGCTCTTCTTGATCACCTACTACTACCTACTAAAAATCTGCGATGTAGTGAAGCCGTGCATCTTGAAGCGCATACAAGCGAGGAAATATTGTATATCAATACAATGTATTGATATAATATATCAATATATTTACAAATACATATGTTTTGGGTTTAATAGCAGATCATTTTGATCATTTTGTCATTTTTATTTATAGGTACCCTGCATGGTGGAAAAAGTGTGAGCACCCCGGTGAAAAGACTATGTTTTCATTTCAAACAGTAGGGGGCAGCAATGCGTTAGGTTGAAATCGGACCAAAACAAAACGCGAAGAAGAGGAAACCTCGCGAGATTTCGGTCTGAGCGTGATTTGGTTCACTGTCGGAAACCGGTTCCGGTTGTGAAGCCGCGTGTTTAGGAAATACTCTGAAGTTGTTTGTCAGTGATTGACTAAATATTTACAAACATGTGAGGACAAAACATCTTAACTTTGTTGTTGTCACGTGACCGGATTGGATAGCTGCACAGATTTAAGCTAGTCCAGACCGTTAGCATGCTAAAGCTTGCTGCGTGTTAGCCTCGCTGGCCTGAACAGGTTTTTATTTATTTTTTTATTTTTTTGAGGGAGGGGGTGTTTAGATTTTTTTTTCTCCCCCCGTTGGCTGACAATGAAGTGTCACTACGAAATCTTAAATGTGAAACGAGACGCAGGAGACGACGATCTGAAGAAAGCTTATCGTAAATTAGCACTGAGGTGGCATCCAGGTAAGCTAGCGACACGATGACGTCACTACTTCCGGTCTTTTTTTGTTTTGCGTCGGTAACGAGTTAAACTTTATGTTCAGGACATAATAAACTACTTACGATTTGTGCTAATATAAAACGTTTCTGTCAGCAGTGTGTGAGGATGTTGCGTTTGGGTACAGTAATATGAGTATTCAAATTCAAAAAACTTTATTTGTCCCCCAAGGGGCAATTGAAGGCACATAGAGCAGCAGTATTGGTGCAAAAGACAGGATTGGGGCAAAAAAAAAAAAAGAAATGCAGAGTGCAAAGAGCAAAAACCCAGACTCAATGCAAAACTAGGAGATAGGCAGTCAGACACTGCAGCATCCCGCGACACCCCTGAATTCAACATTTCAACCTGACCTACTTGCAAAGGTCAAAGATCAAATTTAGTGCTCTGACCTCCTGGCTTTGATCTATGGTCATACTCACACTGGCCTTCTCGTCTTTCTAATCCGGTTCCTGAGTTTCACAAATGTTGAAATTTCACCTTGACTTAGTTTTCTCAAGGTCAAGGTCAACATCTCATTTTCATCCCTCTTTGCCGCGCAAGTAATGTGTTTTTTGTTTCATCTGTATCTGCAACGGTTTTGAATCTATATGGTCGACTAATGGATGAACACTGACAGTTAAAATACTTGTACTTGTACTCGATGGAAGGTCCAGAGAAACTAAAATCCCCTTTCTGTCGTCTCAACACAAACTCAGATGATTGTGTTGGTTTATTCCTCTCTTCAGTATCTGAGGCTGCCTCCTCCATCCTCATTCATTCACGTCTCAGTGAGCCTTCTGGTCAGTTTGTCTCTGATTGCGTCTTTCGTTTCCTTCTGACTCCCCCAGATAAAAACTTGGACAATGCAGAGGAGGCTGCCGAGCAGTTCAAGCTCATCCAGGCTGCTTACGACGTCCTGAGCGACCCGCAGGAGAGAGCCTGGTGCGTGGAGATCCTCCAGTCCCACGCCTGTACCGCTCTGAGGTTCAGTGATTGATTATTGATCATCAGGAGTAGGTGTGAAGCCTCCGTCTCTGTCTGCGCTGCAGGTATGACAACCACAGGGAGGCTCTGCTGAAGGGAGGGTTGAGCGGCGACTATGAGGACGACAGCATTGACCTGCTGCAGTTTTTCACTGTCACCTGCTATTCCGGCTTTGGAGACGATGAGAAGGTGAGTTTACTGCATCCCCACATCTGGATCTGTTTACAGCTCTTCTGCACAAGGAGTGGGACATTATTCCACAACTTTTCAAGGTTGGGGGTTTAATTCTGTCTCTCTCGCTCCCTCCCAGGGCTTTTACGCTGTTTACAGGAATCTCTTTGAGTCTGTGGTTAAGGAGGAGATGGAGCATTGCAAGGTGGACGAAGAGGAGGAGGAGGAAGAGTTCCCTCCCTTTGGAGACTCGCAGAGTGACTATGACACAGTAAGCTGAACATACATTTCACTCCCTAGATGTCAGGTTTGTGTTTCAGCGGGAGGGTCAGGGTCTTTGGGAGCCCCTCCCCATCAGTATCCCACTTCTACATCAGTGTAAGTGAGAACTGATCCCCTGTAGGTGGCACTAGGGGTAGTTTGGACGAGCGATTGGCGTCTGTTACAGGAGAATAAGAAAGGAAGAGACGAGAAGACAATCGAGAAAGTCGGACAAATTCAGCTCAGACTCGTATGGACAACGTTTGATGATAGTTCGGTTAAAAAGAGTCACAATGGTGAAAAAAAAAAGGAAGGAGAGGTTGAAAGGATTGGGGTGTGAATCTCATCCCAGAGAGCTGCTTCAGTGTCACTAGATCTCCTAAAAAAATAATTTGCTGTCAAATGTGAACTGTTAAAATAGTTGTACCTTCGTAAATAAATTATTTGACCATCAGAAGCTCTTTATGAGCGTTGCTTGTGTTGTTTTATATAAGTAAAGATGTTTTTAGGTGTCACTACAGCTAAAATATTAGCGTCTCTGTCTCCGTTCTGCTCGACTTGCCTCTGTTTTCTCTGTTTTTTGGTCAAAAACAGGTGTTTTTGCTAAAACCGCCTGATGTTCCACTGCTGATAACTAAAAAACCCAGGAGGATAGAAAAAAAACTTCTGGTGAAAGAAGAGAGTCTAGACTTTGTTTTGATGGTTTGTTTGTGTTTGTAGTCATAGAACTCAAGATTCTGTGGGCCTTGAAAGATCAGTCAAAACCCTCCAAAATGCTCCAGTACATAGAACTCTGAGAACATCAGACAAATAGTTAAAGATGTCAGAATCCTTCTCTACATAAATAACACAGGAGCTGTTTTTCTTGTTTCCCTTCCACAGATAGTTCATGTGTTTTACGGCTACTGGCAGAGCTTCTGCACTCGTAAAAACTTTGCGTGGAAGGAGGAGTACGACACGAGGCAGGCCTCCAACCGCTGGGAGAAACGGGCAATGGAGAAGGAGAACAAGAAGACCCGAGAGAAGGCTCGAAAGGAGCGCAGCGAGCTGGTGCGACAGCTGGTGGCCTTCGTCCGCAAGCGCGACCGGCGCGTCCAGGCCCACAGGAAGCTGGTGGAGGAGCAGAACGCCGAGAAGATCAAGAAGGTGGAGGAGCTGAGGAGGAAGCAGAAGCTGAGCCGGGCCAAGTGAGGACCAGGGGTGGATGACAGACGGGGTGGGACGTTGTCTCGTCCTTACCTTCAATCGTTTGTTCTGCTGTCCCTCCATCCAAGGCTGGCAGACGACTACAAGGAGCAGAGCTGGGCGGCCATGTCCGCGCTGGAGGAGCAGCTGCAGCAGATGGAGGCTCGGTACGGGGAGGAGTTCGGAGACGCGTCGGAGGACGAGGAAGAAGAGAACAGCGAGGAGGAAAGAGGTGGGTCACACCGTGGCGTCAGGCTGTCCGGTGTGTGTGTGTGTGTGTGTGTGTGTGTGTGTGTGTGTGTGTGTGACTGACCAGAACACTGTGGGCAGCGTGTGTTTTATTCCTTCGGTCATATTCCTTCACAGATGCAGAGCAGCTGGATGGAGATCAACTGAACATTGATTATTATGATGGTCTGTTCTGCCCCGCCTGTGACAAATCCTTCAAATCAGATAAAGCGTAAGTACCCCCCCAGGTCTGTACTGGTCTGTTAAGATAGACTTTATCCCAAACTGGGAAATTGAAATGTTTTGTTCTAGTTTGTTCTGGTCTGTTCTAGTCCGGTCTCCAAAGTCTGTCTCGTCATCTATAATTTTATTCACTGTCTTCTTTACAGCATGAAAAATCACGAGAAATCCAAAAAGCACCGGGAGATGGTGGCGTTACTACGGCAACAGCTGGAGGACGAAGAGGATTTACTTGGTTTGAACCTGGAAGGAACGCTGGAAGATGAGGAGGAGGAAACACAGAGGCAAAAGTATGAAGCAGGATGTGATGATGAAACACAGCAGTGTCTTCCCCTGCTTCTCCGGGACTCATCTGAGTCGGTGATGTCATAATTTTGTTTCCTGCCTGCAGGCTGTCCAAAAAGCAGAAGAAGAAAAAGAAACAGCAGAAAGTGGCTCCTGTGAGTTCTTGTCCTGCTCTCCAGTGACGGTTTACGGTTCTGTTTGACGTTCTTCACGTCCGTTTCAGAGGCTTGATGAAGAGGAGGAGAACGTAACGCTGATCAACGGCGAGGCGGAGAGCCCCGAGAAGTCAGGGGACCCCCTAGAGCCTGAGAAGCAGGATGAGCCCCCTCCTGCAGAGGTCAAGAGGTCAGCCCAGTCTTACCCATCTCCAGATCTGTGTGTTTTTTTTGTGTCTTTCCTCACGGTTTGGGTTTTATTTGTTTCAGCAGCTCCGGGAAACCAAAGGGAAAGAAGGGAGGGAAAGACAAAGCAAATAATTCAAATGCACGAGAGCAGTTTCCTGAGGTGTGTTTGTCAAGAGTCGGGGTTTTTTATTAAGTTAATCTTTTATTACAAGGAAATCAACACAAGATAAACAGTGAAAATAAAATGTGAAATTGTTAATTTCTCCTTCCTCCCCCCAGAAGGAGGCGAACCTCTGCTGTGTGACCTGCTACGAGGAGTTTCCCACCAGAAATAAGCTGTTCGACCACCTGAAGGCAAGCGGTCACGCCACTGTGCTGTCCAACGCGGCGCACGCCTCCACCAGCAGGAGCAAGAAGGACAAGAAGAAGAACAGATGACACGCCTCTCAGTCTGCGACCACGAGTCCATCTACCATAAAAACAGTTTGAATAAAAGTGACACTGCATGGCCGCACCTCTGGAATCACGAGCATTAATGCTAACAAGTTAGCCTGGATCAAATGTGTTGAGCTGAAGACGGCGTTTGATTAAAAGAAGGTTCAAATCATTCAGATCCTGGTGAGGCTGAATGAGTCGTTTAGGAGAAGGTCTGGTCAGCTGACGCCAGCCGACTCCGCCTCTTTCTTGCTCATTGTCTGTTCATTTGACCTTGGACGGCCTTGTTAAAAACGGCCACGAAGAAATCCACGTCCTCCTTTGTGATGCACATCGGCGGCTGGATGCGGAAGGTCTGAAGAGACGAGCAGACAGGATGTTAAATGTAAGTAACCTGGTCATGTGATCGATAGTGTTCTGATGCTTTATACAGTAGAACCTCGACATACGAGCAAAGTCAGAGATCGGAGCTGCTCCACATACGAGTTGTTTGAGATACAAGTCGTTGCTCTGCCCATATTTTTGTTTTACGTACGAGTGAAATTCCGAGATCTGAGTCATGCTTCAGGAAACCTCCAGTAGTTGGCGGATGGATACGACATCAGTGAAACCGGATCTCGTTCTTTACCACGCGTATAAAAATTATTTTAGTTTTAAACGGTTCAATTCTCAAGTTCAGTCATGGAACCGCTTCAACTCGTATCGAGGTTCTACTTGTATTTTTTTATATGTATTTATTCGCTTTGGAGGTGCTTTTAGAGTCTGGAGCAAACAAGGTCCTCAAAGACCAGGCTTAAAGAGGTGGCAGAGGTTTAAACCAGAGGGTTGTTGGTTTGAACAAGAATTACTTAATAAACTACAAATTAATTCCTGATGCATCTGAACCTTTTTGTTGGCATCAAACCTAACCGCGTGTACGCAGCCACTACCTGTCCGTAGACACCGGTTTTCCCGATCAGGACCCCCATGTCCTTTATGTCCTCAAAGATCTGACTCATGGCCTCCAGAGGCAGCGGCTCTCTGCTGACCTGCAGTGGGAGAGAGATCAGATTGAACCGGTTGGCAATTACATTCAGGTAACGATCAGTGTGCGATTTCCTGTGGAGACAGGAAACACTTCAGCACCTTGTCTTTGACCATTTCCACGCCGACCTGCAGGCCTTTTCCCCTGACGTCACCGATGATCTCATGCTGGTCTCTGAGCTTCGCCAGTTCCTCCAACAGGTAGGTTCCCACGTCGACACTGTTCTCCTGGAAGCCGTCCTGATGGATGGTCTACAGACGACAAATCGGTTTAATGTCGCCCCTTCACCTCTAAATGATGGGCGTCAGCAGAAAATGTAAAGAAAGACGAATCCTTACGTCAAGCACTGACGAGGCTACGGTGCACGCTAAAGGACTTCCTCCAAAGGTGTTGAAGTGGAAGGCCTTCCCAAAGGAGGCAGCGATTTCTGGAAGAGGGGAGTCGAGTCCAGTCACCTCTGCTTCAGAGTAAAGGTCAGACGACGCCGAAGGCGATCGATGGAAATGTTTGCACACTTTGAAACTAAGCTAAACCGTTTGCGCGTCTATTTTTACGTGGTAGAAATGAGACAACCTCTGTTCCTTCTTCCACTGAGATAACTAGAAGCTTTAACCTCACCTGGTGTCGTGACAATGGCTCCCAATGGGAATCCATTACCAATGCCCTTCGCCATAGTAACCATATCAGGAAGGACATCGTGACCCTGGAAACCCCAGAAGTGGCTTCCTGTTCGGCCGAATCCAGTCTGAACCTGATGGAGAAACGATTAGGATTTAATAACAGGAAACAAACACGTATGTGGAGACATGTGGACGCGTCACAGCTGACGTGATCCTGACCTCGTCAGCGATGCAGATCCCTCCCCTCTCTCTAACCAGGCGATAGGCATCCTTAAAGTAGTTCCTGGGGTACTGAACGACTCCTCCCATGCCCTGACACAGAGTTCATCAAAACAAAAGCACCAACAGACGGACAGAAGAAACTTCTAGACTCCTACCTGAATCGGTTCTGCGAAGAAACCAGCCACTCGGTTTGGGAGACTCGTAGCGAAGGTCTCCTTCAGCTGCCCGATGTAGTTCTCATTCGCCTCACAATGACCTGGTGACCAATCACAGCCCGTACAAAGATGGAGAAGGTAATCAGAGATGGTCTTCTTAGGGAGACTATCTCATTGGTGCATCAGAAGGGTTTGTATTTAGTGTGTCAAGCATGAACGATGCGTGTTCCCTACCTGGGGTGCAGACACACTCTCTGATGGTCTGGATGGGGGAGTCCCTGCAATGGCTGCCCCCCCACAGGCCTCTGAAGACGTCGGGACACATGATCTGTTTGAAGGCATCACCATTAGTTTGATTGTCCACTAAAGACTGTTGCTTCAGGAGGGAAGGCTTAAACAGTCCAGAATAGGCTGGTACATGTGGACCCGTGATGATGACATCACGTCATGCATAAAGCTTTACAATGCGTGACTGAATACACACGTGTGTGCAGCCCGAGCTGGTGGCGATGGGGTATTTGAAGGAGGAGTTGGAGGTGAGGCCCATGGTCTGCTGGCTGCCTCCGTGGTACGACCCTCTGAAAGACGGAACAACCTCTCAGGACCGTTTCTGGAGACTTTTCACGACAGAGCGTGGGGTGTGACACGCACCTGAAGGTGATGATGTCATAGTTGCCCGTGTGAAGCCGAGCCATCAGCATAGCCAGGTCGTTGGCTTCTGAGCCGCTGTTGGTCAGATAGATCACCTGTGAAGACGTTAGGATTACTGTATGCATGTTCAGTACTGCTGGTTGCTCCACCAAACCCGCCCCCCCCAGGTACCTTCAGGGGATCCGGCAGGTGGGAGGCTAGTTTCTCACAGTACTCCTGCAGAGAAGGGTGGACATAGATGTTGGTGGTGTGCCACAGCGTCTTCAGCTGCTGCTCGGCCGCCGCCGTCACCTTCCTGGACCCACAGGAGATGGATTAGATTTGATCTTCTTCATCGATGCTCCTCGGACACGGGATTGGAGGACGGGCCTTACGGGTGGCAGTGGCCCACGCTGACGGTCGCCACACCGGCAAACAGGTCCAGGTATCTCCTGCCGTCCACGTCCCACAGCCACTGCATGAACCCCTGGTGGATGAACACCGGCCTCTGGTAGTTGGTGATCTTCATGGTCATGGGGTTGCAGTTCCGTCTGCGGATCTCCATCAGGCGCTCTTTGGACATTCCCTGAACGGACAGCACCATTTAATAACTCCAGACAGTTGTGTGTGTGTGTGTGTGTGTGTGTGTGTGGTGCGTTCTGAATTTAATGCATATTCAGTGACCCCAGCAGATGAACCCGAAGAATACAGCAGATCCACGAGGCCTTAAACATCACATGATGTAAAATAATTCTGAAGATAATAGCATAATTCTAATAACATTTTAATAATTCTAATAATAATTTTAATAGTGAAGCAGATGCCTGCAGCATCAGCATTAATCATTCATGTGTGTGCTGATCATCTCACGCTGCCGATGAAACTCAAGGTGTTTGTTTAGGCAAAAGCCAAGACTAAAGGCGGAGACCTTCAATCGTGCCGTCTCGTTCTCACCATGTATTCTTGCGGCTGGACGTCGCACGGCGGCATCTCTGGGAGGTCCGTCTGGCGTTTGAAGGCCGATTTCTGACATGCTGGTCCTGCATGAAAACTGGACTTCATGAGGAGGAAGGATCTGACGATGACGAGCTCCACCAGGAGGAAAAGGTCACATCCTGGGCTTTCTTTATTAAAACTGGCTTGAGGTTTCTCGGGTGACAAGATCAGACTAATTTGATTTTAACATGACTGATCTATAGTCAGTTTAGTAAAAGCTGTAGATTCCTCAGCTTCCTGCAGCGGCTGGTAAATATTTGCTCATTTTATAAATCGGTTAACTCTTTACGCAACACAGGAAAACCACACTGCTAACTGGATTAACTATATTAGAAATATTTAGCCTGAGGGATTAGTCATCGTGTTTTCACCCAGGTGTTCCAGGTCAATAATCTTCATTTCAGTGTAGTTTCAGGAGTAAAATTATAACATAGCAGAAAATACAAAGGAGGATGAGAAAATAAAAAAATGAAGTTTAAAAAAAGCATTTCTGGTTTATTACTGACATGAAAAAAGGTGGAACTTGTAATAATTATCTTTCTACTTGCTATAAAATCAGTTATACAATCCACAAATTCAGTTTCCATCGTCATGGCAACTCACCACTTCCCAGGTGAAATCGGGCCAAGGCAGGTGAAAAGCAGTTTTTTCCGCAGAGACCGGCGGAGCGGCTGAGTAGAGCAGAGCTGGGTGAGAACATGATGAGTAAAACCGGGTCACGCCGCCGCCCGGCTCCTTTTCTACCATCTGTAGGATGGGTGGACGGCCGCCAGCCAATGACAAGCTGAAGCCGCCACACACCACAAGAATGTTTTCCTGTGGCGTCCCGACCTGTGGGTGAGCGCCTTGTCACGACAACATGCACGCCCGCAGGCGCCTAAACAGCATCGTCACCTGATTGGTTAACATGTCACATCTGTGCTTGTAGTGTGTGTGTGAGGGCGTGACGAGCAGTCCCTTCAGGTGTGCTGAGCCAGAGACAGCTGCATTTCATCAATCAATCAATCGGCCTACCTGGACCCCGCCCTGCCACGCCCACGCTGCCCGATGGGAACCACTGCTCTGTAAAGCCCGCCCTTGAGACGGTTTTGTCGATCCTGTTCCCCCCGTGCTGCCAGACTCTACCTGTGGATGTGAACTGTTACCATAAATGAACTCTGACCTCTCCTGACACCGCTGCACGTCAACACGACGTAGCTGGAATGACAGCATCTTCAGAGAAAGACTCACGTTTGCTCCTGGGCTCCTTTGTCTCCTCATTTAAATGATATTAATGTTTACTCTAACCTGATGACGTCACAGTCAACAAATATTTACTTCTGTCCTCGTAACTGCTTGTCTTTTATTTGGGTTCACGCTTTCTTGAGTTGCAGTGTGTCTTTAATAAAACTGGTTGTCATGGTGATGATGATGAGGAGACTGAAAGCCTCTCTGAAGGTGGACAGATGATAGATTTGTAGTCACAGCCACTGGTTTAATGTTGGAATCATTTAATCTGGTTCTGGAATGTAGATTAGAGACAACGCTCAGATTATTGGATGGACAGTCGATGACCTTCAAGGTTTCCAGGTCGACCTTCATCCCAACGTTCATCTCCTCTCCAGATAGTTGTGGACAGACCTGTTAAAAACCGCCAAGAAGAAGTCTGCGTCCTCCATGGTGATGCACATGGGGGGTTTGATGCGGAAGGTCTGCATGGGGACGGACAGCATGGACAGCATGTGAGGTCTGTGCTGGTGCTCACTGACAGGGTTCATGACGGTGGTTCAGTACCGACCTGAGGGGGGGCTAGCCTTACCTGTCCATACAGACCTCCTTTCCCCATCAGGACCCCCATGTCCTTCACGTCCTCAAAGATCTCAGCGACTCCCTCAGGAGGCAGCGGCTCCCTGCTGGCCTGTGGACGAGAGTACGATCACTAGTGGACGTCCCTGATGGCTGCTGTCCAGTCGTAGCAGCGGTTCTCAAGGTTTCTGACTATTGTTTTTAGCTGTGGCCCCCCCACCTAAATCAGGCCACCCCATCATGGCTGACTCAATGCCCCCTGCTGGTAACGGTTAACTGGAGCTCTGCTGGAATGGGCCCCTGGGGGCCTCACCACAGACACATGACCACGATCACGCGTGTCAGCAGAGCTCGGTGTCGCTTGTCACAAACTCAGCACCTTGTCTTTGACCATTTCCACGCCGATCTGCAGGCCTTTTCCTCTGACGTCACCGATGATGTCATACTTGTCCCTGAGCTTGGCCAGTTCTGTCATCAGGTAGGTCCCCACCTCCTGGCTGGTCCGCTGCGTGTCGTCCTCTCTGATCGCCTGTTCAGAAACATGGTTTGATTCTGGACTGGATTCTGTATTTAAACTAAACGACTGATGGAAGAAAGAAGATCCATTCCTACATCGAGCACCGAAGAGGCGATGGCGCACGCCACAGGATTCCCCCCAAAGGTGGTGAAGTGGACGCCCTTAGACAATGAGGCAGCGATTTCTGGAAAGCAGAAAAAACCCGCAATGGAGCTCCTCTTCTTAGCAGGATGTCTTTCCTTATATGGCCATAAAAGCAGACCAGCGTTTTTAACCTCACCTGGTGTCGTGACAACGGCTCCCATTGGGAATCCATTACCAATGCCCTTCGCCATGGTTACCACATCAGGAAGGACGTCGTGACCCTGGAACCCCCAGAAGTGGCTTCCTGTTCGGCCGAATCCAGTCTGGACCTCATCAGCGATGCAGACTCCGCCTCTCTCTCTGACCAGTTTGTACGCCTCCTTCAGGTAGTTTTTGGGGTACTGCACCGCTCCACCGACTCCCTGAAGGAAACACACGTCTGATACACAAACGCTCCTGTGTGACATCTGGAAATGAACCCCAGGAGAACCTCGTACCTGAATGGGTTCTGTAAAGAACGCAGCGATCCGACTCGGGACGCTGGTTTGGAAGGTCTCTTTGAGCTGAGCGATGTAGTGATCGTTGGCCTCGCAGCGACCTGTGGGATCAATAAAGACACCGATCCACATCACCACCAAACGGCAGCGTTTACACCAGGACCTCTGGACAACAACCACCACGTATAACCCAGATGTTCAGGAGCTGATGGAACAGAGAATGATAATGCAGGCGAGGGCAAGGCTCCTACCTGGGATGAACCCATTAAGGTAGGTAAAGTCAGAAACAACGTAGCTGACATGGGCATGCAACAATACGTCTTTAAACTACTTTAATACCATATAATTTGTGGTTGTGTGTGTCAACACACAAGTAGGACATACAATGGTTCCTGGAAAGAGCTAAAAATGTTCATCATTAACCGGGACGGACTCTGGACTTTATCCAGGTAACTCAGTAAGGGTCTCGTTTAATAGGGAGGGAGTCACCGGTTCACCAGTTTATCAGTCAGATCCTTCTGAGTGATCGGATTGACAAACTTATTAATGTATACAGATAAACCTTGTCTTGCGTTGTTAATTGTTCCAGGAAAAACGATGTTGAATGAATTCGTCCCCAGGCTAAACTGTATGTGACCATTCACAGTGCTGTACTGAACTTTATTAATGAATATATTTTGATAATATTTGGGTCATAAGAACCAAATATTTTTTTCAATTTGACAATTAAATTTAATTTTTATTTTAGTACTGAAAAAATATCTTTTCGTCAGCTGCTTCTTCCTCATTGTGGGTCAAGGGGGTTGCTATGGAGTAATAATATAACATTTTATTCTAATTTATTGCGCAGGTACATGATATTGTGTGCTTTTAACGGTTTACTAGTGATTTTATGATTCCAGTATTTGTGGCAGACAGACGTAAAGTGGAGGAAAATGACATAAATTTGATTTTTATTTATACGTGTATTTTTCTAAGGACGTGACTCCAAACGACATAACTCCAAATTATGTAACTCCAAACGACATAACTCCAAACAACGTAGCTCCAAACGACGTAACCCGAGGTTTCACCTGTACAGCATAAAGACAACAACCCGAACTTTAATAAAATTGTGTGTTCGTACCTGGGGTGCAGGTACACTCCCTGATAGTCTGCACAGGGGAGTCCCTGCAGTGGCTCCCTCCCCACGGGCCCCTGAACACGTCGGGACACATGGTCTGTTTGGAGGCAGAACTTGGTCAGCTGGGTCAGAACGGGCCCTGGCTGTCGCGGGACATCTTTTGTGTGTACGTACATTGGTGCAGCCCAGCCCGTTGGCGATGGGGTACTTATAGGCCACGTTGGACGTCAGGCCGATGGCTTGTGGGCTGCCGCCGTGGTACGAACCTCTGAAACACAAGACCCACCAGAGACAGTCAGAACCCAGACAACAGCATCAACAATGAGGGGGAGAAAAGAAAGGCTTGCACCTGAAGGTGATGATGTCATAGTTGCCCGTGTGAAGTCGAGCCATCAGCATAGCCAGGTCGTTGGCTTCTGAGCCGCTGTTGGTCAGATAGATCACCTGTGAAGACGTTAGAACCAGGTGCTTACCAATCGCGGTTGACCGGTCGACCCTGAAGGAAGTTCTGCCTTAAGAAAAACTATGAAAATGAGTAGGTAGAGCTGGACCAGGTGTTTCACTTTGAGATTTTCAAAGTGCATTTGCATCATCTGCCAGTTTACCATCTCAATACCAAAGAAGACAAATGTGGAGCAGAATTTTCAGAAACTACAACACCAACTTTCCCAAGAGAGCTGACGGATGGACGTTGGCCACTTGAATGGATTTATCGCCAAGTCCAAGCAGGACAACGCTTTCCACAATTTCCACTGCATAATCCATCAACAACCGTTACGTGCTAAAGTGGTCTGCGTGAAAGATATCATGGACGTGGCAACAAAGATTGCCTCTTCTGTTCACGCCAAAGATCGCTAGAGACCAACCACGATGCCTCTGAGTCGTTGCTACGCGCCAACGTGAGACCGCCCAGTTGAGAGAAATTCCTGTCAAGACTACGAGAGCTCTGTCCAGAGACGACGGACATTGTCCGTACGAGCAGCTACATGTCAGTCAGCGGCTGTTGGCTCAGCATTTCTGTAGTTTGTAGATCTTTATAAGTAGCTCACATGCTGAAAAAGTGTGAGCTCCACCAAAACCCCCCCAGGTACCTTCAGAGGATCCGGCAGGTGGGAGGCTAGTTTTTCACAGTACTCCTGCAGACCAGGGTGGACATAGATGTTGGTGGTGTGCCACAGCGTCTTCAGCTGCTGCTCGGCCGCCGCCGTCACCTTCCTGGACCCACAGGAGATGGATTAGATTTAATCTTCTTCATCGATGCTTCATCGGACACGGGATTGGAGGACGGGCCTTACGGGTGGCAGTGGCCCACGCTGACGGTCGCCACACCGGCAAACAAATCCAGGTACCTCCTGCCGTCCACGTCCCACAGCCACTGCATGAACCCCTGGTGGATGAACACCGGCCTCTGGTAGTAGGTGACCTTCATGGTCACAGGGTTGCAGTTCCGTCTGCGGATCTCCATCAGGCGCTCTTTGGACATTCCCTGAACGGAGACAAACAGGAAGGGTAAACGAGGCTGGGGCAGGTTGGGGGGATTCTTCATGCATTCGTCAGTGCATGCGGAGGAACGTCAGACGATCTGCTTAGGGGGTTGGTGGTCTACCTGGTATTCTGCTGGCTGGAAGCTGCAAGGGGGCATCACTGGGATGTCTGTGGAGGAGTATTTCAGGGCAGATTCCTGACAAACTGCATGAATGAAGGTAAAGCAGTGAGGAACAGGAGCTCCATCAGCTCAGGGCCATCCAGGAGGAGAACCTGACAACATTTCACGTCTGCTTTCTGACACTGAACCTCCAGGGTTCTCCTCCTGTGCTGTCAGACCATGTTAGTCTCCTTTGTGTTCAGGGTGTAAAACAGGATGCTGCCTGTTTCCATTTGGAGCAGAGGAATCATTAATCAGACTGCCCAAGGAAAACAAGACCAATATTTAACCTGCTGTTCACATGTCTTCTGGATGACTGAGAACCTCCAGACAGACACACTTTAAATGTTGAACTGTTTAGATTTGACTCCTTCTCTTTCATCCACATCCCTAAATAACTCTGACAGCTGTTAGTTTAAATCAGGGGTGTCAAACTCATTTCCACTGGGGGTCAAATCAGTATAATGGCTGTCCTCAAAGGGCCAGATGTAACTTATAAATGTTACTAAATGACAATCAATGTAACGTAAAACGAATGTAACTACGCCTTAATGTTAAATAACTCTGAATTTATTACTTATTCAAGTTACAAACATTACAGTTATACAGAAAAAACATGTTTGTTTCTCTGTTACAACATAATCCTTTTAATTTGTCAGCTTATTAAACCCACAGAACTCCATCAATCAAGGATCAAACTATCAATGAATAAAGAAAAATAACATCAGACACAAGTTAGGACATTAGCTTTGATCAAAACGTTTCTGTCAAGAGTTTAAATGGGCTGAATTACTGCATTGTGGGAAATGTAGTTTTGCTCAAAGCACACTTTTGAACAATTTGTTTTTAAACACTGACCTTATATGCCCTAACAGGGGGGCCACATTTGGCCCCCAGGCCTTGAATTTGACACATGTGGTTAAAATTATAAAACAATCTAGTAAAGAGAAGAAGGTCCAACAGCAAGAAGGAATCCACTTTTCCCCCTTAAATAAGAAAGAACAGATTAATTCTTCACCACAGAGATGATTTAAATCTATTTTTTTCTTTTTCAGCAGCATCAACATTCTAATAGAGAAATGTTCAGTTTGGAGGCGTTTTTTACACGTTTTTACATCTTTATTTTCATTTTTATTTTTTTATTAGGCAGCATAATAATTTAATCCATGAACTTCCTCCGTTTACTTTACACCAAACGTGACAAACAGCTTGAGCCTCAACCGGTTTACGTGTTTACCGGTCATCCGGCGCGTCTGAACCGGATCCTTCTGGTCTCAACTCACCGCTTGCCAAGTGGAATTTGGACGAACTGAGGCGACCGGAGGAAAGACGCGCCGCCGGCGCGCAGCGGAGCACAGAATACATGCTGGACCCGAACCCGGACAGGGACTCGAACCGGAACCGGAGAGTCTGAACGTCAGGATTGACGCTCCGCGCAAAGTTTACGGAGGAAAAACCGAGATCTTGGCTCTCACGTCACAGCTGATCTGCAAACGAGTGGGGCCCCCACGCAGGAACGTGGTTAGAGTTGTTTAACTGCACGGAGGGGTGGGGGGTGGGGGGGCACGGACAGGAAACGCAAACAACAAGTAAAAGTTTTAAAGTTTTTAAAAGTTTAAAAACTTTATTCAGAATATTTTCAATGTTTTTATCCCTGTTCGTGTCAAGTTAGTGCTGTACTGTATTATGTTATTATAACATGTATTAACTAACTTACATAGATATAAGAATGTTTTATTAAACATTTAAGACAGCAGTTATTGATTGGTGCAAAAACAGTTCAAGTATTATTTCCAGTCAGTTCCAGGTTTGATTTCCACCGGTCGCCTCCTTCTGTCAGGCTTGATTTACTTTCTTCAACTGATTAAATCAATCTGTCAGAGGACTTCCTTTTTTACATCCTTTGCCACCTTGTTTTGATCACGTTCTGCACACGTCAGAGTTCACCGACCAATCACAAGTCACAGCTCATTTTCCAGTCACATCTCACGACTTATTGGAGTCAGACGTCATAAAATCAAGACCCAAGGAATAAAGATCCAAAACCAGCTCCTGCCTTTTGCTTCTTTTTTTTATTTTAAATTTATTCCAAGCGTAAATTTTGTGAGTCAATTGCAGTTTCAAATTGAATTATTGCTGCCATAAATGAAAAAAATACAGTATATGCAAATAAAACATAAAAAATTATATGTAAATTAAAAAATCATCTTAATACAGCATTAAACAACACAGGCATCAGTAGAAATATATCTTTATATAAATAACTTGATTTTGTTGTTAGAAAATCAAATCGTCCTACATGCAGCAGAAGAAAGATGATGGTACAAAGATTTAGTTTGTATTTTGAGTTCCAATAAAATAATTAACCGATGTGCAAAACACATCTGGAAACGTACAGACGAGAAAGAAAGTTTTAAACGATCTGATTTTTAGTGTCATCAGACGTGAGAAAAATATTCTAATAAATTACAGTCTGTTAAATATTGTCTTTTGGACCTTTTCTGAGGGTCGGTCCCGTGTTGGTCCTTCTGTCGCCGCCCTGGAGGACATGCCCTGCAGTTGAACCTACAGAACCTCTAATAAGTGGGCATTGAGCTCATAGCAGAGGTGTCCACATAACCGGTCACTCCGGTCTGGTTGTGGATCGATCCGGCGGTAGGCTTCTGCATGGGGATTTCCCTCACATCACATAAACACCTCCCTTCCTCCATCGCCTCCCTTTGGAGGAGCAGCCTGTTGTTCGGGTCGACCCCCTTCACCTTGCTGTAGTCCTCTCCTTGGGGCATTATGGGGCAGCCTTCATCGTGGCAACAGCCTGACGTCACGGCCCAGACAGGCGCCGTTTCCCGTTTGTCAGCGGATAAGAGAACGGGTGGTTGCTCGCACCCGATGGTGGAGATGTTGACGTCGCTGTGGGCCTGAAGGTGTTGCATTCGGGGGCGGAGCAGATCTGGTTGGTCGCCGCTCGAGCAGAACTCCCAGTAGCTGTGTCCCAGATCCTCCTTAGAGTTGTGGGCGGGCTGGGTGAGGTAGGACGGCGTGGAGCCCGACGGTAAACCACCGTCGGAGAGACAGTGTTGTCTGGACCTCTCAGGAGAACGTTGCTGGTCCAGAGGGATGGAGCTGCTATCGGGCGTGAACAAAGAAGGCCAGGTCTTCACCCTCCCGCCGGACATGTCGAGGCCAACCAGGCTTTCATGAGCGTAGCTCGCCATTTCCTCTTCCCAGTCCTCCTGCCGCCGCTGTGGCTCCGCCCCCAGACTTGCTCGATACGGTTGCATCTCGTCTTCTTTGGATTCCCCACACTTCTCCATCAGCAGGCTGTGGCTGTTGCAGCTGCCTCTGCCGGAGTCGCTGTCCGACGTGGAGCTCTCGAACTTCAGGCAGCTCTCGTCCAGCATCAGCTCGTGGTCGTCAGGGACGTACACCTCCAGGTACTCCACCAACACCTCCTCGAAGTTGGACGTGTTCGGGGGGAACGCTGAAACCACCATGTTGCTGAAGATCTCCCCAGACCTGCCGTTCTACACACAGACAGAACATTCAGTTGGAGTGGTGTGGTGATTGGAGGAAGTTAGTGTCATTACAAGGGTTCGAACGTTGCTGCTGAAAAGAAGATAGAAAGTCAAGCTGGAGGTGGAGCAAATGAAGATGAGGTTCTTCAGGAGTGACCAGGTTCATCAGAGGAAAAGACAAGCTGAGATGTTCTTGAGACAAAGTCAGAGAGAGCAGACTCTGATGGTTTGGACACGTCCAGAGGAGGGATGGTGAGGATGTTGGTGAAAGGGTGATGAGGATGGAGCTACCAGGAAAGAGGACAAGAGGAAGACCAAAGAGAAGGTGGATGGATGCAGTAGGGAAGACATGAGGGCAGTTTGTTTTAGAGAGGAGGATGAAGAAGATAGGCTGACATGGAGAAAGAGGACACACCCAAAGGAGAAGAAGAAGGAGAAAAATATTTGAATGATGCTTGTTTACCTTCAGGAGCTGGTCGTCAAATCCTTTGATTTTGGGACCGGGGACTGGAGGCAGGATGTAATGCTTCAGACTTCACCCAAGGAAAGAAGAAAGATTTGATCAAATTCAACATATAATAATAATAATAATCAGAACCAATGGATCCCCCTTCATCCAACCAATGACACACAACATTATCTTCATCAAGACGTCATGAACCTTCTGTTACCTGCGGCTGTTGACGTGGAGCAACCAAGTGAGGATGAGGAAGATGAAGGCAGAAAAGACAGTGATGAGGATCCACATGGACTTATCCCGGTTGAAGTCTGTGAGACATAACGTTAATGTAGCATCAACATTTGAGTTTGTACGACTCTCTCGCGACGTTTACTTCTACTTGTATGTTCTGATGTGCGACACGTGACGTCTTACAATCGGGAACTTTGATGGAGGAAGTGAAGCTCCATTCACTCCAGAAGCCATGGTCGGGTTTGCAGCGCACCTGAACTTGGTAGGTCCCACCTGACCGTATGCTGAAGATGTTGAATATCTTCTGCTGGCCAGCGTAGTGCACCTAGAAACATACAACACATATGACCTACAGCTCACTTCCTGTTTACATTCGACCAGCGAGGAGTTGCATACCTCCCACTTCTCCTTCTCCTCCAGCCTGACGCGGATTTCGTAGACAAGCGTGATCCAGCCCGAGCGAGTGTCGGTCTTGCGCGGCGGTTCCCATGACAACCAGAGATAGGGCCATCCTTTGTCCTCCATGACTGTCGCAGTAAGATTCTCTGGAGGATTCGGCTTGACTGTAAGAGACGAAGAAGAGAGGAGAGGACGTCCATGAGTGTAACTGGATCGCAGGAACACCACCAGAGTCAATCGGGTCAGCCAGACAGTGTGTTGTTGATTGGCAGGAGCGAGTCAACGTCTGAATAATCAACCTCTGTGCGCCCCTAGTGGATAAACGCTGTCACTGCATGACGGATGAACGACTGACTTTGACGTTGATGTTCAGGCCGTAACGTTCCTTCAGGGAGACGAACAGTTAATGAATATGAGAGAAAACATCCTGAACGCTGATATTACAGCTAGTCCTCAAGATACAAACAACCGTAAATACTAGCAACGGCGCGCCGCCATATCTGACTACTGTAGTTCCTCTTCCTGACACAACCTCCATTAAGCAGCGAAACCATAACACCCCATAGTTTCAGATTTCACGTGTCATGTACACATGACAGCAGATCTCGGACTCAGTGAACAGGTTGCTCAGATGTCACTTCCTGTGGTCTTTTGGTCTTTCCTATTGGTGTCATTTGCAGCATTTCCTCCTTCTTTTCTCCACATCTCTGTGAACTTGTGAGCGAGAAACGAACCCACGATGCATTTCTGTTCATGGAGACGTTCAGCAACATGGAGACTGAAGACAATTCAGGTCACGCTGAAAATTAGAGCAGCAAGACTAACGTCCCCAAGAGTTTTCAGACCAGCTGTCTCAGAGGATGTTACGTCTTGAAATGTCAGATCGAAACTTTTTGATATTTGATTTGATATTTGATTTGGACGTGGTTTTTGGTCGAGGTTATTACTGTGATACAAAAAGCTTCAGAGAAAATAAAAAGCTAGACATTTTCCTCTTTTGTCTTGTCCTCAACAAACAAGTCTTCCTTCTTCTCTCTGGTCGACAACTCTTTCTTATCTTTGGGTCCAAACTCCAACAGTTTCATTAAAAACAGAACAGAATAGGTCAGGGTGAGGGAAATGTCAGGGACTATTTTCAGCTGAGGATTAATACTTATTGGTGTTCTAATCAGTACTTCCCACAGTTTATCAGATAAACTGCAGTGTCGGCTTCAGCTATTCCAACAGTTTTTGAGTTCTGTGACAGATAAAGGAATAAAAAGTTTTGAAATCAAACGACACAAACTGTACTTTGGTGTTCTCCTGGGATTTACAGAGGAACCTGGTTTTGTTCCGTCAGCTCTAGAACTCTTTAATTAGTATAGAACACGATGACGCCGTGAACCTCACTCTGATCGTTCCTGTTTGTGCAAACCAAACACAACAATAAAAATACTCAGAATCCCCTCACCAATGTACGCCACGTCTATGTCCACGGGCTCGGAGAATGTACGGCCCAGGGCGTTGGTTGCCACCACCGTGATGTTGTAGTTGACCCAGATTGACGTGTTGTTCTTGTTGAAGAAGCAGGAGTTCTCCCCGGCGGTCTCGTAGTCCGGACACTCGTGCACTGTCTCCGAGCTGCAGGACATCCAGGAAACAACACCTGATCACGTGTGTGCGGTTGTGGATGCTGTAGCTGTTTGTTGCCATAGCGACTGGTGATGTGCGTTAGCTTCTAGCTGTGAGATAAGTGACAGAAGCACAATCGCTGGCGCTGCGTGAAGCCACTCACTTTTCTTTGCGATAGAACAGTGCGTAGGTGGTGGGCAACCCACCGTCAGACCCCGGCTCCCACCAGCAGGTGAAGGTCTCTTTTTCAGGAGAGCGACATCTGATCAGCGTCGGCTTCCCAGGGGGGCTGGAGACTAAAGGAAGTGAAGTCATGATTAGGAACGGGATCGCAAAACAGACACCTACAGACCGGCTGCATCCACTTACGTTTCCCCGTTGTTTGTGGCAAAAAGTCGAGTAGAAATGACAGCAGGATAACCAGCAGGGCGTTCTTCATCCTCTCTTCACAACCTCAGCTGGAGACAGAAAGACAGAAAAATAGGTTATGGGGGGCGCGGGGGGGTCATGTGTTCTAACTGTTCTCTGAACAAAACAATGTGAGATGTGATTCCACAGCCGTGGAATCACCCATTTCCTCCAGCTCCACTTCCTGTCTTCTGTTCAGCACCACTGTCTCTAATCCATCATGGCTGTCCTCACCACTGTCTCTAATCTGTCCATGATGTCTGTCCTCACCACTGTCTCTAATCTGTCCATCATGTCTGTCCTCACCACTGTCTCTAATCTGTCCATCATGTCTGTCCTTACCACTGCCTTTCATTCCAGTCGAGATACCTGACTCCTTCACCCGTTTCATTCTGTTGGATCTGGTTCTTCACCTCCTCACAACACTCACCGTTTCCCGTCCCACAGTGAAGAAGACCTGTATTTGTTAAGACCTACAGAACAAACAGTCTGCCACCAGAGTCCACGCTGCTCCAGCTGAGATTAAAAAGCATCCTCTGCGTTTCGGTCCACCTCTACCAGCTGGCACATCACTGGTTACATAATCTGACTTCATCCACTCACAGCAGGGGGGCTGGAGGATGGCGGTCTGCGTTTCCACAGCCATGTGCTGCTGTTTGAAGCATCACGCGCCGCGACCCTTCATCCCTGACCGCATGGGAGGGAGGGAGGGAGGAGGAGGAGGAGGAGCGCTGACACAGCATCAGCGACAACTGGCATTCCCTCACACGCCTTCGATCGCATTCTGATGAAAACATCATTCACGTCAGCTGTTTGCTCATGCTGTGGAAACGGACCAACCGGTTCTCTAATCAGAAATGTGGAAATGAAAAAGAAGGAATAACAATGAGAGGAACCAACCTACCAACGTGTCAGACCCAACTAATCATGTGACCACTACTCCCAATGACAGCAATAATGATAAAACACCCCTGAATTCAAAATTCCACCCTGACCCACACGTTTTTGTGCCTTTGTCTTTTTGTTTTGTGATCACATCTCATCAGGTTTCAGAGATGTGTACCTAAAAAGGTATGAAAATACAAATTTGACCTCGACCTAGTTTTTCAAGGTGGATCAGGAATGAGTCCATCAGAGGGACTGCACATGTTAGAGATTTTGGAGATAAAGTCAGAGAGGCCAGACTGAGAAGAAGACCTCATTTTCTCAAGGTCATCATCTCATCTTCATCCCCTTTGCTGCCCGAGTCATGTGATTTTTGTTTCATCTTTCTATCTGCAACGGTTGCGAAGATATTTGGTGGGCGGACGGATGGACAGTTCGGATCACCGCTTCGCTGGATGGAATAAACCCCTCGCAAACATCCAACATAATGATGGCAGAGGAGGAGGAGGGCGGGTTAAACAACAGCAGCGTGACTTGAAGGTCAAGTTGGAAATTGCACACTGAGTGAAATCAGGAGTGTCCCGTCTCTTCGGAGGCGTGTCCGTGTCAAGCCACGCCTCCTGATCTGCACACTTGGGAGTTTTTTATGCGACTTGAAAGCGTTTGAGGCAGTTGCGCCTCCATGCTGGCGCTCATTAATGTCACACGCTCGTCTTTAACCGTGCCTTCGTTTCACCAGCGTCACCATGATCTCATAAT